>NW_028145509.1:292500-462500 GCF_977016875.1 Pavona decussata | reverse complement strand
GAACACAGCCCAGGCTAACATGACTGGGCCATGATGAGGCTGATCTCCCCAACTGATAAACAGCACATCCAGAGCCTAACAGGGACGACATGAAATCAGTAAATAAAGAAACGTAAACCATAAAAGGCAGGATGAACACACAGTACCTTAATCTCAAAAAAACATTCATTTAAATTCAGTGAGAAGAATTCAATCTTAAAAATTCTAGCTTTTAAACCAACACCACAGGTTAAGTTTCATGAGACAAAGTTTGAATTCATGAAACTATCAAAATTAATAGCACATGCATGTACAAAGATTACATAAATTTAAAAGTTGAATTTACATAAAATTCCATGACACACTGCCAGCTTTATACAAATTATGAAAATATAAAGCAGTTAGAATGTGTGGCTCCAGAAGAAATCCAATTCATATACCCACCCCAAGAAAGGTCATCGGAAATTCCTAGGGGGAGGGGGCTCTTAAAAGTCAAAATTTTAGAAGCAAAGTATGAAGCTAAACTGGAATTTCCCAGGGGAGGGAGCAGGGATGCAAAACAAAAACCTTCCCCTTCCGCAGAGGGAGTATGGATATTTTCTGGAACTGCACAATTCAGACAACAATAGTTGATTGGACTCTTTCAGAGGAAATTAGTGAGTGAGTGAGTGATGTTGAGGATCAGTTACCTCTAAAGTCTCCCTCTCCTGAAGTAGATGATGCCTTGAGCAACTGTTTGTGGGGAAGCAAAAAGAAAATCAGTCTTGACTATAGCTCTGATGGACTCAATCATATAGAAGATATTCAGTCAAATAGCATAATAATGTATTAAATAAACTCTTGTTCTGGTTCATTGGAAGCATCGTTGTTCAGTGATTGGTGCACTGTTAATAGTTCAAGCCTGGACTGTGGCTTCATGTTACTTCAATTGTTAGCTGACAACAATCTTCACCCCACATTGTTGCTCTCCAGCTAGGGGCACATGTACACGTACACAATTACGTGATATCTTTCTGGATTTTTGAAAACAGGCCTGCTCAAGTCAAAGTCCAAATCTCCAAAGTTGCCAACTGAATACAATTATTTTCAACAAAAGGTCGCATATGTACAGTGTACTAGTCTCTTTTCCTCTTCTTTCTTCTCTTTTTTTCCATCATTCTGAACATTATCACTGGGCCATGATTCGGTGTTGTTTTACGAGAAGCGCTCAAGTTTTTGTCGGCCAAAATTTGGCTAGATATACATGCACATGAGAAGCAACAACTGTACGTTTAAATACATACAAACCTGACAAAATGCTAGGAGTGATCCAGCAATATTTAAACGGATTTACCATGCTAATGTGCATGGATTGCCTATGGTACAGTACCTCTTCCCTTTTCATGGGGCTAAATGTAGTATTATGTAGATGAGGTTACATACGAGACAATACTGGCCAGTGGTCTACTCCATTAATTGATATGGGACGGTCCAAGGGTTTCACAGGGCCTCAGAAAAATTAATTTACAGCTCCCCTGTTGATGTCAATCATTTTGATCGTGTTGTGCTGCGTGTACAGTTGCCCTCTAGGTAAGTATTGGTAAGTATTTATAAATAATTTTCTACTGAGTATTCAGTATGAAGGTGCCCGTGTGAGTGGTTGCCACTCACAGGGTTCTCATGGTTACCTTCATTTTCGCGCTTGCATGCGGCTCCCCCACAGACCTTGCAGGCACCTTCCCCACACTCATCTATTGGTGATGAGTTTACACTGGCACAAATTCAAAGACTTGAGAAATCGAGCTAAAAATATATTACTGATTAATATTATCAATCCTTACCTATCCTCCTGTATCAACTTTCGTAAACTTTCTAAGTCCAGTGAAACAATCAGAATTAAAACTTGAAGGTAGCTGGAAGTATTAGTAAAGAAAGAGAGTCAGCTACCTTGCATAATATCACCTGCAGAACATGTACAGGTGTACATCCCTGAAACACATTTAATTATCGGTATTTTGATATTTTTCAGTGACAATGTAATTAATGCATCTTTTTTCAGAATGATTTCCGAGAAATCTTCCAAGATTCCATTCAAATGCTGGACATTACAAAGAAGAATGCAAAATTAATGTTCATTTCATTCTCGGAAATACTGCATGGTCATGTGTGACATAGACCGACTGTACTGTAACACCAAGTGAATGGAAGTGTGTCCTTTTCGTACTTCCATGTCAGATTTACGACTTCTAAATAATGACTGTGTGGCTTTGCCACACTAGACATTATTCACAAACCTTATATGAAGAAGCAGAGCATCACTTTGTCCTTCAAACAGATGTCTATTAACCTGTTTCATTCCAAACCCTTGAGACTAGAAAAAAAAAATTAACAAATACATCATTATGTGTACTTTATGTATACATCATAAATATTTTAACCTCCAAAGTACACTGTACCTGAAATAACTTTGCCAGCTCCAACAAGGACTTGGAAGGAACGACAAACTCTTTATAGTAAAGTAGCATGATTTCCAACAGAAGAATCTGAGTGAACAAAATAAATAAAATTATTGCAATCATTACCATAACGGTGAGAGAAACAGTGCAAATCGTTGATTAAAAATTTGTTGTTCAAAAAATTATCACCAAAGTCACCATGCAATATAAGAACAAGTGAGGATGTGTCAGTAGTCTTAAATTTTCTCCCCCATCTCCCTTTCTCTACCTTCAATCTTTTGTATATATCAATGTTCTGATCCTTCCTGCACTCACAAATTAAATCTGTTTTTTGGGCCATTTCACAAAACGTGCTGATTCAAAGTTTCCATTGACTACATTTCCACACAACTGACAAGAAATACAAGTGCATGATTCCAAATAGGGCAGACTGGATCCCATGTAAAATGGGTGGCCTCCCACAAGTCCAGAGCTTACAATTCAAACCTGGATATTGTCCTTGTGTTGTTCATGTGTACATGGATGTTTTACATCTTTAAGGTGCCTTTATCCACTAATCAAGCTCTCGGTAACTAGGTCTGTAGTAATTAGTAATTATTAATACTAAGTACACAATAGCCCATTTTACAGTTTTGTGCTAAGTGAGCTGGTCTTGGATTCTAAGCAAGGCTGGGGTGACCTTGTTTTGATACAAACCTCAAATGTTGCTTTTCATATGTAGATCATACTGTTCTTATGCTAACTATTTATATTTACATTGAAAAGCAGTGAGGTCTGTATCAAAACAAGGTCACCCCCAACCTTGCTTCCAATTCAAGACCAGGTCACTAGGGACACAATGGTAAAATGGCCTATTGTTGATGCATGCTACTCATTTCTTAAAGAAAAAACTTAGTTCATGCAACTGTGCATTTAACAGGCTATTATGTAATGTATATTGACCTGTGATCACTTTCTTACATGCATTGTCTGATCACTCTGTATATATAACATCCTTGTATCCAAGGAAAGATACAGTGTACTACATGCTCTGCTACAGAAAGTAAGAGAACATTCTCTTTAAGGCAGTACTTAGTATGAAAGGATGTGTTGGCACCTGCTCTCTTAAATATTGTTGCGCCCATCTGGAACATTTGGTCTTCAAGTGCTGGACAAAAATAAAATCATTTTAAGTAAATTTAAACATTGAATGGAAACGAGTTACATCACAAAAGTGCTGTTTAAGAGTATGGTGCAAAAAATCTTTGAAGAGCTGGGCAGTCAATCTTGGCCTTGAAATAAGGAATTTCTCTACATTAGATTTTTTTAAATAATTTGCCACAATATACAGCTGTACATACTGGGTTACTATGTACACTGTATGAAACCTGATTCAATACTTATTTTTTGATCCTAAGGCATGGATTCTGTAAATTAGATTACAACACTGTATTAATAGTAACTTTTGCTACAAACTCATGCATAAGAAAAGTGCTATGAACAAGAAAACTGATCCTTGGTTGATTTCTTGTTTCAGTTCAAACAGAGAAAAACAACAAAACATTAATTACTATTCACTTGTTGTGAATGAGTTTTAAGTAAAAAGTCATTGTACAGTACAGCACATGTAACTCATTTTTTGAAAACAATTTAGTCAAGATCATTACTTGTACATACTGTATTTGTCAAACATTATTGTTAAATATAATGCTAATAAGCCAAAATGTAAAGTATTGGCAATAACTACGGTCATGTAGACACAGATCTTACCAGTGATGAACCTAACGTATCCTGCACTGAAACTGTGCTATTACAACAGGACTTGTACTGATCCATGATCTACAAGAAGGAATACAGCTGAGATTCAGCTCCACAATGTCATGGCAAGAGATCAGCCTTACATAACTTAAGGTGGCTTACTAACAGTTTTTCCATAGCACGCGTTATGATAGCCTGCCACACGTCAGTATTTGTCACACGTGCAAAAATGACCCAAGTAACCTCAAGAAGTAACAAAAACCACTTCGGCACTTGAAAGGCGTCAAATCTCTTTGGCATATGTAGCGATAGTTTCAAAACTCCCTTCAAACATGTAATCAAGCCTAAAGCCAAAAAAATATGGCAAAAAAGTTTGATAAACATTCGGTAAAAGAGCTCTTATTTACTGTACCTTTCTCGCACGCGATACATGGCGTTACATGAGCGCGTGCTTAAATAAAGGGCATGCGCAATTCAATTCTCATCCGAGGTTGTAAAAACCTGTCTTTGATCGAGGATTGCTCGAAAACTTACCGTATAACTTATGATGAAATTTTCACAGTTGATTTGTTTGGGTGAATCACGTTTGGAGCCAAAATTTTTGAAAAATCTGTAAGACAGATTTTGAGCTATTTTTGATTTCACATTCTCTTAGTTTGCACAAAAACTGTCTTACAGATTTTTATTTTACTTTGCATGAATGTTAAATCAGACCCAATTTCTTATTCTTGAAATTTTCAGGTGGGGTCATACGGTGAGAATTTGAGAAAAACGTGACTTAACCTACTAGTTCCCAGTCTCTCATTGGATACTCGGTCGCTCATTTTGGCTATTTGTTGACGTTTAATTGTTCAAATTTCACATAGAATCGTAAAAGACTTAAGCAAACAGTAAACAGTGAAGGGAAAAACAGCTTGGAACCTTTTTTAAAAGAGTTAAAAGTTGTGCCCTTATACTCCATTAAAACTGTAGTAAGCCACCTCAACTTGTTACATAAAAGTAGATTTATTACAGACAAAGTTTTGACAGGGTTGTCTAGTTTTTCCCTCTTCAAAGAAAAAAAAAAACAATTTTCAAATTCCAATAAAATTAAACGTTTATTTTGATAGGGATATGCTGTACAGTGGAACCCTGATTTTACAACTGTCAATCTACAGTAACAATATTCCCGATTTAACCATCAACATTCTGTGTCCCGGCAACAGTTATTTATAAATCAGGAGTTCGTTTACAACGACATCCAGATTTAACAAATGAATATGATTTTGCTGTCCCCTAAAAATGCCATATCGTAAAATCGAGGTTCCACCGTATTTAACATTTTAAGCCCTAACAGTGATCAGCATCAAATTTCTCCTTATAATTATATTGATCAATGCTTATTCAACCCCTGAGGTCATGAGAATTACATACATGTAAGGACATGATCATTATAACCCAAGGTGAATTTTCTTGATATTTTAATAACTTCTCCCCAGAACTTTTATAGGAAAAGTGTGGGAAAAATAGGAGAATTTGTTCTTTGATATTAGGTTTTAAAGGATTAATTATTTTACCTTTGTTATCATGACGTCTTTTTCTTGCATTGCTTCTATACAATCTGAAAACTCCTCCTGGCATTAGAAAATAAATAATGCAGCTACATTTAGATTTACACTGGATTTAATAGATATTAAATAATCGTCATAACATAATTAGTGGTTCATAAAAATTATAAGCTGGTCAATGCAAAATATCCTGACTGTACTTGTAAACATGTTTATTTAAAACGTTTGAAAGGTAGACTGATGTAGCATCTGGCTGGCTGACTTAATGACTAATTGGTTGATTGACTGTCTGTCTGTCTGTCTGTTTGACTGACTGACTGACTGACTGACAGATGGACAGACAGACAGGCAGATGGATTGACCAGCCAACAAATCAACCAACTGATGATTGATGGTCTGACCAAACAATGGACCAGACAGGTAAACAGATGGACAGATGACTGATGGACTGACTCAACTGATTCAGGGTTGGAATACAGGTGGCGGGCAGACAGATGGACTGACTGGTTGACTTATATACACGTACATTGTACATGTGCTACACACCAGTATCAGAAATTCTCACACATACCCTATATGGATGCCTGGGGTCCTGCCAGTAACTTAACAAGAACTTTACACATTGCAGAATGTGCAGACGTTCTTCAAAGTAGTATTCCATGATCTAAAAATAGTAACAACTGCAAGTCAGATGAGTTACAAATAAACTGAAGTAAATTATTAAGTACTCATTGCTTTCCACGTGGAAAGAACATACTTGTCTCCTTATACAGATTGGATTTGAGATTGAATGGAACAACGTTGATCGAATGAATGGATCTTGGGATGCATATCTGGCATCCCCCGCAAATTTTGCAGGAGAGGATGACATCATCACCATCTTGGCAAAGGAGAGAGAGAGCCTGGGATCGATATCATCAAATGCACTCCCTAATCTTTGATTATTACTAGACAAGTTCTATAATAAGCTGTACAACTTAGGTGTGATCATTCAAATGAAAATGGACAGTTTTGTCTAATATGTGCTGCACGTACATGTACGTAATGCAGATAAGATGCTCAAGCCTGACCATTCAAAAGGAGGTTACAGTATGTCTAAGTACTAGCTGGAGACCTACAAGCTATATGGTGCTGTTTATTCTGCTGCACTTGCAAGGTCATTCTAACTGTCTGCGGATAAAATCCTTAAGTTGGACCATTCAAATTAATGACAGCAACTGTAAAGCAGCAATTTATGTGTTAATTTCATACAGTACTGCATTTTCTCAAACTGACATTTGAGATTTTTTCCAGCTTCAAACTGCAGGCTATTAAGAGCAAGAGGGTCTATAAAACTCACCTTTAGCAGAAGACCCTCAGTTTGTGTTGTACTTTTCAACATAACCTGAAATTATGAAAGAAAAGAAGCCATTGTTTGCAATGATTTGACTCTTTCCCAATTGTACTGTATTTGTTGAAGACATTGGTTAAGTCACAAGAATCTCACTCTTATTCCTGAGTGAAGTTCAATCATTCCAAAGCACTCACCAAAAGTTGTTGTTTTGATCCTTTGAACTCATTTTCCAGATAACTGCCAAACAGCTGTAGACTTTGCCACTCATCAAGATTCTAAGAATCAAAAACATTACATGTAGTAACACAAATTAATGTCAACTAAGTTTATTTAAGAACAAAGTGAAGGCCCTATTCCCAGTCAAGGAGAAGAAGACAATTTGATGATGATGATGATGATGATGATGATGATGATGATGATGATGATGATGATGAACGAAGTTAACATATACAATTCAAAATGACAGCCACTCAAATTCAAGTGGTGTTATTATTAAGACTTGCAAACTTACCAAATATTGGCTGATTTTTGTGACAAACTCCTTCCTTTTTGGTTTAATGTTGGTAGATTCTTGAACAGTTTTTGCTGACTTGGTACTGAACAAAGGAAAACAAATCATGTAAAGCAATAACAAAGTAAAACAATGTTTAAAATATCTGGTAAATAGAATGCACAAAATGCACCCAAGTGCTTGTTCGATGGAGGATTTCCACATAAATATTTGTTGGGGGTGATCATTGGAATCATTGAGCTCAAATTCATTTTCACCCCTAAGAGTTACAGTTTGCCAAATCAGTTAAAACAATTTAATAGTTAAATGACAAATGGACTATTGAAATCCCGACCACTTAAACAAATGCAGTGGCTCAGTTGATATTCGAACCCATCTACTGTTCTGTTGTCTGAGCCACATGTAAATACAGAGCATCAATGGGTAGAGCACGTGAATCGAAGGCATAGAATTGAATGCATCGACTAAATATCTGCAATAAACATGTGCCAGTTAACAAACTTCCCCCCACCCCCAACAAAAGGACATGATCATGACCCCCATACATGTAGTTGCTTGCAAAGGATGTTCCTAATATCCTAAATGTAGACAGTGAATGTGCAATATCACAGGTATTTCGAGGCATTCTCTAAAGCATTATCTGGGACAATAAAGCGTACATCAGTACCATGGAATTGACTAAGAACTTACTTTGGTTCCTTGTAATATCCAACACCCTCAAGAAGGCGATCTTTTTTCTGTTTCAGTTCTTCTGCTATCTGATCCTAAAAATTATAACACCATGGCAAGGTGAAACTATAAAATTCATTTCAGTTTACTGTAAGTGTAGTATGTTGTCGAAGACTTTATTTCATCGGACTCCTGCACACAGGCCGCGTGTGCTTTCTGCTTTTTACATAAACGTGTTAGCCTACTTAAATATGCGTATACAAAATATAACATACAATAGGTGCTAATTAGCACATGCATGCTGATATGTTACATCCCCTTCTTTTAAAAAGCTATGTTAATTGAAACGAAAACAAACAAAACAAAAACATTCATTCGAATAGGGTTCACTGTCTAGAGATCATGCATCATACTAATAATATCTACTAAAACAAGAGTCAGAGGTTAAGTCTTTCTGGTGCCTGGACTTCACGTCCCAAGCGAGATTTTTCTTGGACCCCCCTCGGTTTCTGCTAAGGTGAAACGCTTGAGGGTCGTGCATTGCTTCTTCTCTCGTGGATTGGCGCTTGAAGATTGCATAGCCATACTTCCTTGGGGAATGTAGTTAGACAAGTTGTTTTCCAGGTTGTTGGAAGCATTGTTTGGTCTAAGATAGAACCTATTTCTTCGTAGTTGGGCACCAGCTCTAGTTTGTACAATATATGAGCGGGGTGTGTTTCCTTGATCTATGACTCTAGCACGGCTCCACGTTTTTCTCACTGGATCTTGTGCAAAGATGGCATGGTCCATGTGTATTTTAGGGAGATCCCTGGTATGCCTGTTGTAGTAGTAGCTCTGATTGTCTTGTCTCGCTTTGTGCCAATCTCTAACTTCTTCTTGGTTCTTTGATGGTCGAACAGTACCATTGAAGCATTCTGGGTACATCTCCATCAGTTCTTGCTTATTTCTGATTGGTGGCCGCTCTTTGAGTGGTACTTGGCTTTCGATGTAATTCGGGCGTTTCTTTCGAGTACCTGAGCTTTGAGCTGGGGTCACGAAGCTGTTTGTCGGAGCAGCCTGGTCTAGTTGGTTTGTCTTGAGTGAACAGTGTAATGAGATTAGTTTCAGTGCCGTGCATGCCTTTAGACCGAGAATAGCTGGCCCTGGAGTATCTGTGACGTAAAAAATGCAGTTTATCTTCTTCTCTTTGTACTTGCAAGGGATGTTTATAGTGCCAAGCTGCTTGACTATAGACCCCCCGTATGCTGAAAGGACGGCTTTGTTCTTTTCCAGTGCTTCTGGTTTGGGATTTCCTTCGTCGTCAAACTTCTCTGGGGCGATTATGCGCAGTAGCCTTACGGGTAAAACATTGCTCTGTGCGCCCGTATCTACTTTACATTGGAGATTAATTTTCCGCTTCTTTTCTGGCTGAGTTATCTCAAGTGTTGCAAAGGCTTCGTCGCGTGTGTCGTGTATCGAGTGTTGCGTGTCTTCCATGGCGTTAACCTCGATGCTACTGATTGTCAGAATTTCATCGTCGTCGTCATCGTCGTCCTCATCCTCAATCGCGTGGATAACTTTTTTGAACACCGACTTCGTTCCTTGGTTGAGTTGTTTCCGTTTGCCGGATCGGCAAACAGATTGCCAATGATTAGCTTTGCCACATTTTCGACATGATGTGCCGTAGGCTGGACATTTGTTCCTCGGGTGTTGTTTTCCACAGTTGTTACAGAACTCCCTTTCTTGTTCCCTACGAATGGCATTAATACTCCTGTCCTCTTGAAAGTTTCTGCTACTTCCTGCTAGTGTCTTCATGTGTTTACTTGTTGCCTCGTGGCTCCTTGCAATCTCAATAGCGGCCACAAGGGTTAGTGATTTGTCTCGACTTATGAGAGACTTTTGAACATCAGGATTTCTTGATCCCCAAATAAGCTGATCTAGGACTCTGTCTTCAATTTCGGCGTTGTCGCGAAATTGGCACTTCGCTGCTAGATTTTTTAATCTTGAAATAAAATCATCCACTGGCTCGCCTTGCTCTTGTCGTATTCCTTGAAGCGTGTATCTATGAATTCGATGACTCGTTTTTGGCTTCAATTGATTTTCGAACCGTTCGAAAATAACGTCCGGCTTTTTCCTGTCTTCCTCCTTTGTGAATGCCCAGCTGTTGTATATATCCAAGCCTTTTTCTCCTGACCAGAGTAGGATGTAGCTCACTTTTTCTTCGTCGTCGGTGCCTTTGAGAACGCTTGAAAACATAAGCTGGCATTTTTGTTTGAATCTTGCGAATGCAGTTATTGGGTCAGGGGCGTCCCAGTCCATCTGCGGCGATGCGAAAGACATTGCTGCTGTCATCATTCGCTTGTATTGACCTCTCTCTACTTCACTTTAAGGATTATTCTTGTAAAACGCTGCCACCATGTAGTACGTTGTCGAAGACTTTATTTCATCCGACTCCTGCACACAGGCCGCGTGTGCTTTCTGCTTTTTACATAAACGTGTTAGCCTACTTAAATATGCGTATACAAAATATAACATACAATAGGTGCTAATTAGCACATGCATGCTGATATGTTACAGTAAGCTTTCATCTGTCAACAATACATATTAGGAAGATTCCTGTGTAGCCCCAAACATTAACATTCCTACACTTCTCACACACTGTTCCTCATAAACAAACAAATTGAACACGGATGAAGTTTGAATCGCAAAATGTATTCATTTCGTAATCGATGTATGGGGCTGTGTAGAAATCTTGTAAAAGACATTTCTAACTGTAAGAATACTGGCAAGAACAGCACGTATATATAGAAAACGGTAATTTTAATATAATAGGTGATTATGGAACACGACGTTGTCCATTTCAGATTTTCACAAGCGGAAAGCTACGTTTCAACCTAATTGAGATCCTACATGTACCTTGAAAACTTTACGATCCTAACAAGTAACAAACGGACAGTACTGTTGCTGAATGCTTAAAGATGAATAAAATGGCAACTTACCGGATCTTGCAGAGAGGATCGTCCAGTTATGATGTGCCATAACCCACGATTCGATCTGCAACACAAAAATGAATTCAAAACCGTCGTTAATAAGCTTGATATCTGACATGTCAGTGAAATGGCTTCGGTTAAACTCCGGTATATATGATATGCATGAAGAAAAAATAAACGAAAAAATAACACCCACAGCTCTATGGAAGACATTGTAACGAATTTCGGTCTAAAATGATAACATTTTCGTGGCCATTCCGAGTACGAGCAGCATTTCTTTCTAACTCCTCAAAACCTCATGTCCTCCCGCCATTTTGGTTTTTCAAGCTTGGGAACCACGCGCTCGGTTAACCTGGGTGCGAGCTATGAAAATTACTCATATAACCGACACAAAATGTCTACAAACATCAAAGGCGCTTTGAGCTACTGAGTAGATGCTACGTCTTCAAAGTCTTGTCCTGAAATAGAATGCGCTCAGAGAAAATGCTAACCCCTAGAAACTTGAGATATGGAGATTTATTTTTTGCTAGCCTAACCCATATCAACAATCCGCTTCTCGCGACTAAAAAGATTGGCCAAATCGACACGCCAAAATGAGGCCGCCAACAAATTGACCAACCTCAACATTCCAGCAAACTCGACCTGCTCTTTTTAGTGTCTGTAAGTATCTGCAACAAATGGTGCAAAAAGATGCACTTAAAAATGTAAAATCAACCGAAAATTTTTTTGTATTTTGCGAAATTTGGGGTAAGAATCTTCCCTGATTAAAAGGAAAAGATCAGAAGTCGCTTTTATCCGGGGGATTTGATGGCCCCAGTATGGGAGACCAGGAGATTCCTTCCGTGTCTGGAAGACTCCCCGGGTAATCCGGCAGATGTTAGCTTACTCCACTGACTCTCTCGAACTCAACACACAGTACACTCGTGTCGGTACTGTGAGCCTATTTTTATTACAGACAGGCAACCCGTGCATTTCACACGGTGAAGTAATTACGAGGCCGTGCAAGCGCTAAGGTAACCAGAACGTTTCTTCAGAATTCTCAAGCCCCTAAGGGCTATATTAAATCTCGTTAGTGCAAAATCGACAACTCTTTCCAAAAATCTTAAAAGATCACACATTTCAAAAATTAAAATTAAAATCTTAAAAGATCACACATTTCAAAAATTAAAATATTTGTGATGTCATTTGGAACCCTGGCATTGGGTGTAAAAGAATGTTTTGCGCGCGCAAACAGTTTTCTAATTTCATTCAGATGACATAACAATTGAGATTTGCTTCAAAACGCCATTTGTAATGCTTTAGCAGTACACTGGTTTATTGTGAAAAACGGAGAGTTCAAAATGGGAAATTGCTTCGCAGGTTGTTTTCAAGGTAAAGAGAGTTCGTCCGCAGCATCCTCTGATGAAAATTTGTCCGAAACAAGTTCCAGTGAAAGTGCAGGTGGATTATCGGCCCACAAAAAAACCAAGAATGGAGAGGCCACCAGAAGCAAGAAGGTTGGAAAGAAAAAAGAATCTTCGGTGGTAACACGAAACGCGTGGACCCGAAACAGGAATCGCGTCGCGCCTTGCAACAATGGCACTGCAAGCAGAACCAGGAGAGTCAAAACATTTCAAGGAAGGAAGCATTTTCCGCTATCTGTTTCCAGTTCTACAGGTTCTTCAGGGAGTTCTAACATATCTTCCAGCAGCGACAGCTTTGAAACTGAGAGCGACGTCTCGTACGGCTCTGAAAGCTATCAAGAGAGCTCTTCAAGATCGAGTTATTCTGATAGTGTCAGTTCGACAACATATGAAGAATCTTATTCACAGTCTGCGTCCAGTCAAAGTGTGGAGATTAAGCCTGGTGTAACACAGGGAAGACTTATTATAGTGCAGCCTTGCCGCAGCTTATCTGGATCACAGGAGAGCTCATCTTCTGAGAGTATTCACAGCGAATACACCATCAGAACAACAGACTCCGCATCAGATTCCAACTCATCGAGTTCGTGTTCACGTGACAGGGGTTATTCTTGTGACTCCAGCGACGAAGAATTTTGCAAAGTCCATCCTTATTGAATCCTGAGTAAACAGATACAGTAATGAACTTTACGAACTCCTTATCGGCATCTCATTCAATATAACTGATGAAATAAACTGCTCAATTGATCTAAGAAGGAGACAACTCAGCTTAAAATGAAATTACCTTCGGATTCATGGTCTTTTTGTTAAGTTCAATGGTACACAGACTTTTAGCTTTTCCTTGGTCTTCGTTGTCTAAATAGAGATGAGAACTATTCTTTTTGAGCTTGGTTGGGTAAGTACGGTAGCTCGGCGTTAGACGTGCCTGGTCTTATTCCCATGTAACTATCATGGCCCATCCTTAAATGCACTCTTTACGGTGAGTATTAAAGATTGCAGTTAAGGATGGGTCATGATGCTTAAAATGAAGGGAACTTGTTATAGATTAATACGTTTACCAGGCCCTCCAAGCTACCGTCCTGACCAACCTAAGCTCGGCAGGAATATAACTTGTACCCTGAAGGAAGTCCTTAGTATAGTTCTTATCTCGGATGAGAACTATACAAAGGACTTCCTTCAGGGTACTAATCCCATATAGACAATGAAAACGTAACGAGGAATCTAGGTTCTGTGTTAAGAATAAACTGGTCACAAAGATAAGAAAGCGAGAAAAGTAAACTCTATACTTCGTTAATTTTGCAGAACTGACCTCTATAAGAAAAATACGGATGTTGTTGTTACTGTTTGCTCGGGTCTCTTAGTTTTGCAAGAAGACGTACTAAAATCACTTAACAATGTGTTGTAGCACTCTATTCATGCAGTAATGGAAAATAGCCTGATATATAATTGTAGAACTCCGCTGTGCTCTTAAACAAAATAACTCAGTCTTAAAACTGTTCGATTTTATTGACCGGGGAAACGGAAATGAACATTGTAAGTTATTTATATTAAAGTTTTTGAAAATACAAAGCACTCTTCATAATTATTGTACTTGAACGCATATCATCTGCAAGAACACATGAATGAGAGTTTATAGCTCTGTACTATTAAATAGCGATCATCGCATTAAGAACTTCACTAAGAAGAAACAACATTTTTTATCTTTTTTTTTTTCTCATAAGATTTAAAAAAAAAACAATGAAAATAAGTTCGTATACTTATTGACTGGCTAGGAGGGCTGGACTGGAAAGAAATTATGGCACACGGACCGAGTAAAACGATATCCGAGCGCCATAATCGAAGGCCAAATATTTTCTAGTCTGGACCGACCCAACCTAATCCCCAGTGGGCGGGGGGTACCCAAACATATTACTGACACGGGAGGAACGAAGGCGTTTTGGTGTTTGAAATTGGCGTTCTGAGGACTTTGTTGGGATTTACAAATTTGTAATGACTTATTTGGGTCGAAAGATTTTGGAAAGGAATATTTGGGGTTTAACTAAAAGCGAAATCGAGGGTTCCTGTTATTATGTCGTAAAAGGGACTTTTTGCGCTATGTTCTAGGCCGTTGGACTTTTCTATGTACACCTTGCGCCTAAGTAGGCCTAGGATTTTTGGGGGGCCACCAATTTTTCTTCATTGATGCATGTATTATAAATTTTCAATTCAAACATCCCACCCCCAAACGGGAATCCGGCGTTATGTAAGTTGACTTTATTTGAAAAATTTTCACTGAGAACGAACTGACTGAAGCGCAACGTTTCATTTGCCCCCTGTAACATATCACCATGGTGGTACTTCTAAAAATGGCCCGGTACACCTGCAAAGCGAGGGTCTGCCTACTTGCCTTCCTTTTTCAGTGTTTCCAAGAATAAAACTGCGGATCCAACCTCTGCAGTTTACTTCAACCAATTACATCAACGCCAGTAGACGAAGTTTTCAGACAGTGACGGAGGCATACTCGGGGAAAGAAAATCCTAGTTCTTCCAACAGGAGTCGAACCTAAAGGCCTTTCGATTCCTAGTTCGAGTGCTCTATCACCGAGATACAACAGACTCCTGGGAGCTTAATTTAGCCATTAAAGCCGGCGACACACCTGGCGAGTTTATAAACCGTTCGCGGCGAATTTGATCGCCAGGGTCGACTTGCGATTTTCGCCACCGATTGATGCGGACACACCTGGCGATTTTTTTCGCCGATTGCGGCGATGTGGCAGTTTTGAAAACTCATGTGATAAAATCGCCCAACCTGATTGGTTGGCTTTACTGACGATTCGCAGCAATAAACGTAGAAAATCGCGGGAACAGGCACACTTGGCGAATACCGGCGAATTTAATCGCCGATATCTGATATGCCAGATATCGGCGATTTTATACGCCGATCGCGGCGATCGGCGAAAATCGCAATCGCTGCGCCGAGGCACACCTAGCGATTTTCACCGATCGCGGCGATCGGCGTATAAAATCGCCAAGTGTGTCGCTGGCTTTAAAGCAAGTTCATGTGTCAAACACACTGCATACCGCTAGAATTTGAATGTCGATGAGTGAAATATGCAAAAGAAATGTGATATTATGTTTTTAGCCTTGTGAATAAATGGTCGAGAGTCCATTTTAAACTCAGTGACATAAGCATGTTTGGTAAAAGAAAATCAGCGTTCGCTCAACAGGAGATTGGAGCAGAACAGTGCTAATTTTACATCCTCAAATCGCAATAAGTTGTTGATTTTCGGCAAGTAGGCATTCTTCATCATACTTTTCCAAAAATCATAATAAATTTCATAATTTTAAACATTCAAGTTTTTTACGACGCCACACTTTAGCACTCTATTCCAACCCAGCGCTATTTGGAATCCATCGGGTGTAAAAGAATGTTTTGCGCGCGCAATCAGTTTTCTAATATTTATTCAGATGACATAACAATTGAGATTTGTTTCAAAATGCCATTTGTAATGCTTAAGCAGTACACTGGTTTATTGTGAATAACTGAGAGTTTAAAATGGGAAATTGCTTCGCAGGTTGTTTCCAAAGAAAAGAGAGTTCGTCCGCAGTATCCTCTGATGAAAAATTGTCCGAAACAAGTTCCAATGAAAGTGCAGGTGGATTATCGACTTATATAAAAACGAAGAATGGAGAGGCCACTAGAAAAAAGCATGTTGTAAAGAAGAAAGAATCTTCGGTGGTAACACGAAAAGCGTGGACCCGAAACAGGAATCGCGTCGCGCCTTGCAGTAATGGCACTGCAAGCGGAACCAGGAGAGTCAAAACATTTCAAGGAAGGAAGCATTTTCCGTTATCTGTTTCCAGTTCTTCAGGTTCTTCAGACAGTGCTATTATATCTTCCAGCAGCGAAAGCTTTGAAACTGACAACAACTTCTCGTACGGCTCTGAAAGCTATCAAGAGAGCTCTTCAAGATCGAGTTATTCTGATAGTGTCAGTTCAACAACATACGACGATTCCTCTTCACACTCTGCGTGCAGTCAAAGTGTGGAGATTAAGCCTGGTGTAACACAGGGAAGACTTATTATAGTCCAGCCGTGCCGCAGCTTGTCTGAATCACAGGAGAGTTCATCTACCGAGAGTGTTCACAGCGAATACACCAGCAGAACGACAGAATCCGCATCAGATTCCAGCTCATCGAGTTCATGCTCACGTGACAAGGGTTATTCTGATGACTCCAGCGACGAAGAATTTTGCAAAGTCCATCCTTATTAAATCCTGAGTAAATAGACACAGTAATGAACTTTACGAACCTCTTATGGGCATCTCACTCAATATAACTGATGAAGCAAACTACTCAATTGATCTAAGAAGGAGATAACTTAACTCAAAATGAAATTACCTAAGGATTCATGTCTTTTCAGTGGAACACAGACTTGTAGATTTTCGTCCTCGTTGTGTTAATAGAGATGAGAATTATTCTTTCTGAGCTTGATTGGCTGAGTACAGTGGCTCAGCGTTGATCTCATTCCCATGTAAGTATCATGGCCCATCCTTAAATGCACTCTTTACTGTGAGTATTAAAGATTGCAGTTAAGGATGGGTCATGATGCTTGAAAGAAAGGAACTTGTTATAGATTGATAAGTTTACCATGACCTCCAAGCTACCGTCCTGAATAACTTAACCTCGGCAGGAATAGTTCTTAGCCCTATATGAACAATAAAGGCGAGGAATCTAGGATCTGTGTTAAAAATGAACTGGTCACAGAGAAAAGTAAACTCGATATTTCCCCTAAATAGACCCCTTTGAGAAAATGCCGGATCTAGAGTTTGCTGTTTGCTTTGGTTTTAGTTTTCTTGAAAGACTTACTAAGATCAGTTAACAATCAGTAAAAACCTACTATTCAGTAACTGAAAGCAGATATGGCGTAACGCCGCCGTTTGGATAAAAAAATATACCCAAAAATGAACATTGTAAGGTTTTTGTTTTGAGAAAAACATTTGGAGCTAGAATAAAGTTTGTTGAATATACAAAGGATTGTTCATGATTATTGTAGTTAAACGCATCTACAAGAACACATTAATGAGAGTTATAGCTCTCTACTAGATATTATATGGTGACCATCGCCTTACGAACTTCAGTTAGAGGCAACAACATTTTTATCTGTTCCCGGTGGGGGGGGGGGGGGGGGGGAGGGGTGGTTTGTGGTTACTCTTCTATGTAAGCTATATAGTAAGTTTGTGCTTCGCCTAATGGTATGGTTTTTGAGCTGCTTTGGTCTGAAATGGGGTAAAGCTTTTAACCATTTTGGTCTGAAAGCTTGAATATGGATGAGAATTTTACAGAACCCGGCATGAATTCTAAAGACCAGGGCTTGCTTGCATAAAGCATCTTAACTGAGATAAGTGGGACTTTAATTCTGTAATTCTTTCCTGTCTTCCGCAGGATTTTCTCGCCCTCTTTTTGTGTTTTCTATCCTCTGTGAATCAGCTTCAGCCAATTGATCTATTAGGGCGCTCGACAAAATCCTTCAAAACGCAGAGAACGGTCGAGGAAAACTTTTACTTATTAACTTAAGATGCTTTGCTAAGGTCAGCCGGTTTTTAGAACCGTGCCTCACACCACACCAAAAGGTCCGAAGAGAAACCCCCTCCCAGAGATTTTTATCTCTTTTTTCCCTCAAAAGCTTTCTTAAACAAAGAATAGAAATAAGTTTGTGTACTTATCGATTGGGTAGGGCGGCTGGACGAAAAATATTAATGGTGCACGTATTTCCCCAACCTCGTTCCCAGGGTCTCTCCTCTTCACGTCCCAGGGAGCGAGAGTGGGACGTGAAGAGGATCGAGAGACCCTGGGAACGAGGTTGGTATCTCCCTACACTCTCCCACTCCCTGCGTTATATGACCGAGAGACAGATATTTCCATCCGGCCCGACATAACTCGGTCAGTTAGTAGTTAATTAATCATATGATAAATTTAGAACTGTCTACGTTTGATTCAGAAGGTATCTGACGTCATCTGTAAAAAAGGACAAACACGTCTGCTCGTAAGGCATTCTATTTCATCACTCTTCATAGTCTAAGCGGGGGGAGTGGGATGGGTATCGTAGCCATTGACGAGAGCCGAGAGAGTAAAAACCAGAGAATGAGTGAAAATATGCTGAATATGCCGAAAGGCAGATTCGAGCCTATGACCTTTGGAATCCCAACTGACGAAAGTTATTTACTACGCGCGCGTACGTAGTGATGTCATAAAGAAAAGACGATTCGCGTGTTCTGCAAACAACTGGTTATTTGGAGAAGTCGAATGATTCTACGGTCTTTCTTTTTACCATGAACGCATGGCTTACGTATCTAACGTTGTCGGACAAATGTTCCATTATGTCTACACGTGGCTGCCAAGGACGGCTGCGAATGTTAAAGAAAGAAAGAAAGATTCTCGAAAACGTAAGAAACGCATAAATTTTTCACAACCCCTCAACGAAAAGAATGATATTAGCTATATCCCACTTGAGGATTTGAAGAGCTCGCACGGGCTTCCAAGCACGCCAACTGCATCAAAAGTTATGCTTTTTCGTTCTTTTCCTAATGGGTGCGAAGGACAGGGGATGTTCTCCCAAGAATTTCCAAGCTGCAGTCTCAATGTTGTTGGCCGCAAATTCTTGTCGAACGAGAAGAAAATTAGCAAAAGATCAGCGCTAAAGAAGTGGTTACGTCAACGAACAAACGTTGTTCGCAGCGAAAATTTTCGTTTGGATGAGCAGTTTTATACAGGAGGAAACCACGATCTCTGCTTTAGGGAAGTGTTTGAATGTTCACCGAGGTTTGCAGGTAAGCTGGCTTCTGTTTTAGTGTTAGTAGTGTCGCCCGCTATACGCTAAAGTATCGAACCGTTGTTTATTATTATTATTATTATTATTATTATTATTATTATTATTATTATTATTATTATTATTATTATTATTATTATTATTATTATAGCAGAGTTCTCAACTGGATACTAAAATCAGTCAAAAAGCTGCACAGGACGCAAAGCGTAACCTGTGAGCCTAGGAATTAAAAAAAATATAATCATAATAATAAAAAATATATATATAAAATATATAAAAAACTATCTGTATCTATTCATCTACAAAAGAAACAAATAATAATAATCATTGCAATTCGATTGTCTCTCAGTTCACGTATCATCATAAAAAGGGTTTTCAGTTGGTTGCCTTCACCAACAAAAATAAAGCTAGACGCAATGAAACATTTAGAAAACAAAAAACCGGATCCGAACTTGGCCTTGAATCATTGTCATTGGATAATACAATCAATAGTCTCTCAAGTCACAACTTTAAATGTCCGGGAAATATTGAGCATGCCCGACAGCACCGCTTTCTACATTCTTTTCAGCACCTCTTTACTTCTGTTCCCAACAATCTGGTACATTGTAGTGTCCATCTCCCGTCCCGTGACCACCCCCCACGGGCATCAATGATGATGTTGTGTTGTTTTACTTCGTAACCGGGGAACTGCTGTAACTCTAATAACTCTTATTATTATTATTATTATTATTATTATTATTATTATTATTATTATTATTATTATTATTATTATTATTATTATTATTATTATTATTATTATTATCAATTTTTATTTCTTGATTTATTTTTTGCTGTTCATCATTGAATTTTCTTCCACACGATATTCACTAAGAATTTAGAGCCCACGAATTTGACCTTTAAGCCAAAAAGTTGAAATGAAAGAGACAAGAGAACGAACAACGTACAGAAAAAGCACAATGTTTGAAATATAATGAGTTGGAAAAATAAATGGGAGTTTTTGTCGTGGACGAGTACCATCTATCCGGGAATTTTTGCTGGCTGGACACTATGACCAGTGTCTCTTCGCGGATGAACCAATCAGATTAGGCGAAAACTTAGTGGTGAATTATATCATCGGCATATCCAACGCGCGCTCGTCGAATAACTGTTAACTCTCCTGGTAATCTGGTTAACCCTCTCCCCTCACGGCAAAATTTCTTAATAAAATGATTTTGAAGTGATCTTTTTAAAATGATTTTAAAGTGATTTTTGCTGGAAGCATGTTAACTGCATGATATTCTACAGTTGATTTAAAATGACGTTCATAGATAGCCGCGGGATTTAGATGCAAACTACCGACCTTAGATTCTAGTTAAAGCATTTATAACGAATACAGAACGGGTTTCCTTTGCGCGAACATTCACAGCGAAGAGGTTGTGAGTGACTTTTTTGCAGTGCCTGATATTGGAGTACTTCCCTTTTCTGACAAATCCTGCAAAGTTGCACTGATCAAGTTGAAACAAGCTCAAACTTAGTGAAATCGCGCTAGATTTCGGCGTTAGTTTACACACACGATTTAGTAAAAACTGACACTTTATTACGACACAGGTTGCATGAACCCTATTTAAACAGGGAAAGGGAGACGAATTCTGTTCGCGCCTTTTTTTTTATAGGTCTGTAACATTTTTAATATTTGAGAAAACGCCATCAAACGTCGGTTTCATCAAACGAAAAAATGCCCGTTGTCGGTAGCGTTAATAAAGTTCGATTAAAATTGAACGAAATCGCAGTGTATTAAAATGGCATTCACCAGCCTTGTCCCCAGTCCTTGAAGCGCGGCCGAAGTGACATCTGGCAGCTGATCGGGAAGAAGCGCCCGGGTTTTTTCCCAGGTAGGCGCTCTTTTCACGGTCTCGAGCCTCAGACAGGAAGCTTGGCTCGCTCGATAACCGCGATTTGGCCCGGTAACGTGGCTGGTCATTTACATGTTTAATTTTACTTACAGATTCCAAATACCAACGAGGACTCAATCTTGGGTTGAGAGGGAGAAGAAAGTTGCCATGGAAACAGTGGTCCCGAGAAACACAGGAAAGGATCCGTACAATTAATGAAGAACTGAACGAGTGTAAAGGAAGCCGGGTAGACTTAAACGAATCACTCTCTGTAATTAGAGTTAGGCCTTCTTACGCATAGAAATAAAGTCAATACAGTACCGTGCAAAACTTAGTGCACTGCGGTGTAATGTCACACACTTTTTACGACATCCCGATTATTTCTAGTGGTTTTGGCAAAGTTCCCGTTTGCCGGTTAAGTTTTTGTCTTCATACGCCTAGTGACAAATGCTTCATTCGAATCGAAGTTACCGTTGGCCACCAGTCCGTAGATAGAGTTTCGGCTTATTGAAATTATGAAACCATATACGATCAAATATTGAATCCGGCCTTTATAAATATTATCATGAAGCCTTTACTATCGAAGCATTTTCCAAAAATGATCATGGTTTCCACCATTTTGACTTTCAAGCACCCCTTAAAAGCTCTATTTAACTATCGACAAGAGCTATCGAGGGCTTGTTACTTTATACGATCCATAGTTGGGGGAGGGGAGGCTGTTGGTTAAGGGACTTTACAGAAGGGTGGGCAGGGGCTGATTTCTTATCTGAATTTATCAACAGAAGTAAACTGGGATGAGGTTCCCAAAATTCTTTTATGCCGTTAACCGACTGTAACGGTTTGTATAGCAAAAAACACGACGCCATCTTGCTTGATACGAAAATACTTGAACCAGTTAAGGAATACGTTTTCTTAAAACGAAGACTTTAATCACCTTGGAAGTGTCTGTCTCAGTTTAGGTCAGTTTGAAATACCAATTTTGTGTTTTTCTAGCGATTTAAATGGCATATTTATTCTTACGACTTCAAAGAGCGAAGGAGGGGGGGGGGGGGGGGGGAAGGGGGTGAGGGCGCCGGGAAGACGAAGGTAATTTGAGAAGGGCTTGCTGCATTTGAAGCCCAATATAGTCTTTAAGGTATATATTAATCATGTATGGTTATCCTTTGAAATACCATGATTGTCCGCAAAGAAAAGCGCATTTTCAAAATGAGATCAAAGTTAGTTATTTCAACAGAACACCTTGATTGCTGAAGAAAGAATACTTCTCATCAGTTTGATTTATCAATGTCTTATCAATGTGAACTTCTTCGTTGTCCAGAATGACATTGTCGCTATTCAAAAATACTATTTTCTTATATGAGTTTTTAATTTTTAATGAAAGCAAAACAGAAACATTCATTAATTTCCATTATACTAACGGATGCGTAAAAAATAAAAATTTCCAAAAAGTTTGGTTTCTCTTAGGATGAATAATAGGCGGAATGATAGTGTAACCAAAATAAATAAGAACAAGAACTTCAAACGAATTTAGGATCCGGCCATGTTTTCACTTACCTATCAAGCTAAAAAAGTTGTTTTTAGTGTGCATACCCGAGGCAAAATTAATAATAAATTACATTGAGATTAACACCATTTGGAAATTAAAACAAAGTTCTTTGGCTACTTTCACTATGAATCATGCAATGTATCGGTAAACAAAATCTTAAAAAGAAAGGAGCAGTAAGCGTGGTTTCTCTTCAGTAAGATGAGCGTTAAAGTGGGGTGATATTGTAGCATCCGAAAAGTCGCGTTTTAAATATACATGCACATGACACCGTTCGTCCAGTGGCTCTTTAAAATTTTGAAGGACGCGTTATTTTTTACACTTCTCGGCGTATTTGTTTGGGAACTGAGATAACAGAAAGCTACCAAAATGATAAATAACAAAACAGAAGAAATTATCTTGGCTTCTCGTGTTTTGTCTTGAACCAAGCTAATTTCATGAAGATGAGAGAGAGATTCTGGAAAATGATGTTTCGACTGGTCGTCCTCTGTTTTTTAATGAAAGATGTCATTAACTGTACAGCGCAACAAGGTAAGACATGCATTTTTTGTAGCAGAAAATTTGAATTACAACAAGACGAAAATATTTTATAGGACACACATTTTAGTGGAAATGGTTGCTCGATGGAAACGATTCTAACGCCAAATTAATTATTGCATCATGGGGAAATTATCTCAAGCCTCGCTTATGTCGAGTTTCTCGTTTTCTCGAACTTAAGGGTAGGTCCCAACGTTTTCAGTGCATCTGTGTGACACACTTATTTCATCCTGAATATCGGAGTCGAATCTCCAATATTTCAAAGGCCCTCAAATAAAAGAAAGATCCTTGCAGTTTTTTTACGCATCAAAGGCCCTCAAATAAAAGAAAGATCCTTGCAGTTTTTTTACGCAACTTAAGCAGTTGAGAAAAGAAAGTCTGAAAAAAAATTCAGAAATTTTTAAATTAAAAGAAAGCTACCAAAGAGAGACCCTGTTAAGACGAACCGTACTTGCGTAACCGACGAAAAGTGCCATTGAAAAACTCTTGAAACTGCGAATTCATCCCCGAAATGTTCTTTTGTTAAAATACAGCATAAGCAGCAGCTTAAGGCTTGAACTGCACCTGTCACATTCGAACTTTTGTTCTGTTCTCGAAAGAAGTCCACAGTATAGTGAAAACAAAATACATGTAATTTGTTTTACATTTTAGATAAAAGCATTATACTGATACAGCATTGTTGATCAAAAGTGTCGACTTCTTTATCTCGAACCTCCTGTAGTTCTTGACTCCAGTGTGTTTTTATTTATTTATTTATTAATTTTTGTTGTTGTTTCAATTTTGGCATTATAAAGTAATTAAAGTGAGTACCTGTCGTTTTGGTTTTGGAACTGAAGCAAGGCAAACACCTTTAAGAATTGTGTATGGCTAAGATTTATCTCAAATGGGTTTTCTCGTCCAGCATTGTTTTCAACCAACCACACCAATTTGATTCCTAATCATCTTTGTTTGCATAACTGACGAAACCAAAAAAAAGAAAAAACCTTCCGGTTACTCTAGTATAACGGGATGCTTAACAGAGAAACAATTTTATTCTGGTAATGGTTTCACGGACACTATTTTTCATTTTTTTTTAGCTCAACCAATCAGTAAGGTTTATGTAACAGTTACCGATATCAGTTATTAAAGATTAGTTCATTAACTTATACAGAAAATATTATTACAAGCATGAAGTAGCGAAAAGTCAATGTTTAACCGTGGAAATGATGATGCACAACAGTCAAGATTATTAATAAAATATATCGCGACTAAAATAAAGACAATTGTCATTTACTAGGGTACGTGGGGAGAGACCATATCGCCGCTTTGGATTCCTAATTATTTGATATTAAACAAGCAAATTAAAAAATACGTAGTTTGTCATTCCCTTCCTTCGAACATGGCTTCAAAACGGCGCCATTTGTTTTGGTTAGCTTCCTTGTTTCAAGGATATAAATTTCTTTAAGTTCTTTTTGGTGGACACATATTGATAGTGGACTATTTTTTAAACGAGATTTGTGTATGTGATATCTCATCATCATCATCATCATCATCATCATCATTATTATTTATTTGCCTTACTAAAAAACTAAATCATTCGATTTACAATTAAGTCAAGGTAATGGCGAGGAGACATCAAGAAACCACCAGGCTTATAAGAGAGGCCACCTCGGCTGCCTTTAATAAATAGGAAATATGGTGCTGTGTAAGTCCGGCTCGGTAAATTCATAGTTAATCATAGACAATGGTTATGAAGCCTGAATAATTTCTTTGTTACATGTTTTTGTTAGCATTTTTGGCCTTGACCGTGCACAGACGACAATAGATTTTGAAATGTGTTGGAGCAACTGACCAATAGAAACGTCCTTGTTAAGATATTCAACTGATGTAGTGTGAACATTCAAACAAAGGATTGTGCACTGTCGTGGCCCTTGCAACATAAATTGCAGCCGCATTGTTTTCATGGCAAAGTTTCATAACCAGTCCCTCAATTAACTATGGTCAATTCATGACTTTACAGATAAAAACTGCAACATTTTTTCCTTAAAGGTGAAAAAACTAGATGAAGAAGTAATTGATATTGGGAGAGAATTCCAGATTCTGGGACCTTGGTAAAGGACTGTAAATTGCTTATGATTTGAGCGAGAAGAATGCGATCGATAGTGGTTGCCTGTTCTGGTGCCGCAATTATGCATTTGGCTACTTATATTGTTAAAAACAAATTCAGAAACATTGGAGGTAATAATCTCGCCGGTAATAGACAGTGATCCAGCAATATGTTATCTTTATACACTCTTGGTATGAGATTTTTTAAAATCCAAGAAAACTAAGTTTGCTAATGATTTCTGGCCCTGTAACTATGTGGTGGTGCTGGTGGTATATTCAGGGAATTTGGCTGAAATTGTGAAAACGACTGATTACAAAACTCAGCTCTTGTGGCATGAAAATGTAGTGACCGGAATTTATCATTTTTCTTCATTTATCACCCAAATTGAGCTATACAAAAGAAAACCGCCTAACTTTATTCTCATTTGGTCATCTTCAGACGTTTGCAGAACACTAGCGTTCATTCCGCCAATCGAGGGACACGCTCTCGTAAATCACGTGATCAGGAATATAACTCTTGACAGACAACATACCTGCCAAGTAGAATGTTACCTTGACAACCACTGTCTCTCTTTCAACTTTGGCCACAACCAAGATGGGGAGCCCATCTGCGAGTTGAGTGATTCTGATCACCGACAGCATCCTGAAGATTTGTGGATTAGAGAAAGATTCACTTACGTAGGAACTGAGGTAAGATGAAAGTGTTTTTTTTTTTTTTGAAGATTTTTATTAGCTTTACGCGACACACAGAATACAAAAGTAAACACAACTTACACTATAGAGCGGTTTTCAATTGAGTGTCGAAAGTAATTTCGTGTTTGCTTTGGTTTTGTATTACTACGCTCTGTGATTGGTTAACTAAACTCGCGCCACTTTCTCAACCAATCGGAATCCAAACCAAAACCAATCGTGTTTTCGCCGCACGCGTTTTCCCGCGCTTGGCTTCAGTTACATGTATTTTCTTCTAATTCTGATTGGCTCGTTGCGTTGTTTATATCTGTTGCGATTGGCCAGAGTAATTACTTTGGCTTTACAACACTCAGTTGGAAACCGCTCTATGCGATAAATTACAGTACTAACTCTATTTGCAATAAATACTCACTGTACTTGCAGTACTAACAACTACACTGCTTACAATACTTACAAGTTGTATTACTTACGATGCTAACAATATTTGGGATGTTTACAATACTGGAAAACGAGGTACAAAATGATTATGGTGTATACGAAAAAATACAAAGGTACAATTCAAAGAGTCCTGATACACTATTCGTTTATGAGCGGAATGTAAATTACATTTCTTTACTACAGGCCAAGGAAATGCCCTTAACTAAACAGAGAATATGGGGTCGCCATTTTTGTTGAAATCGTCACCATTGTGAAAGTGCTCTCTATTGGAGATAACCAATAATTTATTACAGAACATAGTCCAGTGATTCCTAAGCGCTTAGGGGACCTTTTGACGCCTAGTAACCACCTCCAAACGACTGCAAATGAAGTGGCTTCTTCTTTGCTTCTGTTTTACTTACATCCAAAGAAACTACAACTTGAGAAACAGCACTCTTTTAATGGTTTTCTTTGTAATCCACAGCCTTCTGCAACCAATATGTGACATGTATTCGCTAATTTTGCCCTCCCTCTTAAAATGCATCGACACATTCTCCTCTAACTAAATTCGAATACTCGATTCCAGCCAATGATCTTAGATGACCGTCAGACGTTTACTAGACCCATTCCCTCTGCTGCCCGGTGTTAGAACCAAGAAAAGCCAAATTTGTTAATTTTCGAGGCGACAGAAAAGTGAGGGAACATGATAAAGATGGAGGAGATTTGCTTTGGTGTTGGGTAGGCTGTATTTTGGTCAAATTGCACAAACTGCACGACAAAGTACGCTTGGTCCTCGCTTGGTCAGACTTCGCGTTCTAGGGAAAAGAACAAGCCATGATCAGTTTATAGCAATTTTTTCGCTGCAAAGGGGAACAGGCCTATCCATTTTCATCACGGAAACAATAACTTTTGCTTCCACTTCAACAGAATGACTGTTCCAGCAGCCCATGCTCTAGAAATGGCAAGTGCGAAATAGATGCGAAAGACAATAAGTACCGCTGTCAATGCAAGCCGGGGTATGACGGACGCAACTGTGAGATAGGTAATGATTTAAAACATGACTGATTTAAAACAATGATTTGAAACAACGTTGGCAAATGACATCTGGCTCCTTTATCTCCCAAAAGCTATACTCTATTCCACAACATGGGCAATGAGATCATGTTTGAGCAAAGGTGCTTTGTCAAATATTTCGTCCAATCTGCCCAGAACACGGTCCTAAGTTTCCCCTATTAGTACTGTTCTATGTTTTCAAGGGCCAAAAGTGTGAAATTCCTTCAGTAAACACATAAAATCCTCTGTTTTAAGACAGTTTAAAAGGGATTTTTTTGAGCGAATACTAGTCTTTTTTATAAAATAAATCTGATCTATTATCTTACATTTCTGGTGTTCTCCTCTATTGCTCATTTGTGACTCATTTGCTGTCTAGTTTTGAGTGTTTGTTTTATTCATTTTCTTAGTGTCTTGTGTGTTGTGTTGTGTGCGTGTAAAGTCTGATTATTGATTACTTCCATGTCAATCTGGCTTCCTCGTTCTTTAACTCCATTAGGAATTAAGGACCGTTAGCAACGACGAGGGTCCGCCTATCCCTGTTCCAACAAGAGTTCAATAATCATTCCATCTTTTTTCTTCACACAGATCTCTGGGAGAAACTCAACAATAAACCAGTTTGTTTTGGAGCACGTGACGACTCATACGGGGTCTTTAGAATTAAAAAAGATGGTGGGATTGTCACATTCAAACTAATTCACCGGAGCGGATACTTGCGCTGCAGACATCCTCATACATACCCAGGAACCCACTGGGGCTGCATAAATCCATATTCTACAACTAGAGACGAGGACTTACTGACCGTGATCACATTCACAAACAAGACCGCTCTTCCGATTGCAGAATACGGAAATTACGGATCCACAGGTTGTGCCCAGTATTTCTACGGTCTTAAAGGATTTAATAACAACTCCTCTCAACTTGTTTTCAACCAACTTCCCGTTCCTCTACCCGTGTCACGTGGCCAAAAGTTCCAAATATGGTATGGGCATGATTTGGTGGATTGCACTGAGAGAAATAACGGCGGGCAAACCTGTACAGACGTTTATGGTTGGTACAACTGAATATTGAAACGACGCTCGGTTACCCTATTACCTTAAAACACTTTTGGTACTGGAATGGATACTCCAAAACGAGGTTCGACACCTTATGATTTTTACACAACAGAAATCTTATTTCGAACGGTAAAAGGATTTTTAAAAATCAAATTGGTGTACACCTCGAATCCGGGTCATTCGCTTCATATCTCTCTCGGGGTAGCCGATGAAAATAGTTATTTCTAACATACTTTCAGAGTTTGCCATGACAACAAATGACAGCTAACCGTTTTTTGAAATCCGTGCTTAGGCCTAAATAGTGTGGATCGTTGCCACCCCCTCCCCCAAACGTCTAGTCCCTGCCTAAATGGAGCTATTCTCTTAGTTCTCTGCCTAGCAAATGGGCTTCTGTTCTCTTCTACATCAGGGCTATCACGATCAAGAATACCAAATTGTGTAAACACCATAAGGTGTCCAGCCTTGTTTCGGACTATCCATTCTAGGTACAACCCTTAACAACAGGACCCATGACTAGGAGCCTCTATCTCTATTAATTCCTCGAGTCAACTACTTTTTTGAACTACTTTTCCCTCGAAAGGTATGACGTATGACAATCTTTTTTGATTGGGTATTTGACCTTTAAGCGTTCCAGTGGATCTGTTCTATACTCTATTTTCACTGGACCCTGATAAACTACAGCTCCATTATTTGGATTGTCGTGTCTAGGAGCATTGTTTTGTTGTTCCTCATTTTGCTCTCTCGATCATTAATGCGACACGTTGATAATTGCAAACGGTACCGGTCGCTCCAAAGATTGTCTGAGACCGGTTCTAAATTTAGTAAATTAAATCTACTCGGGAATGGATTGACTCTAAGGCTTAGTGTAAGTGACATAGGCTCCGGTTCATGAACTCCTGTTTATTCTCAAGATTGATTCTGTAAGTGTAGCCATCCTTAGGCAAGCTTTAAACTGTATTTTCCTCGCAATGTTGGTTATGTAATGTTAGACCCGATAAAACACGTGCTGCGAGATTTTTGAACGGCTTCAAAAACATTCCCGGAAAAGAGAGTTCATAGCAATGATGCTTTTGTGAACGTTGGAAATTAGCTACAAGGAGGTTTTATCGGGTTTTAAAACCACTGCTCGTGATATTTCATCGACCATTTGACGGGTCAATGGGCTTATGAATTATTAATGAGTTTTTGAATGTCTTGTCCTAAATGGCCAACTATTAAAGTCAGTGTAACTATTTAAATGTAGGGTAAAGAACAATAATTTTAGGTGATGCTTTCCCGCTCCGTCAGTTGACAAGGTTTTAGCTTTCGAGTCTGTATGGATTGTACTATCTATTGAGTAGCAGGCTGTTCAAAATGGGTTTAGCTTTGGATGAACCAAGATGTAATTGTCGCATGAGTTGGTTGGTTGGTCTAGCTGTGGTTGAGCGTTACTTTCCTGCAAAGTGGATGTAGCTTCTCGAAGTTGCGGGTAAAGTCTAGCGTCACCATTCAAATATATGGTACTTTGAGTTGTTCTGGTCTGAAAACAGGTATCGATTTAACCATTTTTGCCTGAAATTCAAGAATACGGGTATGAATTTTACAGAAACGGGGGGAGATCTTAGAGAACACGTCTTAAAATGGGTATGAATTTAAGAGGCCAACTGGCGTGCGTTTTCTCGAAATTCCTGGAGGTTCGGGACCAAAAAACTATTTTATGTGTGTTATGAACTTCAATTTTTAACTATTTTGATTAAGAACACATTCGGTTTTTTTTTTCGTTCATGTAAACTGTTATCAAAATGCACCTATTCTTTAGTTTAGTTGGAACATCAGAATAAGCCATACTTTTTGGCTTGTTTTCTTATCGTACAAGCAATAATAATCAATCACAACGTTCTGTAAAACGTTTATTAGTTTCACACTGACAGCAGAAAAATCCCAGTTACAAGGAAGTCTGTGTTCCAGAGGTTTTCCCGCGCTTTTCCGGAGCTACAGACGTCGAGCGCCATCACTTGCCGGAAAACCTCTCTGTATGTACATGATACCAAGTAGAGCTATACAAAGCACGGAATAACAATTTTATAGAACTGTACAGAATGATTCTTCGTTGTAATATACATAGTTTATGAGAGGTGCACTATTTCAGGAGTCAGGACTGAGATTCTTAACTATAGTTTTTCTTAGCTCTTTAGTTGCGAGTGAAATACTTAACAAAAGCTCCACGAGCGCGCGTTAGATATGAGATGACGCGCCGATTTGGCTATATCATCCCACATCCAACAAGCGCGAACGGAATAACTGTTTTGTTGAAAACAAACGAGATTTTTGTTTGATCTTGATGGTTTTGAATTTGCAAGAATAAACAGAAGACGACTCGGATATGGTATAATGGCTGTTATGCCATGGCCGCTAAGCCAATCAAACTTATGGAATTGCATTATCCAATGATCTAGTAAGATACATGTAAGCCCTTACCAAACGGAAACGTAAATTGGTAGGAACAATTTTGGAATGTCAAATTCCATTTAGGCAACCCTTGAGCAGCGAAACAAGTTCGCGAGTTGCAAAACAAAACAAACAAACAGGCAACAAAATCATTCCAATGCAGTCCCTCACGTGACCTAACCAGTGTAAACAATATAAATACAAAAGTGCGTCGACGAGCGCTTGGTTATTAAATTATTACAAACGTAGGCCAACGTGAGTGTGCTTTTAAGCTTCACTTCACTTGAGATATCGACGGTCACCGCAACGCTGAGCTGCGCGTCCGTTTGGCCAGGTCTTTTTAAAGAAACACAGAATTTTGTAAGTATTTAGGAGTGCGAACGAAACACCGTTACTAGTAATAAAACTACATATAAAATATACTATATCGGTGAACCGAGGCTAGAAAAATAACTGTACAATTTGCTTTCGTGTTAATAAATCAACGATGAGGAAACACATTCGGTTTTCTGCTTACTCATTAACGTTTTTACAAACAACCCAAACCTAACGCTAACCAAAAGACGCATTTGAATTAGCTTTTTTTCGTAGCTCAGATTTTGGCTTGCGGTCTTCAGTTTCGCTTCTTTGTGGGTTTGTTTAGAGTAACCATCCATGAATATGGGAAGAATTTTTTTTATCACTTGTAACAGGAAGCGCAAAGCAGCGGACAAAACATTGGGGAAACGTTCCCACACCTGCCAACCTTACAAAGTCAGGAAAAGGGATTGACGCCCCCCTCCCCCCCCTCCCCCCCGGACTGCTCTAACAACAACAATACTACAAGTAACAAACCATTTTACAGATGTCGGGAAAATTGCAGTTTCTTGTTTTCTCCATATTACAGGAAGTCATTTCCACAGGTCAACTTATCATATCGGATTTAGCGGTAAGTGCAAAAGTGTGTTTGATTAGCGTTAATCGAGAATTAATACAAAAAGTCTAGCAGCACAAGAATACAAAATCTCTTAAAATTTGATGTACCAAATGAATCATCATATATTAAATTTCAATCCGTCTTTATAAAAGGCCAAGTACTACGGGCAACATTTTCGCGTAACGTACCGAGGCACAAATCTTGCGTTAAATTTGCGATATTTGTTACGTGATTACACCTTCGCGCGCACCATGAACAAATTTTTATGTCGCAAAAAATAGAAACGACGTCTACTTTCTGCAACATGAAATGTTTGGTAAGTAATAATTTATTGCACTTGCTTTTTAAAGGATTTTGAGGGTTGCAAACAAAACCTACAATTTCTACAAAAATTCATGGTCCTATTTTCCTCCTATACTCCTAGTTTTGTACATTCTCAGTTCTCAAGAACAGGGATAGAGCCGGTCAGGCCTAAACTCTTTAGCGTATTACCAGACTGAAACGTTTTAAGATCTTGTCAAAGCCAAGTTTGCCTGCGAGGCTCAAAACGGTAAGCGCCCCAAACTTCCTAAATCACGCGATGCACACTTGCTACTTAAAAATCATTTACATCTTGTACACTGCCAAACGTACAGGTATATCATCTCGGCATTGCCCCTCCTCTTCGTCCCCTCCCCTTGCCTGCACCCCTTCCAGCGGGCGTGGTCTTGCCACCTCTTCCTCGGGTGCTCCGAAGACTAGCTTGGCTTGGAGCTTTACTAGCTGAAGATTGTAAAAACAAACGAGTAGTGTTAGCAACCGACACTATCAACCGGACAACAATAAACACAAGGTTTATTCTTGACATTAGTCTTTGCTAAGACTACGATACGATAAGTCCCGAACCATGCAAGAGCGTGAAAAGTGCTTCTCACGAGGAGACGCAATGAGCGGAGGGAAGTGATTGTTTTGCAATATTTGAAGGCAAAGAGTTCCATTCAGATAAAGAAAAATAATATATTTCAGAAAGGTCTTTGACTCTCAAAAGCACGTACCGGAACAGCACAGTTTCCCTCCGCCTCTTTCGATATTGATTATATACGATAACGTTTTCAGCCAAAATCCTTCGGAAAGATGGCCGCCGACTTAAAAGTCTTTTCTACAGAATTCAGTTAGACTGAGAAACCTAGTTTTCTAGTTCGTAATAACAGAATTAACTCTCAAACAGCGTTAATAAAAATAATCTAACGGCACTTTTGCTAGGCGGCTATTGAGGCCAAAAATGTCTTGACCAGTGATAGGATTGGAGAAAATCTCTTAAGTTCATTTTGAGACTATAGGCTGTTGTGCTGAATATTGTTACGAAGATATGTTAGAGACTTATGCGTTGTTTAGGTTGCAGCTCATCGAAAGATGATTTTATGAATCTAGCCACTCTGCTTAAACGAGAGCATCAGTCCATTAATGGAGAGATTTGGAATCGCGTTTCCGGCAAACGGCAAACGTGAGAGTAGCGTTTACGTTTTCTTGAAAACAAGGGTACATAAATGACAATAGTGAAAAATAATTCTGGCCTTTGATACTAACGCAGGGCTATTCGATTTTAAAGAGAAACTGAAAACAGCGAGCGACAAATGTAGGATAAACACGTGGTCACCTGTCGTTTGCCGTTAATGAAATTCTAAATTTCTCTAATATCTTAGATAGGACACGTTTAACCTTGTTGCTGTTGTAGTCTGGCTTTGTTTGGAGCACAGTCCTCCTTCAAATGTTTAGTCCACGCCTAGTGTCACAAAGAAAAAATGTTGTCAGAAGTAACGCAGGCAAGAAGAAATGAATCATACAAAAACTACAACGGAAAATAGAGCAAACGACAGACATTTGACGCAAAATTTCAAAGAGTTGTGACTAGAAACTCTTACCTCATCATCTTTGCCAAGAACCTTGTTACACAGAACACAGCGAGGGCCCTTGGCCTCTGTAAGCACAAAAAGTGTGAGCTACTAGTGGAGACAATTACATGAAGGTGCATAAAATGAACATAAATTTGCATTACCGGCACAAAACTGTACATGTATTTTACAATAACAATAGACCCTTCTTCAAAATGGCGGCAACAGATTTGAATGAGTTAAAATTGAACTGAATGGAAAACTGATACCAGCACTGGAAAGAGCACCTTTACTTTAGTAACCTTGCAAAGTTTCAGCATATTAGGTGTTATATCAGCTTAGGAAAAGTAAGATGAAATTTGACAAATTTACAGACGTTTGTATGACTAGGGGTATACGTCATACCCCCAGTCACACAAACGTCACTCTGTAAATTTTTCATTTTTCAACGTACATTTTCTCAGCTGATATTACACCTGATATGCTGAAACTTTGCAGGGTTACTAAAGTGAAAGTTTCTTTCTAGCGCTGGTTTGCGTTTTTAATTTTAACTTATTTGCATTTTCGGCCGCCATTTTGGAGAAGGGTCTATTAATACTCACCCTGACAGCTCTTCTCAGTAAAGTGATCTTCAAAATCCGATTTAAGAACCGCTTCCTTGCAGCGCGGACATTGAACAAACTTTTCACTGGAGTCACACTCGGTCAGTAGGTGCTCGCTTACTCCTGAGATTTCGATCACCTGAGGGGAGGGGAGGGAGAGGGTAAGCAATGCAGAGCGACGGGGGAGGGGTTAACTTTGACAAAAATGGAAATTGTATGGTGTGTAAAGCAAATGATCCACGTTTGAAAAAATCTAATCAGTAAACCGGCGTCGCGGTAGTATGCCATGTCACAAGCTAATTAGGTCCATCGTCATTTTGCAAAACATTTGCCACTGATAAGGCACTATGGCATTTTTGCCCCTTAAAAAACAAAAGGCTAATCTTTTTACCCCTTATAAGCGATTCTACCAGCTCTTTGGGCCTTGTTAGGCCTCATCAGTATGGTAATACTTGGGATCAGGGATCCTACGTGGAGATAACAAGCAATGAAAATCACCCTCCCATCGCTACCTCAAATGAATCAATCATCGGTCAATGTCGGACAACTGAGAAACGTAGCTCGTCTATCTTCGGAAAGTGTTCGGAAAATTATATGGTTTCTTCGTTTATGACCATTAGAGTACGCAAACTTCTTTGATAATCTTCGGCATCTTGATACATCCAATTAGCATGCAATCATCGGTAAATAGCGGAAAATTGAGAAAAATGGCTTGTTCAACTTCGGAAATGTTCGAAAAATTATATAGTTCCTTAGTTTAGGGCCACGAGAACCGTTCGCAAATTTCTTGAATAATCTTCGGCATCTTGATCCATCTAATTAGGATGGCAAAAAATTGGTGTTACAACACCTTCTTTTCGCCAACTTGACGACCTTACCGGAAAACAGTAAATGTCAGAGGAATGTGTACAAGAGTCAGACATGTTCAGAAACACATCGGAACATCTCGGAATTCTTTAGTACTTGCGAAACGTTTGGATTATTCTCGGAAATAGATAAGTGTCTGTTGTTACCTGAGCACAGTGATCGCATCTCTTAAGCATCGGACAGCTCTTCCAGTAATGGACATCCAGCATTTCTTCTGTGAATGTCTCGTTCTTCTCACCACAGAAAATACACATCCTGCGAAATATGGTTAATCAAAGTAAACTAGAGATAAAAGATAACGCGTTAGTGACGAAGGTATATCGCAGTAATACAATTTTAATCAACCGTACCTGCCAACAGAACCTAGAGATTTGGGCAGTTGGGCATAGTCAAAAACTATGGTCAAAGTTGAAGTAATAGATCAAACACGAGGAAGAGTGTTTTCTCCGATTTCCAAACACCGAGAAGTAGGTTGGAAAAACGAGGCGCAGCCGAGTGTTTTTTTAACCAACTTCGAGGTGTTTGGAAATAGGAGGAAACACTCTTTCGAGTGTTTGATATAGCTTCTCAAACTATTGATAATTCTTGGAGAAATTCGAAGCAAAAGTTTACAAAATTTTATGATAATTAAGATTACATTTCCAAACCTCCTTCACGGTAGTGATTTCCTTCGTTTTCTCTTCATGAATTATTAATGAGTTTGAGAACGATCCTTTACAATAAGCTTTCCCGAATCCTTTGCTGTCTTGAACAAAATATTACTTCCTGTGGCCTAAATTAGCTACGGCATGAAACTGGTGGCTCTCAAAACCATGGTAATCACTCTTCATCAATCCCAGCAAACGTAAACAACACAATGAACCAATCAGCACTTGAGAAACAAATACAGGCGGCAGGTACCAAGCGCGGGAAAACGCGTGCGACCAAGTCACCATCGATTTATTTCTAATTGGTCGAGAAAGTGGAGAGTGTTTCTAATCCAACAAAGAGGACAGTAAAGCAAAGTAAAAGCAAATGCAAAATTACTTTCCACACCCAAATGAAAACAGCTCTATCTTATGCACATAGTGCGGTTGTGTATTAAGTCAGTACAGTTAGGAACACCCTATTAAAGCAGAACGTTGATCAATTCTGGTCAGTATGCAAATAATTCTCAGACAAGCCATAAGAGATAAAGGCGACTCTTCTTACCTGTCCACGTCGACCGGTTCCTCTGAAAAACAAAACAGAAATAAGTTTGAAGATATCCATCGTATTCTCTAATGTCATGTAACGGAATTTCTTTGCGTGGTAGTTTGGTGAGCAAAGGGCATTTGTATAATATTGTCACATTTTTTTCTTTCTTTTTTGGAAGATATCCTTTTCCTCATTTTGAGCTTTCGAATTGTCATGGCCAACTGCTCTGTCTGCAAAACATGCAGACATCTTTGGCACTATAGACTAGTGAACCCTTCTGCGAAAAATTAATTACTGATCAGGCAGCTTATTTCTGTTTCCTTTTAAAGAATTCTCTCACCTGTTACCAGTTTGATCTTTTTTGGTGAATCTAAAGTAATGTTTGATTTTTCCCCTTTATTGAAACCTCAAACCTTACAAAAGCCAGAAAATTATAACATAAAGAGAAACCTCTTGATTTCACGTTAGGAAACCAACAAGCAGATGTCACGTGATAACATGTCTGAAGACTAACTAACCATACAGCCTCCACTAAAGGACTGCAAGCCCAATATGCTTCATGGGATTGCTATCGCATGTCACAGGACCCTTGATACACAGGGGAACCAATAAGATGGTTGAATCAAGGGATGAACCCTGTGGCATGCATTGGCTAAAATAACCTTCAAAATGACAAACTTAACTTAAATAAATAAATAAATAAATAAATAAATAAATAAATAAATAGGAATTTCAGTGGAATCCACGGAGTGGCTCTTCCATCCACTGTTTCCAGGTCGAACTGGAATTTGAAAATGTTGGTTTTTGTGGAGGGAGGAAAACCGGAGTACCCGGAGAAAAACCCTCGGAGCAGGGACGAAAACCAACAACAAACTCAACCCACATGTGACGCCGAGACCGGGAATCGAACCCGGGCCACATTGGTGGGAGGCGAGTGCTCTTACCACTGCGCCATCCCTGCTCCCACTAATATCAGTGGCCTCTCGCAGTCTCAAATTTCTCTCAATTTTAACAAAAAATCGTTCCCACTGGACACTATATATAGTAGTCTCCTCCTAGCTATCTCAAACTCCTGTTTTGGAAAACCTTACGTCCTCGAAATGGCGGGAGTCTAATACCACAATCACCATGATAGAATGAACAAAAAAAACCTTTTAAATCTTTAACTTGCTTTTGTTATAAGTGGTTCTTCCATAAACATGGCCACACCTACATGTATCCCGCTCCACCCCAGAGTGACAAGTTTCCAAGACCACTCAAAACCTATTCCTCCGGAATAAAATTTGTGTGGACTTACGTAAAGTATGTACACACGTAGCTCACCTTTAGCTGGCTTAGAACTGGTTGGTTTAGCAGATTCCTAAAACAAACATAAATTAAACAGACCAGCTGTATGGCGTGCAACTGTGTGTTCATTTGAGTATAAATTTAAAAGACAAGAGTTACGCTCCCTTAAATGAGGCATTGCAAGGAAAGTAACTTCCATATGTATCCATCCCTGATTCTACTCATGAATACATTGCACTTTTGATCGTACTAGAACTCTTCATGGTTTCGGAGGCAAACATGGCTAAGATTACAGTAAATGAACTTGATTTCTGCCGACTTTGAAACTCTGTAGCTCTGCTCGAATTGGTTGGATTTTGACGGCGAACATGCTTTTTTTTACATTGAAAAAGACATTTGTTCAAAGATTATTTCCGTCATTTATAGAGAACAGACCGAGGCTGTGACGACCGTAATTAAGAAAAAGTTGCAAACCTTTCGAATTAATTACCGCCAAATTACAAGCAATTGCAACATGAGTAGATTTCTAATCGAAGTTAACGAGCACCGTAACGTCTGTAATGGTCTAATTTTCGATCCGCTGAATGATATCACTGAGATACATAAATTAAAGTCCATCGACTTCGAACGAAAAGAAGCGGTTGAAAGTCGACCAAAATCCCATTCATGTATTGTATATTTCATATATTTAAAAGTATATTGCCGCACGCTTTGTTGAGCGGAACAATTCCTGGATAAGCATTAAGTAAGATTCTGAACACAGGGAAGAGAAAAAGAATGAAAAAGGGATAGAAAGATTTTCTCTTCGGAAAACTTGGTATGGAATAGACTATAGCACTTATCTATTGCTTGCAGTGCGCCATACTATCAACGCCACTTCCGTTAAACCAAGACTGATAAGATATTTCATACTTTAACAACTGCAAAGACTTCCCAACAAAATGTTAATACAAACCCCAGCCATATCTCGAAGCGCTTGAAGTTGCGCCTGTAGGGCTGCAATCTAAGAAGAAAAGAAGCAAATTCCTTAAGTCCAGCGTTATTCATTTGTCGGCTTGTAAGCACAGTAGATTTTCAGAATATTCAAACGATAGCTTTAGTTTTGTTTCAGTGATAGCCCATCAAAAGGAACAAAGAAAAAATAACGAGCAAAATGAACATTGGCTGAGGAGACCTAAGTTTTAGGTTTACAAATTAGAAGGAAATGCACAAGATCAGTTGTCATTGCCGAAGAGTAAGGGTTGCATGTGGAAACAATATTACACCACATTCGTATTCTCGGTATTGATTTGAACTGGATCTAGCTTGCAATGGAGGCTCTTGCGAGGGAATATGTTAAAAACTAGTCCCAGCTCATACCGAGAATACGGATATATTCTATTACACTGTATTACCTCCAACAGGAACCAGGGGCGCTTTTTTCAAATTCCGCAAACTGCTTGAATATATTGCCCCTTCGAAGTAACCATGGAGCACATTCAAGCTTTACTTACTTACCTCAAGCACTATTTATAAATTGTTTCATTGGGGGAAAGGTTTGTAGTTACTTTGTGAGAAGATGGTGGCAGGTAGCTGATTTATTGAGAAAATATGAGCAGGTATGTCCTTTCAGACACAAAAAATTTCAAGAAAAATTCTGAGCCATTTTGTACAAGGATGTTCCAGCAAATATTACCGCAGGTCTGCCATTTCAGAAATTTAGTTGGGACAAAGTTTGGTTTGGCCTGTTGACATATTCAGCTCCGAAAGCAATCAATGAGCAGCTTCCCTTTGCGCTGCCCCACTTCCGGGTTTCATACGTGTACACGCTCAGGAGTTTCAAGGGACAAATTTCTTGAGTCTAATTTTTCCTCGTCTTAGAGTTAAAGATCTAAGTGGTGAGGTTTTTAGTTAATACAGGCTTTGTTAAGGAGAACGTCACTATACCTCTGCTTGCTTGGCCTTCTCTGAGTTTGCAGCAGCAGCTTTGGCCTGCGCCTGTGAGGTGAACAGACAAAACAAGTTCAGGCAAAGGCGACTCACATGAATCATAACAAACCAAAGAAAACGCACCCTTCTCTCAGCTTCTGTAGGCTTGCCATCAATCTTGTCAAACCCGTCAAACAGGTTTCTATAAAGCGGGTTTTTCCTGGTGGCCGGCTCATCAGGTGGAAGGTAATCACGAACAGTATCCTTCACCTAAAATTAGAATAAAACTCTGGTCAACATGATCTGTGGGACAGCAAAAGTCCAAACACAAAGGGTGACTTTTTTTTAAGTAAGAACGGTTTCTTCTTCACCTTGGGAAGGTCAACTTGCCATGTAACGGTGAAGTTTTACTTATATTACACGACTTGAGTTGAGATCCAATTGAACACAGTTTTTGCTTGGGACCAATTAAAATGAAGGAAGAACGAGTATGAAGCCCTGGTCAAGCCAGACTAAGAGTTTCCATTAAAGCAAACAAGAGTCAATGCGAATGCATGAAAATTAGAAGCCTGTCAAATTAGCTTAAAAATTAATTAACTTGTAATATTTCAATTTTCCTAACTAACCCCCATACATTTCCTGCAGTAGCAATTTTTGTTTCAAATATAAAGGTAGTCTCGGGTTATCATTTCCTTCACTCTCATAACTTGTTTGTTTGATCAAGTAGTGAAAACGTAAAGAGAAATTTCATGTTGGTCACCACTGGGGCTAAAAGGATTGAGACATTTTTCTAACCTTTTTGTACAGTTCCAACACCACTCGCGACCCAGCATCCCTCACTTCTCCATTGGTGTGCTCCAGGGCCGGCAAAGCAACCTGGAGAAAAACCCTCAGAATATAAATTCTCCTTCACTGAATGCCACAAATTGAAAGGACATCTAGAAACTGATTGCCAATTTTGCCTGAGAGGCACAACATTTAAAATTACTGAGGTTTTATGATGGCGAGGATGGTGAAAACAGTTGAAGAACTTGTGATGTTTTTGTGATGTATTTTTCAGTCAGTGACAAAGGCATACTTGGAAAAAGGAAATCCGAGTTCTCCCAACAAGAGTCGAACATACGACTAGTTCGGATGCGCTACCACCGAGCTACAGGAGACTCGCGGGACCTAAGGTCATTAAACTAGGTTAGCTCCTACAAACCCGGTCTAGATAGGATTAAAATGAAACAAAAATTTACCCTCATGATGTTTCCAGTGGAAAGACTCCTGTAGACGGAAAACAAAAAATGTCTTTAGAATGAATAAATCCCGAGAAAAGCTTAGCTACTAATGGGAGAGTGTAACAACAACATTAACTTTATTTTTACAAACTGAAAAAAGGCCTTTGTAGCCCGCAGTTAGCAGAGCTATTCTGGGCGGGCTACTTAAACTGACAATATAATTATAGTTAATAAGCTCGCACACACACAATTAAATAAATAAATAAATGAGCGAATAAATAAGAATAAATAATAGCTAATAGTAGTGATAATTAAAGGTTATAACTAAGCCAGACATACATAAATTGCGTTAGCCTAAGGGGAAAAATAAGAGATCAAAGAGAAAGCTAGTCAGTTAAAATACAAATATAAGCTAGAAAGGTCAATGTAGCGCAAGTCAACATTCATCTCCTTAGTTTCAAGTATTTTCAAAAGCAGCTGAGTCAGCTTGCGTTTAAAAGGTGCTTTCCTTAGCTTGCGAAGTTCATGGGGGATACCATTCCATATTTTCGCACCAACTCTGGAAAAAGAAAGTAACTGATGATTTATTCTCGCCTGTTTTATATGGAAGCTTCCAGCTACTAAGAAACGAGTAGAGTGTTTGCTGTAATTCCATGTTTTATTTGATTGAGTGCCTACCTATTGCCATTTAATATAACTAGACCTCAACCTGAGCTGCGACGTTACATTGAACCCACGCTTTATCCATTACCCAGTGTTAATTATTTGCACAAACGATTTTTTTTTTCAACATTTGAAAAGAGCTCCATTTTCACAAGCAAATGCAAATTAGAACACAATTACACAAAAGCCATACCCATTCTTATCAGAGTCCAACTCGAGATCTCCAAGGAGTTTTTCTATGATCTCAATCCTGCTCTTGTACATCCGGGCCTGTAAGAAAGTAAAATCATATAAACACAACTCACATCTGAAAGCATGATCCTCATTTATAGCTAAATGGGATTTGGGTCAAGTTACACTCGACACAAATGTTGGCCAGTAGCTCTCTCTCAACATAAGACACTGAATGCCTTTTGGCCTTTGCAATGCACCTTGGTGTTTTCACTCACTTAACCAAGTTTGTTTGCCATTTTGCTTGAGGCTGCAGATCACTGAAATCTTACAGCACTACAGATGAAATTATTACAAACCTCTGACCTCTGCAACGTTCTCTTGGGTAGTTAGTATGCGTTCCGTAAAATATGAAACCCCTTTTCACTGAGTATTTCAGTGTGTAGGGAACTGAATAGTGGGTTGCCAGTTACACGGACATTTCCTTTCACTAGTAGATTCCAGAACAGATCACATCCCTCAGTATTCGGTGCAAATTACTAAGGTAATGATCCTTATGTGATTAGTTTACTAATGTTTGAGTTAATTTGTGCATATCTTGATATTCATTGTATTTATTTTAACATTTCAACTTCGAAAAAGTACCCACCGCAACTTGCTGTTTCCCTTTAAAAGGCCGTGTTGCAAAGTCTGGAATAACACCTAGTGGCTAAATGAAAGAAACACATGCAACATGTATTTTGTTTTTAATACAGGAAAAGAAACAAATTTGTGTGACAAATACTGACCAACTTTTATAACATGATTCTGAATTATTCAACCTTAGCCACAAATTATTACAAGACGATAATTTCGAACCTTGATGTCTTTGTGTACAGCCAATTCCATGACCATAGCAGTAGCAGCATCACGACTTCTCGCAGCCTAGTGACAATTACAAATGCAATTAATAAACAATGCATTTGGCAAGACTAAAGCAAATCATAAGGGAATGTTAACTGTGTCTAAAAACGATTTGAAGAATTTTCAACAGAACAATGAAAACAAAAGCAAAAGCCAGGGGATATCGGGAAAAACAGAACGTAAAGGACTAGGGAAATGGGAAGCTCTGCAATACTATGCATAACTGGCATCAGATCTTTAAGGCTAGTTACTTTCCTCGTGGACACCGACACAATGTCAAGGAATGTGCAGTTTGACAAGGGCTAAAAATGGTTATACTGTATATTTTGGAAAGTGACCATACTCAGAGTGCTAACTAATATTAATGAAAGCATCACTTACCATTTCACCCGATTTTGTCAACAGAGGTGGAGTTACCTACAACAAAACAATACAAAAACGTCCTTCAAGCGACGGCGGTACTATAGTAAAACACGGCAGAGAATGTTGATGGGTAAAACCGCATAAGAGCATCTCTAGGAAAAGGGTTGGCAGTATGTATGTAAAAGTCAGCTACACTCCAGCTACCATCTGCATAGTCAATCTTTAGTCTCAGCATACCCCGCTTAGCAACGAAAAGGGAAATTGCTCATTCGAGGCAGGCACACATACGAAAATAGTATATGAAAAAGCTACGTGATTAACATTCGAAAAACAAGTTTTAAAAAAACTTTTCGTGGCATGAACATGCTTAGTACATCAGGTTAAATGGCTGTTTATTTTCGGCATAAATTTCACATTGATCAGAATAATCCACATGGCAAATGCTGACAGCATTGACATTCATCCAGCCTTTCATTTCAGCAGTTAACGTACACATTTACCGTACCTTTTCAGCAACATGAGACATCTCTGATTTGACAATCCTGAAACGCAATGTATCCAAGTTCAGTAAGCACGGTAAGGAAACACCACATGCATATCAGAGTATGACATTGTACGCAGATAATACATTGGTTGCAATTTGCTTGGTTACAACAAATTTTGCAAACATTTCTAACCACGTCAAACTGTATTCAAAATGAATGAAACAATCCTTGCATCGACCACTGCAGTGAATAAAGTAGCAAATTTAATTCAATTTATGGGTTCACAACAACTGTACAATACAAGTTCAGTAGGACATACTACATTAAGACAATAAAGTAGCAGCAAACATAATTTAAAATCATGCAGGGCTGAGTGACCATTTTAGTTTTTCTTTTTTTTTTAGAAAGCTGCCCGCTCATAAGGTTTACTTTGTGTCATAGTCAAAATCTTACTTGTGTTTAGGAATGTAACTCTTCACCAGCGAACGTAACACCTCAAGACTCGCATTAAACACCTGCAAAAAGTTGTTAAAGATTAACCGATTTAAACTAGTGACAAATTTATCACCCTGTACAAGTTTAACCGGGATTGTAAATTTGAGAGTGTAGACTGATTCCAAAAATTAGTGTGACCATTCAAATGAAAGTTATTCGATGGGTATAACTTGAAATCCTGTGGTGCCATTTATTATTTATTTGTTTATTATGCTGTAAAAGGTGGCTCTCACTTTTTGAGAATGTGGACCAAATCGCCCATTGCAACAATTCAAATGAAACCTACTGAGCAGTACTTTCCTACAGTGCTGTTTATTACACCGTACACGGTGGTTTTTACCTTGAAGTCTGTAAGTGAACATTCTTGACACAGCACTTTCTAACGTCAAGTTAACACTCTATAACTTACTGAGAACACTTGATCCTTGATCCCTTTCTGAATCAGCTGAACTGTTGCACTTTCTAACGTCAAGTTTACACTCTATAACTTACTGAGAACACTTGATCCTTGATCCCTTTCTGAATCAGCTGAACTGTTGCACTTTCTAACGTCAAGTTTACACTCTATAACTTACTGAGAACACTTGATCCTTGATCCCTTTCTGAATCAGCTGAACTGTTGCTCTGACCACAGACTTTGGGTCCTTGTCTGCCGTCAGCTCAGGGGTGTCTGCACTCATTTCCTGTTCAACATTTTCCATTGCTTCTTGGCGGTACTTCCACTGCTTAGAATATGCATGTTGAACCTGTAAATGAAAGAAAAGAAAAATTAATGAAAATCAATACGTTAAAATTGTTTCTTTATTGCGGGGTATTCCATAGGGTAGCCTGAATGGTGAGTCCACTGGCTAGTCCAATGGCCACTGGACCCAGATTCAATTTACACCCTTGCACTATTGATACAATGAATTATCAATTTGAACCAAATAACTAGAGTTTGATTGAGGAAGACCAGTAAGGGAGAATCTCTATGGTAAAGTATTGCATCTGAAGCTAAGAAAACGTCTGATGTTATTGCCTACTGTAGTTTCTTTTTTCATATCTGTATTCCAAAAGCATTGCTTTGCGACTTTCCAATGGAAACTAATTGAATTACTGTAATATCACCTGAAACAATGAAAAAACATGCCAAGATAACATTTGAAACTATAGAATAGTAAACTTATTTCCAATCAGTTGTACATTTACGTGCACGATCCTTAATGTTTAATTAAGTTGACAGACTTACCAAATCTTCTCCAAACACTTCAATGATGAGTGATGCAGTTCTGAGATCATTTTCCTTCAAAGGCTCGGGTCCATCTGTCAGTCAGAAGAGCACATTTCACATGACCCATTACTGACAACTTTATGATTTTAAAAACAGTACATTGTACAACAAGTAACAAGGAAAATTTAGCAAGAAAGCAGATTACATTAAACAACAACACCAAATTGATTCAAAGTGTTTTGGAACTCTTTGATCACATTTTGTTTGGACCCACTGTTTCACGCTTAAGGACTGAGCCTACAAATAGCGAAGTATTTTTTCGCAGTTTATCACTTTGCGGGAAAAGCAGATCTTAGTAGCGGCGAATGAAATCCAGAAAGAAAATTGGGGGTAACCATGCATTTTTTAGAGATAACTAAGCAACAATTATTCTAAAAAGCAGCAAAATACAAAGCAATGTATGGTGCTTTTTTCCAAATTGAAGCTTTATTATCTCTGAAAAATGCATGGTGACCCGGGAATTTCTTTTTGAATACCAAAACCACATGCTAAGTTCTGCTTTCTCCGCATAGTTTTAAAGCGCACAAAAATATCCCTGTGTTAGTAGGCACCACCCATAGGAAACCCGAGTATCTCGAGATGCGCAGAACGTATGCGCAGTAACACTAGTGGGCACCGTCCTTAACTTGTTTTTCCTGGTTTGGTTGATATATCCTGAAAGAAGGGAGCTCCATCCATTTTGGGTGTTAGTGTCATATTCGTTCAAACATTAAGGTAGACTGCCCATTTGCTGATGGCTGAAATGTTTCATCAACCAAAACAAACAAAAACGGCTTTTCTAAAAACAATCACTGAAAAAGGTCAACCAACTGAAGATCATTGATCCCAAAACATACTCAGCCTTTCTGCTACTGGATTTGAGACACATTACAAGCCTGGCAATCTACACCTAATTCAAGGCATCAATTGGTAATTCTTTTTTCACACAGCAAAGTGGAAGAGGGCTCCATAAACCAAAGAGCCTATTCAGATCATCAGTTCTCAACAAAAAAATTGGAATTTGTAAATATACCAACAAGACAACAATTCATTTAAGGGCTCAATGCGAAATGGGTGATAGTGATGGTTTGGCCTTAGAACCAAAATTCCCTCTGCTTTGGCAAACAGACTCACTGCCTATTAAGTTAGAGATCTAGCTCTACGTTCATTGCAATCTAGCTACAGTGTCAAGGCCAAATTTGGATTCATACATGTAGGCCAAATTGTTAATTACTGTACACCCTTTTCTAGCAAGCCTTGAATTTATGATAATTAAATTAAAATTAACCTGAATTTGCTGCATTCTCTTTTGGACTTTCCACTTCTTGTTCAGGTTCTGGGGGCCTACAATATATTAGAAACAATTTATCACTTGTTATATAGACCAATAAATTTAAACACAATTTGAGACAACAAGTAAATTATACATGCAAATGGCCATAACTAATCCAATTTTATACCGGCAATGTACAGAAAAGGCTAGGTTGTATGATAAGTATTCCTTCGTTACTGACCTTTTGTTGTTCAACGCTGGAAGTGGTCGATCATCGACATCATCTTCCTACAAGCGACAGAAAAGATCTTTTAAACAAATTCTCTTTACTAACATATAAGGAATGTACATGAAAAGAGAATGGCAAGGAGATTATTCATGTCCGGGCTAACAGGGTTATAATGGAAAACTAACAACTTTTACCTTTCTTGGGCTAATGGCAGGTGGCGTGTCTTCTCTTGGTGAAAGTCGCTCCCTTATTGGTGCCAGTGGGGGTGGGGTTCTCCTGTCTTCCTCCAGGTGTTGAGGGGGAGGGGGCTGCCTTGTGTGTTCTGTTACTATTGGGGGGAGGGGTGGTGGTGCTTAAATTGAAAACAACGAAAAAAAAGAACATGAAGTGTTTTATTCCAAATTTAGCTAGTGGGTCTGTATAAAATCTTCTACAAGTCTTGCTTACAAGAAATAGGAGACTAACATTGAAACTCTGGTTGCAAAAATTCGCCATAAGTGCCTTGCAGTCAATTAATTTAGGTCACAGCTCTCAGCTTTCCTCTCAGAAAATTCATCTCTTTTCTCAAAACAGATAATGAGTGAGGGTGAATTCAAGTACATTTTCATTTCTGCAGTAGATGGAGCATTTTGGTTTGATAACAAATATCAAACCAAAATCTTCCATCTACTGCAGAAAGCAGTATTTTCCATACTGTATGTTAAGAGACAGCGTTCTGAGGTCTAGAACTACAGTGTAATTTGTAGATAGTGAGTATGTTGCAGGTTAAAATAAATCCCAGGTTAAAATGATTTCAACCTAGGTTGAATTGTATTTTCCTTTGTTTCAGATGTAAATTACCCAACCTTAACAAAGGAAAATACAAATCAACCTAGGTTGAAATCATTTTAACCTGGATTCATTTTAACCTACAACAAGTACATATGTAGTTAGTCAAAGTATAATTTTTTAGCTAAGTGGGGTAGCCTTTTTCACCTGACATTCCAAGAAGATGTCCAACACTACTTACTTATATTTATTGGCCTGTGTTCATGTGATGGTCGCTACAGGAAACAAAAATCAAATCATTTATATGTTTGGTTTTAATTAATATTTAATAATATTAAATAATATTAAATATTAGGAGGCAGCAAAGATCGAGTGGTAATCTTGAGGTCCCAGGTTTACATGCAAGTCCCACTCTGGTCCCTAGCTGTGTTTTTTCTCCTGTGGTTGTTTTCATGTGGTCCTGTGGTTGGATTCTTTGACCACAATTGGAATCTAGTCCTGCTGTTCTGTCTCCTGCCAGTAGTGATTTTTAATCTGTTATGTTTAGTTTGGATTGTTTGTTATTGATTATTATTTTGTGTGTAGTTCCCATAAACTAGCATTGGTAGCTAATTATTAAAGCATGTGCACGACTCACAACAATGCATTAGTTTTTGCATTATTTGCGGACTTTGTAATGAGATCTCTGTTCAAGTAAACTACTGTAGCAGGTGACCTGCCCATGTCCTCCTGCTACTAGACACAGATTTCCTAATGTAATGACACCTGGAATTAGTATTAGCCCCCATAGTTACCATCAATACAATTTCACAGTTGCCAGGAAATCCCAAATTGGCAAGGAAAATAGAGAAATCATTTCAAAAACCAGTCACAGTGTTTTGTTTTAAATCACCTGGGCCATCTCCAAACACACATTCAATTAAACAGTAACAGCACTTGGCTTATGACCTTAAGTAGTCGGGCCATCAGTTTTCTTGCACTTGTAAATCCTGACGATATAACATTTGAACTCATACTTGATTTTGAAATACTACACGAAACAGGCTACATGTATCTTGCTGTTCGAATGATATGATAAACTATTGCTGTGCACAAGCACAACCAAACCTACCCCATTAAGTTCTAACAGCTCCTGGATGTCTAGCTGCTTGTAAACATACAAGCGGAATTCATCACTCTGCCTCTACAGGAGTAATGGGTAATGATGTAAATTTAAGAAAGTTGAAATTTATTCCAACACTCAATATGGTTATCATGTGTGGCTACTGATGTACAAGTTTTTCTTTAGACCTTTCTTCTTTATTATTGTTTTGAAAAAAATCATTTCTTTTAGCATCACCAGCACAATATTACTAGCACATCGCACATGAATCCAGGCTAGCAATGTGCTCTTAGAGTCACAACTTGAAGAAATTCAACAACTTGACTTTCTGATGTCGGTACTTTACTGAAAGCTATAAATTACATTAGATTTTAATAAAACATACATTGATTAAATTCAGGTGAAAGAATTAAGGGGAAAGAGTCTTCACTGTTGAATGGAAACTCGACCACCATTACAAAATCCTTCATTATAAGCAGTTAAAGAGATCTGTTCTGAGCTCACTTTCTTCTCCATAGCGAGATCGTAATCCTCCATTTCAACTGCTTTTTTCTTTTCAACTTCGTAACGTCCAAGCTTCTCGCCAACCTTCCAACAAACCAATTATTATGTCTTTTAAGTATTGGGATATAATAAGTAATTACATGTATTACGTACAGTTAAAGAATGTTTAGCATAAAAGAGACCCAAATGAGACAAATTACCTGCTATTTGCAGCTCTCAGTCCCACTCGTAGCAAAAATGGTCAATTAATTATTCCATGGATGAGCTGGAAGACCACCCAAAATTGGTATAATTTTCACATTTGATGCAAATTTTTCACAATGTCCCAGGGCACACCCGGACCTTAATGATTTTTATGACTTTTTTGTATAGTTTTCTAGCTAGAGTCTGTACCAACCCAGTAGGCTTGGGATGCTTAATCCATTTAGCCAAAAATTCCCTTCAAATTTCTGGTTAGTATTTCGGTGTCAAATGGAAAAGCTTTTAAATTCCATTCATTGCAAACTTGCAATCTCATTGGTAGATCAAAAAACTTACTGTACATGATGAACATGACCAGGCACAAGGGAACAAGAATTGAAAAATAAAAATGCAAAAATTTTGTGAAAATGGAATCATTATCTATTATGGCAATATTTTTCTGACCAGTTGGAATGGAGTCACTCTAAAGGTTATCTGTTTCCTCCACGAAAAAAAAAATTTCCACTTGATTTGCACATTCCATTTTAATTTCAACCAGTGAATTACCATCAAAGTTTGGCTAAGTGGAAAGTGAGCACGACCCCTCCTGGATTATGAAATCTGAGCACTTGCTGAGCTGTACTTAGCTTACTCACTGTCACTGCCACTTACTCCAAGACATAAAAAAGAAAATTTAGGTTGTAGAGACATTGTTAGAGCTCACCTTGTACAAGTCTGAGATGACAGCTGTCAACTTCTTTGCATAGTCATATCTTTCCACTATTGCAAAAAAGGGTTTGATTAGCCAATTAAAGTCAATTACAAGTTTCCACAACCATAATAATTTATTGAGAATTTAACAAGCATAACAAATGAATATAGCCACTTATCACTGGAAAAAAAAAAAAAAATACGAGTCACTGAGTTGTATTATTCAGTTTTAAAACTTCAAGTAACAGACATTAACAAATTGGAAATTTATTCCTGACCAGGAAATTATATGTATGTTTTCTTTACATTAATGAAAACTGTTTCACAAATCAAATGAGTTACACACAATTTGAAAATTAAAGTTCCAGATGATGCTTTACATTGTGATGAGTTCTCAAAATTTACTGGTAATAGAAAAGGCGAGGCTTACTATTAATAATTATTAAAATGTCATATTGTATAAAAAAAACTTTCATTTATTTAATGTAAAAACCGTTTACTAAGTAGAAATTAAAGAAATATTGCCAGCAATTATAAAAACAAATCATACATTAAGCTGTTGTAATAATGACTTGCCTTCAGTTGTTCAGTTGGAAAATACATCACTGTATAGCTATTTATTTACAAATAATTATAGTTGAATGCAAGGTTTTCTTTTCTTTTCTTTTTGTTAGCTTTGCAGCTCACAACTAACTACAGGTCAAGTGCTATGATCCCCACCATTATAAAATTTAAAATTATTATCGATGATGACATCTCAATAAGATATTAATACTGAATGATTTCAGTTACAAAATGTGACCTGAGTTTACAACACTTTGAAACCAAATCAGTGACAACAGGTCTCTCCACACAGATGTTGTAGGTTAAAATGAATCCCAGGTTAAAATGATTTCTACATACGTAGGTTGATTTGTATTTTCCTTTGTTTCAGATGTAAATTACCCAACCTTAACAAAGGAAATACAAATCAATTTAGGTTGAAATCATTTTAGCCTGGATTCATTTTACCCTACAACACAGACACCACTGATAACTAAATGAGACATTCCAGAAACATGGTGGGACAATATCTGATGACCAGCTGTTGCTTTCAGTAATTTCTTAGGGACTAATAGCCATTTAACAAAGGTACTAACGTTGAACAGCTTCCCTTTTCTTGTCATCAAGTTTTCTTATCAAGGCAGCTGTTTCAGGATCCTGAAAAATAACAAACGATGACTGCAGTAGTACACTGTTTCACTAAAAGGAACTACTAACACTGCATGATAAGAACAAATTTTAATTGCTTTAAATTGAACAGCAATTCATATACATGTATTGATAATTCATTTGTACTTTGTATGTTTAAATATCTAACAAGCATGACTTTGTATTTCAGGTGATATAGATCTGACCTCAGTTGTTCAAAGAGCGGATAACTGTATCTGTTGTAGGTTAAAATGAATCCCAGGTTAAAATGATTTCAACCTAGGTTGATTTGTATTTTCCTTTGTTTCAGATGTAAATTACCCAACCTTAACAAAGGAAAATACAAATCAACCTAGGTTGAAATCATTTTAACCTGGGATTCATTTTAACCTACAACATATCCACTGGATAAGTTGCTATCCAGCGGTGCAAATGTTCTCCAGCAAAATGCTTTTGGCAAGTTTTCCACACAGTCCCATTCTTAAATTTGACATATGCTTCTACTCTATTCACTAATTGTAGGACTATCGGGAAAATCTTGCATACATTTTGTCTGCTGGATAGCGAACTATCCAGTGGATAAAATTATCCTCCCTTTGAACAACTGGGGCCTGAAGTACAGCTGTACATGTACATAATCTGAAGTGTATGTACATGTATGACACATATACACTACATCAGAATTTATAATTCATAGCTATTTGGCATGTTGGAGGCAGTAATAATTGAGAACTGGCCACCTAGTGAAGAATGTTTTGAACAACAGAGCCATATGATCAATTGTTTTTACCTGGTACATGTCAAAAGCCAAGTCATCCATGCGAGAGATGTGATCAGGCCTACATGTGTATGGAATAAGAAGAGTTAATTAATGCCTACATGTTGCAAATACAGGTTGGGTGTCTAGGAGCCTGGGGACTGGTACTACATTGGACCAACCCAAGAACACCCCATAAGCCTGCCCTACCTGCAAACCAGCCACAGGCTATGCCTGTGAAACCCAGCGCCAACCGAAGCGCCTGTCACACTGAGACTAGGAGTTCAGTGGAAAAAAATAATTAATTACTAAGTCATTTTGAAGGTCCAATAACCCTTTAAGGCCTAACAGTGATCAGCATCAAATTGCTCCTTGTAACATCAACGCTTACATGTTCAATCCCGGAGGTCATGAGAATTAAGGATATGATCACTCAAGGTGAATTTTCTCAATATTTTTTTTTTTGTTAATAACTTCTCACCAGTACTTTTAGAATTCTCCTATTTTTATTTTTTAGGGGTAAAGTAGTGGGCTATCTTCACTATCATGGCTGCTGGCTTTAACAGTTGCTAAAAATTGACAGTGAAGTAGTTTTCCCCCTCTAAATTTTGTATGTGGTATTTTAATTATCGTGTAAATGATTAATTAATGAAACCATCATTAATAAGGGTGAACACTTCCGTGAACGTACTTGTTTATTCTTCCCCAGATGGGAGCCTGGCTTGAGTTATGATCCATGTACCCCTGCACAAGACTGTCAACATTTTTCAACTACAGAAAAAGAAAAAAGAAAAAAAGAAAAAAAGGAAACAATCCCATTGGAGATCTATTTATTTTATAATATATTTTTCATTAAATTTTGTTATTGTTTTACAATATCCAGGAAAAAGATCAATCCCCTAAATACATGTATTAGAAGCCTTGTCTAGATTCAAATCCTTTAGTTCTGTTAGCAGTAGTTTATAGTAATGCCCAGATATTTTATGCTTACTTTATTTTATAATGCAAAATAGCGGATTCAGTCATTTACTACTTACAGGGTCTGGATCCAGTGGATCATAAGGCATGTCCAGTCGGTCCCCTATCACATTCACAGCAACCAAACCAACCTGCATGCAAAACATTAATTCATTAAATAAATTAGCTTTGGCTGACCAAAATAGTGACTTAGTCAGATAAGTCCTTTCAAGAAAAAATGGTGCATTTTACAGTCCCCAATTAGAGTGTCAATTGCATTTATTACACTGTAAATTAAACTAGTTACAAAAATGCATTCAAAGTAGAGCTTTATATCAGGTCGAGTAGAGAGTCCTCAACTTGCCTGGTTATAGATATTGTACTTGTTGACATGATTCTTGTGTAGAACTAGCTTGACAAAATTTCCTTCAGCATCAAGATGGATGGATTTTAGCTCCCTAGCCTGTAAAAACACAAAACTATATGATTACCATAATTATAATTATAATTATTAATATGAAACAAATCTCTCCTTTACATGGATACAAATACAAATCTTGAACTGGATCAACTCAGGTTACTGATCTGGGTCAGTTTCCTTTCAGCTTAAGGTAGGGCAAACTTTGGATCGGCAGAATCAGTTTATTATATACTCCACAAAACACCCACTGACTTTAATTTAATTTCATAATTGTCACATTTAAAAAAAAAATCATTCGCAATTTCTCCACATCATCATTCATTTGAACATCATTCTTCGGCCGCGATTAACCGAGAAGATTTTCTAAAAGATTTTAAGATAGCCATTTTCATTAAGAAAATGAACTTTTAATATCTTAATTAGTGTTCTAATTGACGTATAATTTGAGATTTATGCATTTTTCTTTCTCGAAGATATTAGCTCAATAGAGCTACTCTCACTGATAATTCGAGTTGAAATAAACTGTATGTACATGTACATGTATGTATGTATGAGATAGAGTTCACTGTAGTAAACTGTGCCAGGAATCTTTGTTGCTCATTTGATTTGGTAGGCCCTAAATTTCCATCAGTGTATTATTGGAGAATAAACCAGAAAGGCAAGCTGCTGTACTGTCTTGCTTACTGTCTCACTTCTCGTGCCACCTATATTGAAATGTAAACTGGATCCCTAACCCTTACCTTGAAGTCTGTGCTTTCATTGTTTGACAGTCCCACATACCTGAAAGAGAGGTTACAACTTGACACTTTGACATGTACTGATCAGAATTTTCACATTAAATAAATGATTTTCTAACAAGTCTGGCCAGAACTGGTCAATTTAAAACAATTTAACATGGTCAATTTCAAATTAATAAAATTTAATACAAATATTTATGACCCAAACAATCATGTAAACTATATCAAAGGCTCCTGTGAGCCAACTCGTGAATGCAGATGACACATAGTAATTGAAATTTAGACGGCTACGGAAACTTCCTCAAAAGCTTAAAAAAAAATTATATCTTTACCCGATTATGTAACGAAAAATGACCATTCTCATACTATTAAAATGATTGTCAAATTATTCTGTACAGATTGAATAAGCCGATTATTCTGATGCCCGATTAAAAAAAATCACGTGTTTTTTTTATTCAAAGTTCATAGGAGCACGCCATGTGCAGCTACGTCATGCAAATTCGTGTCCCCCATAGTCCGGGGCTACTGGATTTCGCGATCGGGCTAGTGGATTCTAACCATCACTTGCCCGATGGGCAAGTGAAGTTTTTTTGGGAATTAAAATTACAAAATTACTGTAGGGCAAGCCGATCTCACAAAGGGAAATATGTTCAACAAAGTATCGCATTACATTTCATGCCCGACATAAATGCGTGAAATTTTTCCTTTGGAGTTCAGTCCATGCAATCCTCAAGTAAAAATAATGAACTATGACAAGCTCTTGCTAAATAAGAATTATTTATCGACCGCGTCCTTTTGCTTTCCCATAAATTTCAGGTGTAAATTTCGAAAATGAAACATTTTTTCCCTGTGAAACCTCTATGAAAGCTGACAAGATCTTAAAGTGTTCATTTTACCAGAAATTTGCATAATTTTGTTTACGACGTCAATGATGCGTGACATGGCACGTTCCGCTTACGCATGAAAACTGACAAATTAAATTATTTTTTAATTAAATTATTTCTAAATTAAATTATTTTTAATTCTTAAAAGAAACCGCACTTTGTAGAAAAAAACGAAAAAAACCTATAACTTTGCTCAGATTCAACGAAAAATCTCCATTCTTACACTGAAATGATTGTCAAATTATTCTCTACAGAATGAATGAGAGAATTCTGATGTGCAGTGAAAAAAAATTTTCACGTTTTTTTTTTTTCACTAATTGAGTTTACAACCCCGGACTTTCTGAAAAACTGAAAAAACTTGTAACTTTGCTCAGATTGAACGAAAAATCTCCATTCTTGCACTAAATGATCGTCAAATTATTCTCTACATATTGAATAAGAATTTCCTGATGCGCCGTGAACAATAAATGTTCGCGTGTTTTTCCCACTAACTGAATTTGAAACTCACTCACTGCACACGCCTGAAAGTTAACGACAAAACCGACCGACCGACCAACCGACTGATTGACCAAGTCAAAAGCCAGCTATCGCTATAACTCGTTCATTGCGCTACGCGCATTCACGAGTTAAAAATGAAGACAACTCTGCAAATTACTGTTAGTAACCGTTATTAATTAATTAAAGTAAGTTATTAGACAAATCCAATCAAATTAAGCCATGGCTGGCAGAATCCCAATTTACATGTATTAGTCGGATCGTCACTACCATTAAATTTACTGGAAGTTTTAATAAACCAAAGACATCAAACGAATGTTGAACTTACCCAAGCCTTTTAAATTTGGATGTCAGCAAGGACGGTGGCTGTCCAGGAGGAACCCTACTGATCAACACCTCTACTTTGCTGGCTGAAAAATTAATAATGATAATTTATATAATCAACAGCCTGTATTGTGTCCAGATAAAATTGAAAAAAAAAAGAAAAGATTTCTTTAGTTTTTGAAAGTCACCCACCGGCCACAGGTGCTTAACATAAGTAGGTGATCCTTATATTAATTTTCTCGTTGCTTTATGCTACAGAAACTGATATTAGTACCTTGGCTTATATTAAAGAAATCTCTCCCCACATGTATTTGTGCACCACATGTTTACCCCCATGCGTACTGTATATGGAAAATGGTAAATGGCATTGGACTTAATACTAGCTAAACTACTAAGATGGGGAAAGCCCATACCACTGGCAATGTTCTATTTTGACTGCCACTGGTTTTGCTTTGTTTTTTTTATATCTGCAAACGATAAATGCTCCTAGGAAGCGAGAGAGAATGTAGGGGAAAATTTCCTGTCATAGGAAACAGGACATCTATATGATACAGAATTCTCAGCCTGGAACCACCAATCTAAGCCTCTGAACTTCTGCTCAATACCAATCAAGAGTCAAAAAGACCACACACAATTTACTACACTGCAATACCTCCAATGTACATGCATGCATGTACAATCATGTGCAATTCAAATTTGCAATGCAACATAAGGCATATAAAAAGGCCTCTTAAGTAACATTTGAGGCTTTAACTTACAGATCATGAACTGATGGGAGAGAATCTGTAGTTTCCGGACCCTTGTAGGCTCCTTCATTAACAACACCAGCTCTTGAGGATAAAGACAGAATCTACAAAATGTAATAACAAATAAAATAACAATTTTTATATTTGTTTGCCGTACATTATTTAAAATTCAATACTTATAACAGTACAATGTAAATAGTTACAACTTATGAACTACCAAATACAATGCCTCCAATAAAATAACTATTATCCAATAAAATAATTATTATCCAGGAATCTACCCAGTGCTGTCAATAAGTTTTGAAGTAGACGTCCCGACTGGGAAAGTAGGCGGCAGCCTACTTTTCGAGTGCCGAAGGCGCGAGCTTCCTAGTGGGGTCTGGGGGCAAGCCCCCCCCAGAAAATTTTGAAATTTAGATGCTCAGAAAGGCTATTTTCAACGTTTTCCAGACTGTTTTTGGGCTTTAAGAACAATCAAAATTAAGACTATATTAACCATATTCTATGTTTATTACAACCGTTCTTTTCTTCAAAATCTCAATCACTGGCTTTTAGAAAAGAGTGAAATAATAAATCTTAAATTCATTTTGTCCTTTTGACTTTGCCCTTTGGCGACCTGGTGTACACTAATTGGTAACAATACTGAAGTTAAAGTAAGTTGTCCATCCATATCAGATTCATATAAATTATGCACTTTCTTCTGACATGTGAAAGCCTGGGATCTAGTCCTGTGAAAATGTCCCAGGCGTTCCACGACCCTTCAATCACCTCGATCTGCTTCAACTTTTTATACTTCCACCGAAAGCGGGCGAAAGGTTAACACGTTTAAAACTCCTGAAATGTGCCTTTACTTAGACCCAGACGTTTGAACCGGATGTTTTACAATTATTTTTGCGGGATCTTTTCATTATTTTAAGCCAGTTTCTTGCTGGATCCTGTTCTCTGAAAATGTCGCAGGCGTTCAACAACCCCTTCGATCAATTTCCATCGCGCGTGGCAAAGGTAAACACGTTAAAAACTCCTGAAATGCGCCTTTATTTCGACTCAGACGTTTGAGGTGAATGTCTCACAATTAATTTTGTTGAATGTTTTCCTTATTTTAAGTTTCTTACCAAACTTAACAGTAAAGTGAGACGAAAGTAGCCGGCCGAAGATTGGCCAGTAGCCGGCTGTTTTGGCCGGCTACCGGCCCTTATTGACAGCACTGTCTACCAGATTTGAACTGCAACTCCCAAATGCCGAGAGAGTACCCTGAAGATCCCAGACCTCTGACTATAGTTTATTGGTCAAACAATTTACCCGTGCAATTTCGTTAATGGGCATTCTGCTAATTATAAAACCATGTTTTGTTCTTACTTGCCTGTGGTTTTCAATTTTTATCATATAAATTTGGGATCTCCTTTTTTCCTACTTCTTGCAATTATTTCACTTGAATTCACATGCCACTTTGGAATCCATGGAAATATAATATACAGCTGATGCCCAGTACTCCCACAGAGTACAATTTGCAATTAATTGGACTACTCTTAACCAATCAGAATTAAGAAATTTTGTTTAGTATACAGTAACAGTGATTACTCCTGACAGTGATGTTAGTAGTAACATGACGTCAGGAATCAGAGACCTTCTTTACAAAGTTTATTAAAGTCCAGCTGGTTTCCTAGTGGAGCTAGCTTTTTGAAAGCTTAATGGTGAGCCTGTGTTCTTGAAACTACATGTACACGCACTGTATCCATTAACCCCTTCTGTGAAATTTGGACCCATCCCACTAGAAATTCCAACTGGTTGGTTAAGTTAATTGGAGACGACCTTCCACAGGCTGGTGATGGAGGGGGGGGGGGGGGGGGGGAGCAGAGAGGTGGTTAGATACATGTATTTTCTGGAACCGCACATTCTCAATTACCTGGAAGACTGCCATCCTTTTGTTGTGGGACTGTGCAACTGAGAATGGACAAACACAAATAAATTAACAAACATATCATCCCAATTAAACAGGGACTAATTCACTCTATTGATCTAAAGATGGTATTTGACCCCTTTCTTGATGCAAAAGTGGTCAGTCTACACCAGTAGCCAGTCAAAATCAAACACAGTTTGGATTTCGGATACTGACAGTAAAACAGGACACGATTGTGTCCTTCCCAGCCTTATTGGAATGAAGCTTACCATACTCAAAAGAGCCTTACATGTATCTCAGTGGCAAAACAAAACAAAAAAGAGGAAAATAGTTCTTAATTCCTGACCTCTAGTTCCTTTTCAAGGTGGTTGTCATCAGAACTGGAACTATAAACCACTTGGAATGGCACTTTACTGGGCATGAAGTCTTTGTCTCTTCAACAAAGTTTACCTGGCAAAAAGTGATAAGAAACCTAACCATGTACACTGTATCTTTTACGCCAAGTCAATCCATGGGTGTGAAATTATGTTAAAATGAAGCGGTGCGTGGAAAAAAAAAAGCCCTAAGTGACATCTGATAGACTACTTAATTCTCCTAGCAAATTGCCTTGTTCTTTCTTCTATGAGCAAAGGAGAATTTGACATGAGATCAGATGTCACTTAGGGTTTTTTTCCATGCACCCCTTCAAATGTTAAGAATACCACAGGCACCTCAATTTGCTACTGGGCATACAAGTCATTCTGCGCACCTTGGGTTGGTCCAACAGTTACTACTGGTTTACAAGGGTGCGCTAATATTGATGCCAAATACAGTACTTAATATCATGGACACTAGGGTTTCTTTGAATAATATTGATAATTGTGAAAAATGTTGGCTGTTTTGATCCCTTGCGGTACTGCTCAAGTGAAGGCTCACTTGAATATTGAAGGTTAAAAGCCAACATTTTTCTGTTTGCATACATGTATGCTGTCTTTGCTGTTCTAGATGGAGATATCACAGCCCTGTAATTTGCATGGTCCCCTTGTAGCCACTACCTTGGTGATGATGTAAATATTTGGCATGCGGACCATTGACAGTCTTTTTTGGAGTGTAGATGGCTGGTGTGAGAAAGGTCCTGGGGTTGATTGTTTGGGGGCACAGATTTTATCTTTGTACTTGAGACATGATGAAGACCACATCTTGCTCATATCATTTCCAAGCTTTAATAAAAATTTACCATCTTCTTTTAGTTAGTTTGTGTTATATCACAAATGAACAGGACACTTTTGACATATATTGCGGGGCGCATGTCGCATGTGAACTCGGTGAATGACCTAGTTAATGACAAAAGGCTCACAGAACCTCAGTTTTAGGGCACCTGGCTTGTGTCTAGAAGGTTGTGGACTTGATTTCCACAAGGGAATCAACTTTTTTCTATGTTTGAAATGATTTTATTTCATTCATGAGCTTCAAATTTAACATCTCTAATTATTTTATCAACATGCTGTTCATTTATTCACTGTTTTTTTTTTTTCTTTCTATCATTTCCATTAATGTATGTGGAAAACCAGCAATTTAACATGATCTAAGGGAGGAATGCTTACCAATTACTATCGGTAGTCATAGCAACAAATTTCATTAACTGGTAAGCAGGTATGCAAATAATCATTTATTATTTGCTTTAAGTACAATGTAATCAATAATTATTCCAGAACCCATAGTCCAGCTGTCACGAAAAACGTGTGAGCAAAGATGTGTGAAATGGGTAATCACAGAAAAATTATCATACAAATTGGTTTCACAACATCATCACAATCGATCGAGCAAACATTATTTTGATCCATAAAAAATGTCATTACAAGGCTGAAATTATGTAAATTGTTCGAGGCGTAATATTATAATGTACAGTTTTGGATCAAAGGAAATGTACATTGTTGAATATCTAAAGAAATTATTTTGCGAACCAGATGATTTAAAGACGGCGTTCTGGGAATGAAACAAGTCAACCAATATCTGATCAATATCGAACAAGAATGTAGGCTTACTGTATCTTTAGAATCTTCAGCAACACGAATCGTACAATTTTACTGAAAAATGATGGGACGCCACAGTTTTTTCACTTTTGAAAGCTCTTTTCCATAGTGGTTGTTAGCAACAATTCCAAAGCCCACATACGGACCGCCGTAGTCAGTTTTCACATCGACGAAACGAAGCGATCGACTCGATCAACGAGTGTGCAAACAATTTTTTTCAAAAAAAGATCTAGTCTCGGCAGTACTAAAAATTTCCAATCCGCTCTGCAGGACGTGATTTCAAGCGACAATGATCAACTCCAATTCCTCAGAAGAAAGCGAAAGGTCACATCGAAACAAAGTTTATATTTTGCCAGTGTTTGAAAGCTACAACTGCAATCCAAGATACAATTAACTGATTGAACTCAGTGACCCGAGCTGAAACAAAATCTACAAACAACTTCTTAGGACTAAAGAAAAACTCCATAACTATCAAGCAGCAACAAGAAAGTTTGTTTGCATTTATAAAATCATGAAAAACAACATGTAACAGACTCTCTCACTCACCTGCAAAAACACACTTCAAAATTTTGGCGCCAAGTAAAAACAGGGTCCGCGATGTGCGGCATTTCCGCTTTTGTAAGCCATGTTCAGTATCCCGAAAGCTATGTCAGCTTTTCATGTCCTTGTGGGGGCAATTCGTTCATGATTATTGCTTCCAATATGTAATAGTTTTAGTCCTTGAGCTAATCAGTTTCTTGTTCGTTTCGCCCCGCGAGAAATTTAGTTGGAGGGAGACTGGAACAAGTAAAAGACCAGAGCCCGCGATAATGAAAGCTTGGCGAGCGTTTCTAAGTATTTTGACATGCGGCAACATTCCAATATGGCGGTCAAAACATTCCGGCAGCAAGTTTCTTTGTAAATTGTTCGTTTTTTCAGGCTTAGGGGGTTCACGATGGCGCGATTTAAGCCTAAGGGGTCTATTATTCAATTCAAGTGGCAAGAAACTCCAGAGGGACGCGAGTTTTTGGGAGGAATTCTGCATAGAAACAGAAGAAAAAGTTTCGGTGAGTGACAAGGAGATAAGATCTCCATGTAGCTTGTTGGCAATTTGACCCTAACTGGCATCCAACATCCCTTTTTTTTAGCATAACAGTAAACGTTTCATCTTTTGCTTGTTCACTCCCTTTTATGCCCATTTTTTTCAGGATTGCTTGAAGTACCCAGTCTACCACCACAGCTTGCCATAGAAACTGTCTCCTACAAAATTATTTTAACTGGAAAGCCTGGTGTTGGAAAAACGAGTACAGTGGCTAAGCTTTTAGGACAAGGTGAACTATAGGTCTAGTTATCTCATGACTATCAATTCATTGTCCAAAACTATACAATCAAGCCATGGATTGAACCTGCTAGTACTACTGTACATGTTCTTCACTGTATTTTCACTCTAGATTCCTGGGTTTGGAGTTGTTTGACTATTTATGATATTGCAATTACTGTCTCTCCAGTCTACAAAGTATGCCACATGCATGCATGAGTATTGTTTGCACGTTTTGCATACATGCTAAAATTTTCATGATGCCTGGGATGATACATGCCAAATTTATATTGAAGAAATGTAGGGGGTGTTTACATGTGAAAACTCACACCAGTATGAGTTTGATGCCGGTATGACATTGTGATTTCATACCGTGTTTACGTGAACGGACACTTCATGACGACTGAAGTGATTGTGATGCCATATTAGATTGGTTGCCGGAATGAAAATCTCGCTCCGGTGCAGTTACCCGGGTGAACTCGCACCGGTGTGACTCACTCTGGTATGAGATTTTGTGCTGGTATCATGTAAATCAGAATACAGAGCCACAAGGAGGAAATGGAGTGAACTCGTACGGGAATGAAAGTCGCGTTGGTATCATGTAAACACCCACTTACTGAAAATAGCCCTTACAAATACCATTCAGAATGTTAAGTTTCCCTTCTAAATTAAGTATAATTTAATAAATTGTAGTAGAAAATATAACGTTTGTCCTACATTTATTTAACAAGTGTGCGAACAGAACTTACATGTATGTTACACATGGAAACAAAAATATATCATTTTACCCCTGGGACTAATAAACTCCAGGTGAGGTTTTATATTGGAATGCACCTACCTACACATGACAGTGCACGTGGATTGCTTCGAAGATCATACTGCATGCGGTACATGCCTGTTGCCAGTAAAATGTCTTTGAACACACAAGATCTTGTTGAGTTCTGCAGTTGTGCATGTACATGATGAAACATCAAGTTTCTGTCAAGTGTATTCAGTAAAATTCATCACGGCTTTCATTACTGTAGTCTCTTTAGTTATGCCATAGCAACTGTCTACAGTCAATATATACATTTGATGTAATCAGGAACTACAGTAAAGAATAGCCAGCTACTTAGACTTTCATCTACTGTACACATAAGTTTGAAAATGTCTAAAAAACAAGATTGAGAGACTTATTATTTTTTTTAATACCAGCCCCAAATTGCTTGAGGAGCCATCGACCGCCAAACATTAATAATATTGTAGCCCACAATCAGCCAGACATTTTACTTGGACAATGCTCACAAGTCATTGCTGCTTACTATTCCTTTGTTTCTTCATTCAGAAATCCCTAGCATTCATGTGGAAACCCCAGGTATCCAGACATCAGTTGTATACTGGCCAGCAAAGGTATGCATGATGAAAATTATTATGATTTATTAGTGCTTTTCAGTTGTCAGAGTTTGCTCACCAGAAATGTCGGATTGCAAATGTTAACGCCATTTTAAAGAAGTGGTTTGGCAAAATTGCTTCAAAATTAATGGTACATTCAGAAAGTGCTAAGCATAGCATAGGTGTTGATTATGATGTTTAATACTGCTGGTCTTGGTTAGGCTGAATGGTGTCGACCGTGCACCATTAATATTGCCTTATTGAGACCAGCAGTATAGTATGCGAAACGTTGCGGTCAATGCTTATGCTACACAGTTGTGAGGCAAACAATTAATTTGAGCTTTGTATTTTTGTTTTTCACTTTTTAGTTGAAAGAAAGCCAGAAAGTTGTGATGTTCAAGTTTCAGCTGTGTGACTGTGGTGAACATGCCATCAAAAAATATGATCACCTTTTGCCCGTAAGAAAATTACATGAAATTTACATGAAACTCGACCAATATTTGGAACCAGTAAGACTTGTGTATAACGTAATGTACCAGATAGACCTGTCACTTCAAGTACTTAAATGTACACACTCAATTGGTACAAATTTTTAGATCCATTTTGTCACCAATAATTTCCACTCAGTTGGCACATCCGATACAAATTTGATTTAAATTGTAATTTTTTAATGGATACAAATTCATATTTTGTTCAAACTGTCACAGTACAAGTTTTGCACCAGTACTTAGTAAACAAAATCTATATTTTAGAACGGAACATTTGCATTCAGTAAACTGAGGTGTTTGTTACAAGAAGATGTTAAACAACAGTGATAATGTTTGTTTTGTTTTCTCTTTGTAGGCTCTCAAAGAAAAAGCTGATGCGGCACTTTTCTTATTCTCTTTTACAGACAGGTATTGCTCAATCCCCCCACTCCCTCACCCCCCCCCCCATTAACAATTATTGGTTCATGTTTTATTGTACGTATACATGTATCGAGTTATGGTAAATGTGGGAAGGCGGGCAGTTTGGAGAGCACTATAACTAGTAACTCTAGCTTCTTGAGGCTCTCCAACAAACTTGAGGGTAATCTTTAATGAGGAATGCCTACGTCACAAAAGTAGGAACAAATAAAAATCTAATCATAGAAACAAGAAATGAACTTCTTATTTCATACTGGCATTTGAGGAAACAAGAATTAGCCCTTATTTTGAATTTGTTGGATTTTTCTCTCAGAAGAACATATCTTGTTCCAGGTATTCATTGCATCCTTTTTTTTTTTTTCCAGGGGCAGTTTTGATGACTTGCCAAATCAGGTAAACTTGACAAACTCTAATTTTGATTAAGATGTGTTTTAGTCATTTTCAAAGTCAACAGGGACACCCAACTGTTCATTTCGGTGTATATCTGTTCGGAATACCTTTTAAAATCGCCTCAGAAATTCGGCGTTAGTCATAAACAAAAATCTGCGTTTTCTTCTGCAAAATGTCAGCTCAGAATCTCGTAATACTGGAAAACTAGTTCCTTTCGTTTTCGAAGCAGAAAATGCGTCTCTATATTAAAACCCGAAAAAGCTCCACCCTGGGCCTGTCACCTTGTCGCGGTGGTGGAGCTTGTGTGTCTCAGTGACCCCAAGAGCCATGCCGGTGGGGACTTAGTCCCTGGTGGGTTCAACCGTACCGGATTGGTCGAGGGACAGAGACAGCCCCTGGCCCTCCAGGTTGGGGGTTGGGCGTTAGGCTAATCACCTAATCTCGTAAAAAATGAATGATCACAGAAACCTTGAGGCCCTATGCGCCAGCTTGGCGCCAGGGGACAAGTGAAGATAAACCCGAAAAAGGTTAGCTAGCATTTTCGTAAAGCCAACAACAGCTTGTAAATTCAAGGAATCAAATTCCGTTTCCCAAAACTTTCTGCAACTTAAATTTTCAGCTATTTAAAGCATCGGAACAAATCAATCTGAATTGCCTTACACAAAAGGCACAAAACGATCTGGGAACACAAGACACATTCTTAAATGTTATTGTGAACTCAGGTTCCCCTAGCCTGCACAACAGGCGTTATTTTTTTTGCGTTTTTCAGGCGAGCGGAGGCAAGCACGAAGCGAGCGCGGTTTGCGAATCACACGCCCCTCCATTCGTGCGTGAGCAGGGCCCGGTTGTTCGAAAGCCGATGAACGCTGAACCGAGGTTTTCATCTCGTTAGTTGAAAATGTCTAAAAGCTAAAAAAATATTTATCGAGGATTCAATTTTAGTTCATACTAGCCCTGGGTTAGCTGAATCAGCCTTTGAAGAACTGAGTCCAGGTTTGCTATTCTAGCTGTAGAGGGTTGGAGCACTAGAGTCCTTTACATAAGTGAACTTGGTACTTGGATATGTTCAGGGGTGTATTATAAAATCTTTAAAAATTCCGTAAGGTGGTCTAATTTTGAATTGGTATCTTTGCAGATAAACCGTATTGTGAATCAAGACGACAAGATTGTGCAAATAGCTGTTGCCACTCGATATCCTTAATGAAATTCGGAACTGGGTTTTCCTTTGAGTTGTCGAAATATAAATAAGAAGAAAAATTAAAAGTAACGTTGTTCGACGTTTCGATGATCAAACATCATTATCAAGAATGGAGAAAACGTTTAATGTCGGGGTTAATAAAAGAGATGAGTTTGAATAATTGAAATCTCATTCGTTTTCTTCATTCTTGATAACGATGTTTGATACATCGAAACGTCAAACAACGTTACTTTCAAATATTCTTCTTAAATGCTTTAACAAGCAACTGACCATTCGAAAAATATTGAAGCACTAATTTGATCAGCTTGTCCCAAATTCTTCCTTGTGCAGATCAACACAGCGTGCGCATAATCTTCCAGGGGCGAGAAGATTGCCTCGTTTTCAAAACAAAATCACATATTAAGCGTGTTCAATATAGCGACCTAAAAACGCCGATTATGTGGACCTGAAATTTTCAACAAAACCGGGGTATTTGAAAACGGTTTACAATGTGAACGGTGGGCGGAGATAAATCAAAGTTATATGTAGGTTTTCAAGAACAAAATTGTATAACTGCGGATGTATAAAGGTGATCGAGCTGATGTTTTTTGTTTTTGTTTTCTATGTTTTCGGCCAAATAAAAGCTAGACTTGTAAACCCGTTAGCACGGGTAAGGACTAGAAAAACTTAAAAAAAAAAAAGAAGAAAACAAATAAAAATGGAAAGAGAGTTTTTGTGTTTTTTGGTGCTATTTTTGTCATTATTGCTTTATCGGGTTTTGTTTTGCGACCTTAACCTTCAACAGACTTGATCAAATCTTGAACAGCGACTTCACAGAGCAAGAAATAAGAGAGTTTGAGCAGCAGTGGCAGGTTCCAGTCCTGAGGATCGCAAATGTCACCGGCCGGCGATTGGCTGATGGCCGGAGTCTAGACGGCCGTGCGGGAGTCATGGTAGGCTATTTTTGGAAACAAATGATTGAGAAAAACTGTTATGTGGGAGCTAAGGCAACGACGACAGAAACGGCAACGTGAACGTCACCTGAAAATATATCTTTATTTCATTTGTACTACTTCCCGATTATTTCAACCCGCTCAGCTTTTACAAAAATGGTGAACTATCCAGGAACCAAATTGGTAGGAGTGGCGTACAAGTTAAGAAAGAAAATCAAAAATTCGCCGTCGTGCGTTCTCGTTCTCCACAAAACCTTAAATGTGGTAATTACGCGTTGCTGTTTTGCAGAGGACGGCAAAGAAATGTACCAAAATGTAAAACGCACGTGGAGAGCGATTGTTTTTGTTCATTAAACCTATTGTTTTACGGCGTTGCTGTTGCCGTCGCCGCCGTCGCCGTCGTCGTTGCTTCAGCTCCCTAATGTTATCAGGGCCCCAGCTTGCCTTTTGTACTAAGCGGACGAAGGCAATACGAAGGCCCTTAAAGGGACTGCATGAGAGGGTAGGCCCCAGCTATACATAGATCATCTTCCTAAACGTTCACCATAATGAAATCCTGTATAAATGCTGTTTCTGTCAAACACTGGCTGTGTTTAGAATCGTTAATGACAACCGCTCTAAATGATCATCGACCTTCTTTATGCTAGCGAGATCAGTGCAAGCACGAGTTCATATCAATACTGAGAAATGCGCAACACAACCCGTGCTGTTGCCGTGTCATTGCAAGTAAGATAAACATTCGTGCAGCTAAGCCATAGAAACTGAAATTGTATTTGCCGGATCAAAAACCGACAACAGGTGCACTTCGCTCTGATACGCTCCGGAAAAATGGTTTTGTTTAGGTTTTTCGTTTGGGTTTATTCAGTTTTAAGTTGGCAAATGAAGATGCGGCTTATCCAAGGAAAAACTCGGTATTGTAAGATTAATGGTTCAAGTGCCCTCGCTTGTGATTGACTGGAAATTGGCATTTTTAGGACGTTGCACCGTTTTTGAACTCTTTGGCCGAGTTACTATGGCAACGCGATCAAGTGACAGTGGCTCCAGGACCTAGAAAAGTATCCCGGCATTCCTCTGCAGGATCGCGCGGTTCTTCCGAGGAGTTCAAGATTTACATTTGATAAACTTCATGTGCTTATTGGTTTGTTCACAAAAGCTTTACTGGTTTGTGATTTTGTGGATGACAAAGGCAAAAGATATCTAGGTTGGCGACGAAGCCGCTAAACTGACAACTTTGGATTAATGAGTGAGGCTTAAGGTACTGTGAGAGCCTTTTACATCCTCAATTTAGGAAACGTAGCTGGAACGTCTTGATGTGTAACCAGTGGAGTGCCGGAAAAGAAAGGAACTGGCGACCAGCGTGGAAAAACGCCGCGGCGTAGCAGGTGGCAAGCGCGGGAAAGCCTGTGGTTAGTCTCACGGGAAGGAAAACGTGTAGGTAGTGTTATGAAGCGCGGGAAAATGTGACCGGTGACAAGCGCGGCTGCGTGCAGAGGTCGTGATGAACTATCAGCAAGCGGGGGAAAACGTGGTCAGTCCCAAGGGAAGGAAAACTTGTAGGTAGTTAAAAACGCGGGAAAATGGGACTGGTGACTCGGTGACAAGCGCTGCAGCGTGATGAGCACGTGATTAGCAATTAGTAATGCATGTGCTTGCATTGCTAATGCAAGCGCGGGAAAACGTTAAGTCAGTCTTTAGTGAAGAAAAACATGTAACTAGTGGTAACAGCAAGGGCAACTGCGTGAAGAGCACGTGAACCAGAGGCAAGCGCGGGAAAACATGTTACCGTTACGAAGTGCTGGTAAACCTGTATTGAACGAATGCCGAGCTTGTATGTATGTATGTATGTATGTAAAACATGTAACAAGCAAGGGAAACATGTAACCAGGATCCTGGTTTTACAACCTGGCCGCGGTTTCGACTTCGAGTTTCGTCATGGGTAGGAATTCGCCACGTAACAAGAAGGCGGTGTTAAATTTTATGAAGGTTTTTATTTTAAACTTCATTATATAAATAAGTCTCTCAGTGGATAGTTCCAGTTAATATATTACTCAACACTTTGAAAGATGTCACTTTAAATATACAGAATATACAACACACTTCTGGTAATAAGTTAAGTCCTAATTTACAAAATATTTTAGACTACAAACATTGATTGGTAATTTGTTATATGTTCTACAGTGAAAAAAAAGGATGTGATTTGAAAAACTGTCAAACTTTAAAGTAGGGAACCAATGACGCTGGAACGGCTGAGAGTTTTTCGCGTACAAGTTTGATTGACTTAACTCGAGTTAGTGATCTGTTTTTATGGGTACGTTTGAATAATACATTGTCTTGTTGTTTTGTAGAGGTTGAAATTCACGATCTTGACATATTAGGAAGCTTTAGCAACGAAGAAGGCGACGGCAACGGGAACACCAAACAAAAAAAAGCAATTGGCTCAATGACCAAAACAACAACTCTGCACGTGCATTACACTTTTTTGGTACATTTCTTTGCCGTCACTGCATGACTAGGACGTGAAATTTGCTGATGTGACGAATTTTTCTTTCTCTTTCTAAACTTGGGTGCGGTCTCCAAGAATTTAACTCCAGGAAATTTCACCTACATTTGACATTTAAAGCGACTTGGAATAATCGCGACGACGTTTGAAAAAACGCTAATTCATTTTTAATAGTGACGTTTTCGCTGCTGTCGCTGTCGTCGCCGCTAAAGCACCCTATTGCTGAGAAGGGCGGCAGCCTTCCAAACCATATCCTTGTAACTAACTTTGCTAGTTGTCTTCTAAAAAGAACGTTGTATGTCACTATTGCACGGCGTTTTGATTTAAAGTTAGTGACGCAAAGCAAACATATTGCCTCGAGCTTTGCTAAAAACCCCTGCAATTTTGACTTGAAGCTTTCCTGCCAAGCGCGTCAGAATACTTTTGAATCGATTGTTGCAAGACGAGAACCTTTTTGGTGTGTAGGTGATAATTATTTTGCAGCGGGTTTAACTGTGATTTCAAATCGCCCATGTTAACTGCCAGTGAGTTTAGGCGCGATTTCACCGCAGACTGAAAGAGGACATGCGATGTCTACATGCTGCCTTTGAAACACGCAGTTTAAAAATCGCAGTAAAAGCACCTTAAAAATATGGGAAAATGTTTATTCCTCTTACTTTACAGTGAAGGTTTTAAATCGCAGTTGAAATATCCCCAGAAATCGCTGCTTAAATTCCGTCAAAAATCGCCGGTGTAAATGGCTCTCTAAATGTAAACAAAATGTTACTTAAAGATAATGGGCCCGGTTGTTCAAAAGCCGATTAACACTAATCAATGATTAAAAGTTAACCGAGGATTTTATCTTCAAGTTGGTCGTTAAAATTTTTTTCGAAAGCTAATTTCAAGCTAATAGTAAGCCGGAAAAGTCTAAGCCAAAACTGAGGGACAAAAGTCTTTTGGAAAAATTTTTTTATTGATAAGTAATTAAACTCAAATCAAAGTTCCTGTTAAGCCAGGATTAACTTAATCGTGCTTTGAACAACTAGGCCCATGGGTTTAACTCTTACCACTCTACAATACGTTACCAACGACATTATAAATGATCCATACGAATCAAACAAAGACTTCTCTTAGAGAAACAAGTTATTTATGAGTTTCTTATGACACGAACGTATAGAACGTGACGGCGTTAATGAAATAAATGAGAATCCTTGTGAATGAAAACGTCTTTTGTGTTTCAATAATCCATTACGTGAATTTCTACGTCAACGCTTGTGTATTGATGAGGCGAGGTCATACTTGTTCAACCTAAGATCACACGAATCCCCGCCTTCGATCTTTCCGAGGGGGGGTTCTGCTCGCAGGGAAACACTTTCTATGCGAATAATCTGTACAAAATCTTTAATTAAGAGCGAAATCTTGATAATGAAAATCAACTACCCTTAGATTAATGCCTTTTATTTTCAAGTGGGTGTTGTTTTCGTCGTTTTGACTCATTGGTAAACTGATCGATAAACAAAAAGAAAAAAAAAACGTATGTAAGTTAATGGACGTGTTTTCCCCCTAAAACAGGGAAATATTGTTTCTGATTTGTTATTAGCAATTAAACTATTATTGGGCTTGACTGACAGCTGAATATTATTCTCCACCTTTTTGTCTGACCCCTTGAAAACGAAAGGCATTAGTTTATCCAAATCATTAAGTTTTCACTTGCCTATCGGCCAAATTACCTTATCTATACATATTCTGGCTCCTGTTTGTTCCGCGAAGAGCTGGAACTTTTATTGCTATCTCCCGTGGAATCCTGGGAAATAACGCTAAGCCTCATTTGCACGCCTGTCGGATCCCACTCGAGGCTGTATCGATTAGCTGGATCGAGTCTTACTTGAACGCATTCCACGTGGTCAGCGGATTCCGCCTTTCTCTCAGGCCCAGGACTCGGTTGTGGCGTGGGTGGAAGGTCAGGGATTGGCTGAGGGGGAGGGGGTGGTGGTGGAGGCATGAGTTCGTCATCTCCGTATTCGTAAGCGCATGAAGGATCCCATTCGAGGCTTGTTTTAGACACGCGAGACACAGTAGAAGCGGTGCTAATGCGATTCTTCTGTTTAAGTCCTATTGGTAATTCAGTAAGTTTGTCGCCCTCTTCAAGCTTGGCGAGTCGTCTTGTCGGAGACTGCGGTGAAGTCGGACCAGGCTGTACCGACGACTCGGGTTCGCTTTCCAAATTTATCGCTGGATTTTCATAAATTCTTATCCTTTCAGGACCTTTAAGCACCGTATCTGGCAAACTGTGCTTTCCTTTCTTTTTGTCTTTCTCGCTGATCTTAATTTTAGACTTCGGAGCAACTGGTTTGATGACTAAAAAAGTCGCCAGTCGTTCCCAGTCCGTTGGTTTACTGGGAGACTTTGAAGAACTACTAGGTCCAGCTTTCTCGTTTTGCTCTGCACACATTGCGGATCTGGACGAAGTAGGTGAAGTCACGTCCTCGTGAATTTCCAAACCGTCTGACCCCGCTCGGAATACCAAGACCCCGTTACGTTTCTCTTTAGCACGTTTCTTAGGTTTCTTCTCCCGAAGACGCACAGGCGATAAGGGTCTAAGCGGACTCCTGTTACCTTGGTTACCGTGCAGTTCTGCCTCTTTTCCTTCTAAAAGCGATTTAGTCCGTTTGTAAGGTGGTTGGACGACATCTTTCGTGTCGTCGAGTGTCGTCGGAACGCAGGCCAGAGTCTTCGGCCTCTTTTTAACTTTCGGCGAAAGAACCCGAACGATTATGTCACGGACCGGGCTCATGCGTCGTTCCCGTTTCGTGTTTTGATTTTCGTCTTTGTTAATTTCGCCTTTTATTTCTTCACCGTCGCATTGCTCCAAGGAAGGACCCATGCTTCCCTTCGAGGTACGCTGGCGTTTACCGTCTTTTTCTATGAAGTTAGATCTCCGTTTAGCCTGCTGTAGACTCCCTGTGTTGGAGGGCGGCTTACTCGGAGTGATGGACGAAACTACGCTAGAAAGCGTCGAATTTCCGTCGTTGATTTTCAAAAGCGCATTCGGCGAGCTCGGAGACACGCTCGGGGATTCACTACTCAACCACGTGACATTTGTGTCGGAGGATATCGTGCCGCACTCGCTTACGCCTTCGTCGTGCGCTCGGGCGCATCTCGTGGAATTCATTGGCGACCATGGAGCCGAGTGTAAGAGAACAACAGCTTCTTCGTGCTGGGAGTTCGTCGGAGATTTGTTCGTGATTATAACAGCACCCTCGGCTTTTGAAAGTTCGGAACCTCGCCGTTGCGGCACGGTTCCTTGTTGCACTTCTGTGCCTGTTAACACTTTAGAGGAAGTGTCGTTTCTCGAAGGCGCTTTGACCTCCACAGCTGACAAAGACTCCAGTGATTTTTTGGTGGGTAAGTGACCCATTTCAATATCAGTTTCGACTTGCTTGCCTTTCTCAGTCGTACAAACTGCCTCTTTATGGTCTTCTTTCCGACACGATAGAGCGCTGTATAGATTCTCCAGATGGTCGTTATCGAACGCGTACAAGAATGTGTGTAAGCAAGCGTTTAAGGATAGCGAAATAGCCATGGTCTGCATTGCTACAGTTTCCGTTAAAATTCCAGGGACTGTAAATAAGAAAATCGTGTACGGAACTGCCCAAGCAAAAAACGTGGAGAGTACTAGAAGAAACATGCGAACTGTGTTCCTGTAGTCAACAGTGACTGCAACTACGGTATCTTTCAATTTAGTTCGACATATCATGAAAATGTGCAGGCATATTAACGCTAGGCAAATCCCCACCAGAGCTAAATTTATGCCTTTGTTGATGTCCGTAAAGGATTTCCCACTAGAAAACGTTGAGCAAAGATAACCCCAGTTGCCAGATTTAGTCCATAACACAACGGTAGCTATTGTGGCAAATATCCAACTCTCAAAAACGTAGCCCATGGCTCGACATTGATCTATTAGACGCGGGGATTTCATTATGACAACGAGAAATCTTTCAATCGAGACAAGTACGAGCGAAAGAACAACTATTATGAGCCCGATGCACTTGATAATAAACAGCGGTACGCACAATTTGGCTTCCCAGCGTTCTTGGTGGCACTCTGAAGAGTCCCCGTATGTAACTGTGTCGGAGACTGTTACTATGACGATGTGCGTGCCAATTAAAATGTTCCCCAGAAGCAGATTCATGACGAAAATACACAGCGGAGATCGCCGAACTTCGCTGTTGCAAACTAACGTCAGTACAACTAGGAGATTCGACGCGACGGCGAGCAACCCGAACGTCCATAGCGCAAGCTTCACGCCCGTATTATCGCCAATCATCCCTGGCCAACACGTGTTATTAACAAACGTCTTCGAAGCTAAACAAATGACCTTTCGTTTCGTCTGCTTGTTCTCGCAGCTTGCGAGCACGCAGGAATGTTTGGGAAAGGGCGAGTGCTTTATGAGGTCTTCCCTAATATCCATGGCTTCAGCGCAAATCTGGTAAGCGCTTCCCGTGCACTGTTCCCGCGGCCTTTTGTAGAAGTCGCAATGGACGTTTTCTTGTCGCCTATCAATGGATACGTTGACAGTATGCGACCGGTTGAGAAGATCTTCAGGCAGATTTTCAAGGTTGTTACCATCCAAGCGGAGTATCTCCAACTTAGGAAGATTTTTGAAGACGTCGTCGTCTAATATAAGTTGGCCGTTGTTTTGTAGGTGCCTGCGAAAAAAGGTAGCAAACACAATATTAATGTCAACGTTAAACTTGAGGCAGCCATATGAAATTGAGCAACCCAGTGGTCCTCTTCGGATACCTTGATCCTAATCTGGTACCTTAGGTGTGGGAGAAATTTGCGTCCTTCAAGTTTTTACTCAGAACGTGCTAGCCTCTCGTTGGCTCAACCCTAACCTGAGGTCGTTTTGAGCAGGACTTAAGGTTATTTCGCCACGCAAAAATTGGGTGAAATTTAACTTCGGGAGAAACAGTTTCAAGGGCGAGTTGAGAGAGTGGTGGTTGTGGTAGAGGAGAGGGGGAGGGAAGGAAACATTGATACAACCAGGGCTAAGTTGCTCGAAGCATGGTTAGCGCTAACCATTGGTTAAGAGGTATTATAACCTATAGGTTGTCATGGTATTTAACCCGGATTAGCGCTAACCGTGCTTCGAGCAACTGGGCCCAGGTGTCCAAAGCTAGAGTTGTTCTTGTTATGATACTCAGCAAACAAGCTAAAGATACATACAGTTCTCGTAAGTTGCGAAGCCCTCTGAAGGAATGCCTCGTGAGAAATCGGAGCGAGTTGTTTGCGAGAGACCTGAAATTCGCAAAGTTGACATAAGTTAGTACAAACTCGAAAGTTACAGCCAACACTAGCACGACCAAGACGTTACAGACAGAGAAAGCAAGCGTGCAACCAGCATGAGTTAACGAAAGGGTGTCATCAACATTTAATAACTATTTTAACAAGCTGAAAATAAATGGCCAAATTTTCTTTAACAGAGCTTTTCTATAAATGCATGTAAACTATTTATGCATGGTGCTTCTACGGACAGCCAAGATGGAAATGGATTCCAAATTGAAAATGCCGGGCCGAAGTTTAATTCAAGTTCTTCCCTGTGTCTTGTATAAAGGGGCTCGTTTGTTCTCTACAACTTTACTGTATTTTGTCACGTTGATGATTTAGAAGAGTTCCATGTGTGATGAAAAAGGTATTCAGGGATAAATTTAGGAAATTTCTCGACCACTAAATGAGATAACCGCAAAACACTGCCTCGTTATAAGAGGTTTGCTGAAATTTACACAAATAATTACTAATCATACATGTGATTAAAAATGGTCACTTCCCGGCACGTCGCTCTGTTAGTAGTTAAGCTTAAATGAATTGCATTACTTACAGGTATCGAAGTGAAGTGAAATTTTCAAATGTTCCAGGTGGTATCTTGTTAATGTCATCTGATGATAGATCACTGAAAGTCGAACAAAACAAAACAGTTCAGTAAACCCAAATCCGAAACAGTGCTTCATGATGTTGGGAAATTGCCAGAGAAAACGGACCGTTGACAGAGTCACTTTAATCCCAAAACATAACAATATGACCTTCGGTGTATGAATCACGAAGACCAGAATTGTTCGAGTGACATCGTTATGATCTGGTTTGGGATTGTTGTTGCGGTTTTCGGCTTAGCTTCGGATTTCCCCTCTTCCCCGCCCCTTCAACATATCAGTTCCACGCGTGAATCAAATGCAGCCCACCTTCCCCCATCCCCCCCATTACGCAAACACATATTCGCGCGCGTTTTACACACATGAACGCCTTTTTCCTATCGATCGTTCTGTGCGTATGCACTTATACAGCGTGCAAAACTCCGTAAAACAAGAAGACATGGAACTCCATCATTTTTTTTACTTCATCTAGCTTGGCTGGGAGACAAACACGGCTTAAATTACAGCAAATGTACGCGATTTGAACCTCAGTAACTCTGCTGGAATCACTGTCGGATTTTTAAAGTCATTTGTATTGTAACGAACTTTTAAACTAAGTTTTAAAAGTTATTTGACTTAACACTATTTTCGCCAAATATACAGCTGTACCAGCCGTAAATGAAATCTCAAAATGTCATACAAACCTTTCTAATCAAAATATGCAAATTGTCGCGAGATTACAAGCAACACGAGCAGAAGATTTCTAATGTTAGTTCACGAATGCCATAACGCCTGTTATGTTCTAATTTTTGATTAGGTGAATTTCGTAACTTAGACCTACAAAACTAATTTTAAAATTTTGAGAGTTTATCAAATTCGAACAGAGTAAAAGCCATCTTTGCACCCTCCCCCTCCCCCCCCCCCCCCCCACTTCTCCCCCAAACCAAGATGGCGTCAGAAATCGTTAAAAGGGTTACACTACAATGAACCCGCAAAAGGAAGTACGTGCAGTTTAAAATTACCTAGAATATCGCTTTTGCTTGACAAGTAGCGGAGTCTTTTCTTCTTTCTTAAGATTTTTATTAAAATCAGCTTATCATAACGTTATCACGATATCTTGCATGATAACGATTATTTATCAACCACACCGGGTCGCGTCTTATTCTAAATTTAGCGTTACCTAACAATAAATTGATCCGTATTTTGTCTACAGCTGTGGTCCTGTGTTTAATAGGGGTGCAGTTGTTCACACCTTAAAGATTTTTAAAATCCCCCGATTCTCCAAGGGTAATAGAGAACGCATCATAAGCAAGCTTATCAAAATATTATTACATGGATCTCTGCATTATAGGCCGTAAAATAAACAGCCGCCACGCACCGTATCCAAAACTTGTATCGCTTTGTTTGTGTTTTTTTAGTAGCGTTGACACAAAGTGAGAAAGACGTTGAACAGAACGCAAAGAAGAGTTTATTTTCTGCCGACTCGTTCTTGGGGTTTTGCCATGTTTGTTTAAAAAACTCGATTGTAAAGACAATTGTATAAACGCGGTAACAACCACAATCGATAGCAATTAGTTAAAACTAACTTACACTTTTGAAGAGTTAGAAAACTCAGCCGTTCTGTATTTTCAGTTCACAATAAACTCTAACGTATTCCTAATAGGTGCTTTTAGAAAATTTTCCCAGCTTCCAGCTTACAAAGACTTGGGTTTTGTTAACGTTAATGCAGCTCAAGTTTCCGCGTTAAAACGTAATCTGTCGCTAACAATGTTTTTAGATATATGAATTCGGCCAGCCAGCGAAGAAAAACAGACTTTTGAAACTGTGCGTGAGGCTTTGGTTAAAAGGTCTTATTTTTTGCATGTTTACTCAATAAGGTCACATCTGTAAAACCTTAAACATCATGCTGTCCCACATTATAACTTGACAGTGGGAAAACAACTCCAAGACTATTGTTTCAACCGCAGCAAAAGAGTTCTGTAGGGACTGTCAAAACGCCGTGGACTTCACTCTCGTTAGTAAGGCCCTGTTCACACTAGGTAGAAGGACGTTCAGTCAGTCTCCTTGGCGGCCAAAGAGCAATCGTGTTCTCGTTGTCAACGTAGCGTCCGCCATTTTGTTTAGTGCATTGCAGGGAGGAATGTGGAAAAAAAACCGCGGGAACTGACAAATTAAAATCCTATTCAGACCAATGCCCGTGCCCTCAAGGACTGGTGCCCGAGTACACGGTGCAGAGATTTTTGCTTGGGCACCAGAAAAGAAAGCTATGTTTAAAATAGTGCCCGTGCCCGAGTACCGTCCCCAAGTTAGGAACTTTATTGAGCTAGCGTGCCCCACTCAGCTACGAGGCTGGTATTCTAGCTTAGAAGCCCCTGTATTCATAGGAGACTTGCGATTTGTGACATTGCCTAGCAAGCAAATGTTGTGCAGAAACACAAATTCACCCATTTATCGCTTGTAAAACGAGTTATACATCCAACAGTTGGCTCTGTAGGTAGGTGATTAAACCTAGTTCTAAGCCACAGCAAATCCGCATTAGTCATAGATCAACGTCACCGAGACAGATATAACACAACAATCAATGAGAGTTTTTGTCTACTTACAGGCGTGTGATGTTGGTAGGTAATATTTTCTTCAAGATCTTTAAATCTTGTACTCTGCATCGAATGGTCTCCCCACATTTGCACTGTCTCGGGCACTCAAACGCCACACAACAGCGGAGCGACGCCATTACAAGGAACACAACCAGCGCTACGTTCATCTTGCGTGCTTCTCTGGCCGAAGCTACGAGCTGTTTGAAGAGAAAATAAACAGAGAACCATTAAAAACGCAGTGTGAAAACAATCGCGAGAGATTATGACAGATAACGAGCGAATAAGAGTGACATTAATAACTCATATCTGTCTGATATAGAGTTGATAAGCGAAATTTACAGACTCCCAGATAAATGACCACAATTGAGTCCGTGGTTTCGATCGCCCATCGGTTGATTTCGCTGAGTTAAGTACCACACGTTAGAAAGACCTTTCCGGTGATACATCTATCGTTGGTGATCGCGGAAGGCCGTTTCCGTGAAGGCTTGATATGGTGCAGTGCGTGAGGTATAATAACACTATTGTTTACTTTATGGGTGACATTGATATGGCAACGCCCATGAGCAATAACGTGGCAGCTGGACACAAACTGCGTCGCGACGAATGGCGAAGAAAAGCTGCATATCTCAAGCTAAAACGGCAAGACACGATTAAGGGGTTCAAGAAGCGTTACTTTGTTTTTGTTCACAGACACAGGCATGAGAAATTCCTAGTTTTGTAAACCTACAAGGTGATTTCACTTCCTGGTTTGGTATGCGGTATATTTAAACCGAAATTTATGTCGCAGAAAGTTAAGTTCCCTTGGATTTGAAGCAAAGCTAATAAATGTTAGAGATCCTTTATGTACCACCAGCTACTAAACTTCACGTCCACATCAAACAGACTTTTCAGCTGTCTTTTGGGCTGTCGTGACGTTTTTGTTCGGCAAATCTTCGTGCACCCTTCCACGAAAGATTCCGATTTATATTTACAAATCCGATGCAAGCGCGCTTTTGGAATCAGTTAAGAATTGGAAGTATCATATTTGGCAAGTCATAAATCAGAGGAAACAGTTTATATAAGCTACATCATCAAAAGCTGCCTGGTTTCCACAGCTCTGTCGTCAACAGGCCATTTCCGAGTTGCTTTGAACCTCATTATGAAAACGAGGCTTCGTGCAAGCAAAACTTGCCTTTACATGAAAAGCTTTGCACTTAGCCTCGCATTCATAATGAGGTTCCAAGCAACTCTGAAGTGGCCTATTCTATTTCAGTCGTTTCTCTACTTTCGAATACTGACCAACACATAATATCTCCGTACAAAATCAATATTCAATCAAACATTCGTGAAACGAAATGAAGGGAATGAATTAATGACAGACCAATTGCAGTTTAAAAAGTAGTGCGAAAAGAAAGGGCTGTAATGAAAATGGTCATCAAAGACCAAAGTGTCTTGATTCTTAAAGAAATTCTCCCAACTGTACAATAAAAGAGCAACAGGGGTGGAGGGGGGGGGGGGGGGGGGCGAACTGTACTGTTTGCAACGTCTTACATGGTTTGTCGAAAGAACAAAAGAACGAACAACAGAACAATGTTCCCAGCCCTAAAAAACATTGCAGCTGCAGGTAGTCAGGGTCCAATAAAAACAGAGCGTTTAAAAAATGCGGGTCTGCTGCAGCAGGATACTCAAGGATAAGCACCTTGAACCTCAAAGGTTAACACCCCATCATTGGTAATTAAGCCTGTTTTTTTGGAAACCTTTAATTAATGAATTCTGGGTTGAAATATAAACGACATAAAATTGCTTTATCTGGAAAGCCCACTTTGAACTTCACCCCCAAAAATAAAAGTCCTGAAAACTGGCGTCGCTAAAACACAGCCCACTCTTTTATAATATCAGAGTGTTCTGGCGGTAACACAGTAACGTCTGGCAACAAATATCTCATGTTCTTTTGGCCGGCTGATTTCGGAAGATAAAGCAAAGCGATAATTCAATTACGAAAATTGACAACAATTTGCCGGAAAGCTGCTTAAAAGCAGACATATGAAACTCCCATAAAATATTTTCCTAGTTTATAGGAAGTAGAATTTACATCGTGCAAACTCTACTATTATAGATACGAAACAGTGAATTTATGTTTGGCATTGTGACAGCAAGGAACATTCTTTGCTACTGCAGAGTATTGTCATCGGCTTCTGTGAGTTTGCACGTGTTGCGTGCCTATTGTTTCAGCAATCCCCGTATCGTCAACTGCGTCTAAACCAGTTTGAAATTCATCGGCTTAAGATGTCATCCATATTCTTATCTCAAAATTCACCTCAGAACGACCTAGCAAATTACTTCACCTAGCTCATATCAATAGACATGTTTTTAAAAGCCGGTATGGTTCTGATCACGTACGCTTGACATGTAAAAAAAAAAAAACCCGCGGAATCAGAGCTGTATTCAGCACTTGAGTTAAGTTATTCACGATACGGACTACTTTAAGAAATTGAAAGTGTTAGCTTCCCTTTTTAGAAGAGCTGTATTACTAAGTATTAGAAGAGTAGATCTGATAATTCTCGGGGTAACAAATAATACAAAAAATAATTTACCTCTGAGAATGCAAACAAGAAAGTTCGCCGCAAGGATATCGAGATGAAAATATGGCCGCTGGTACACACAACGACTCGAGGCACAGATTAAAGAAGGAACAGTCATATTGTTTGTTGTTGCTGCCGCTTGGGATATACATCGACTACATCCATTTAGTTGATTAAGAAGTTAGTTTTCTGAGCAACAAATGTTGTCTGCACTTTGAAAGCGAGCCAGGTCAGTTTAACGCGTACTATGATCATTTGCGACCAAAACTGAACCATGACTGACTGTCCACTTAGGAGAAGTGCCTACTTATGCCAGACTCACAATGTAGTGTTTGTATGTGTGTGGCTGAAACCACGACTCATTGTCTGCCTTGAAGAGGTGCAAGCTTGTGAGAGGTTAAAAATGTAGTGTTTGTGTGTAGCCGGGATCACGACCGAATCTAAGACGTTAAAAAAAGAGGTTAAGAAGAAAAGGTTAAAAATATTCTGTTTGTGTGTGGTTAGGTCTATGATTGAGGTTCAACTTTAGAAAGGTGTCCACTTATGGGAAGTTAAAACTCTAATGTTTATGTGTGTGTAGGATCATGTCTGAGTGTCCGCTTGTGGTGGGAGAGGTATCCGCTTCCCAGGCTATAAAAATATTTATTTTTTTTACGCTGCCTATCATTTGCCAGTGTCAGTCCGGCTTAACTGTCAGTATACGGATGGATTTGCGTGCTGATGTTATCATGTTCTTAACGCCATCACTTAACTATCTTCGATCGTTATCAGTTATAACAACAGTCCCGCGAGCTGTCTATCCCAAACCGCACGCGATGAACCTTCTGTTTCCTCCGTGAACAACAAACCCGTGTTTGCACCGGAATTTTTTCTCTGATAAAGGGGACACCGTCAAAACACAGCCTCCGCAGCTTTCGACGAAATGCGTGGGTTGTAAGGGAAAATCTATGTACCGCTAAGTGAAATCTCAAGTGAGGTTCTATTAACCTAATTGGCTGATTAAAAAGAGTGCGTATCTTAATGAAGTTTTAATAGAAAAAGAATGTAATTCATGCCTTAGTCGATTTATAATGCCCTCGTATCAATGTCACTGATTATCCATTGTCATGATGTCCGGAGAACCGAGGATATATTTAGAAAAGAGCAAACATTTTTAGCATAATACATTCCTATTTGGAAAAAGATTGCAAACGGCTGGGTTCTACGAATTTCCGTTCTCATCTGGCTCTAGTTTCTTGTTGGATTTGTTTTCCTTAACTCCTCATAATCTCGGAGTTCAACCTGAAAAAATTATAAGGCTTAAAAACAACAAAACAGAAAAATAGCTTCACGAAAAAGTAAAGCCGAGTGACGCTGCCTGCCCTTAAGAAATTCATCCAAATCATTATTTAGCTCACTTTCATTTGGGTGGTCAAACTTTAGAGAAACCACCTTATACACCAGTATGCAACATCACAACATTGACTATTGGGAAGTACTGGTCAATTTGACCATTTGAAGGGTCACACTTGAGGATTTGATCCACAGACTCAAAATATAAAACCACCGTGTACACCCATAAAAAAAAAACATTCACAGGAAATTAGGGCTCATTTTCCTTCACTTAAATATCGATAAAACTCTTAGCAATGCAACTAGCGATTAAACTATTTTACAATGAGCCTTTCTTCCTTATGAAAAAAGCTACACTCTTGATATCGAGTTGACGTGAAATCGCCCATCTTAACGCATACAGACATGCGTGTGGGGGCCAACTGGCGGAAATATGCGTAACGCCTTTAAAATGTGGTTTGTTTTTATCTTTCCGCTCTAAAACCAAGTGTAAAAATGTTGGTTATTTCAAGTCTTGTTTGTTCCGCGTGGACAATCGGTTTCCTGATTAGATTCCTCATGAGGGAATGAACCTATTTCTGTTCAAGTTTAAGTTATTTAATATATTTTTTTAAATGACCCTGACTCATTGAAATCCAACATTCGTCTGTGAGGTGTATTATCCTAAAGGATGCGCTATCATAACCGTTTTGATTTTCTTTTTTATGGATATTTATCAGAATTTTCGTTTGTTCCTTTCTGGAGTAATAGGTAGAGATACAGGAAACATTGTACTCAACTAATCCTTCGAAATTATTGGAACTCATCTGAAGACGTGCAGTACCGTTAAGGTAAATTGACCGAAGATTTGACCCTTTAATTGAGAACAGATAGAGTTAAATTTCCCTTCAGCACGCACACGAATTTGGCCTTCTACACTTTCAAACGAAGTTTTCAAAACTTACCCCTGCAAAAAAGCTACGATTTAGCTCTTTTACGCAAGGGCATTCTCAGTTTAGAGGAATTACGAGGTTCTGTATTGAAGTTAATGCATGCTTCGGTGTACATGTAACAATAGACTGTAATATGCTTGCGCTGCTCAAGCTAGATGTTGTGAGCTAAATCTTACATCTATAGGGATGCTATTATGAAGATATGTAAAAAAAAAACAGTAAAACTAACCGCCATTCAGATTTCTCCCAGAGGACGCAGCTCCGCTGAATCTATACTCTGCCTTCGAAAATTAGAGATTAAAACACTGTTTGCTCCCACTGATCCAACTAACTGGTTACAGTTTTAAACGGGTTACATCTGCACATAAGATGCTACTATAAGTTGTTTACGCTATAAACTTCCTCAGGAAACAATCAACTAACATATGGAAATTACCCGATCAAAGCCGCACGTGACTGCGTGACGTCATGGGGCGCAAGCAGTTTTATCTTCGAGCGTTACTAAAGATTACTTGATAAGAACACGCGCCCTTGGATTAAAAAACACCCGTAAGTAGTTTAAGCCGTGAAAGGCAAGCTAACAACGGCAATGATTCAATCGTTGAAAAATTTGAGTTTAAGGTTAATCTGAGCGTGCATTTTTCTAGACGCAAATCTTGCAAATCCAAGACATTTTCTATAAACGATGGCGTAAAAATTGCTTTGCCTTCACTGGTTCCTTTTAATAGCTTTGTACGGTAAAATTTCAGAAATGAACACATGCACGGTGAGATCAATTTAAACTGGGTGATCTGGAATACAACGAACCTGCATGACCAAGTTTTCTGTCACAAAAGAAACATCAGTTTGCAAAACAGAGATCAATTTGTGTTGTTTCATTCATTTCTTGACAAACTTTAACCACTTTCTAGAAGGCTTCCAAGCATACCGTTTGAGTTTTCCCATTATCTGCAGCTGAGACGACTTAGTTTGATTTTAAGACCACTTTACATTCGTCAGAATCCCCCAAAATGGGGTGACCCCGAGCCCCCATAAAAATGACGGTCGCGACCTGCACTATTTGCAACGTCTTACATGGTTGGTCGAGAGGACAAAAGAACGAACAACAGAGCAATGCTCCCAGCCCTAAAAAGCAATGCAGCTGCAGGTTATCAGGGTCCAGTGAAAATAGAAGGGTGAAGGGTGTGTAGGCCTACTGAAGTGACAAAGCCAAGAAGAATATCGTGCACGGGTGAAAAGATAACGTTGGGGAGTGTCTGCTCTCTTTGTCAAGGACGTTATTTTGCTTTGCAGCCTTTGCACTCCCTTGTTTATCGTTCCCGACAAGAATTGTTAAACTAACAGTCACGGGAATTCAAAGTGCTACTTTTCCAGTTTGAGTGGTCACACTTTAGGATTTCCTGCACAGACGTTTTAAACTTTTAAGATGGTCTATTACAGAACAATGAACATTATTAAGGGAAATTACAGCTGAAAAGCTTTCGTCTGAATAATCACACTTTTGCACTTCATCCACAGACACAACAGTTAAAAATAGCGGCCATGGTCCCTAAACCGACTGACTTGCCGAGTGAAAAGGTTAAAAGTATGACAAGCTAATTTGCCCGTTTATATGGTTCACAGAAATTTTGTTTCAATACTCCCTGGAGGGATGTACCCCAGTAAAGAACATTGGGAGGGCTTGAGAACGCGGTGGAAACGACAGTAAGATTTTAACCTCTCACTATAATTTCTATGCGCAATTCCTCTTCTTCGATTCTTGTAACAGGTTAGAGGTGAAGAGCTGTTCCATGGCTGAATTTCGACTTTCGCCAATCACTTGCGCCTGATCTTTTTAACCAGGCGTAGCAGTAATCCCTATTGATGTATCAATTCTGTTTTATCAGTTTAAGCAGCTTTTTGTGTTATAAAACCTCATTTGGACATCACGGTTTCCTACGCTATCAGGCAAATTCCCCTCCCTAATTATTTACTGATACTATCGTTATCTAGGGGACCCCAGAATCCCAAGAAGACAACTCGGCGACAATATAAAGATTTGTGAGGAAAACGTCTCACGCACTGATAACTATTTTGAAATTAACAAGATACTATATGCACTGGGTGGAAGTCTGGTAAGCGCGTTAGAGGCTCGATCGAACGATCAGAGGGTTGCTGCTTGAAGGCTGCGGTCTACGCTATTTATGAGTTGTCGTTTCCCCAGGGCTCATCCACACTGATGAGTCTTCGAAAGCCTTCGTTTTCATTCAGAAACACACAAAAGATTTGCGTCCACACCAGCGTTTCCACACTGTTTTCCGTTGTTCACACTAGGGAATGAAAAATGATATCGAAAGATGCATTTGCTTTCAGACTCGTTTGCTGTTTTGTGCACATGATCCATACTTTCGTAGACTGCCGCCATTTTGCATAGTTAGTTGTGATGTAAGCGTTTTCGCAAGGCTTTGTTTTTCGTCCAAATAGACGTCCCCTCGGTTTCAGAAGTCCCCAGTTAGAACAGCGTTTTCGAAAACTTCCTTTTTACCGGAAGACATCTCAGTTTTCGATCAGACGATTGGCAAAAACGCATAAAAATGCACTCGTTTTCAATTCAGTGTAGAGACGGAGAGTTAATATAGACAACTCCGCATTGCCTCTCTCCCCACTGAGTTACAGAAACATTAGCAACAACTCGAACTGCTAACAAACTGTCGTGGAATAATCCTGAAAATTTCCGATCAGCAATACTTGATGGCTTGTTTGCACGCCACAAATGAAAGAAAAATGGCTCTGGCCACACGTTTCTGTAGCTGAGCTCTGATTGGTTAATTCCCTTTGTTATGATTGGTGGGTTGAGATTTTGTCTGTATATTTTACAGGAGCTCTATGGAAGGCTTCCTTGATATAGTGATAAATTTAATTTGGACGAAAATTTGACGGAAATAATAGGAAACACTTCGTGATCTGGGGTGCGTTTCATAAACTCCCGAAAAGATTTCGGACCCGAAAAACTATTTTACATGCACCAAATTTCTTACCAAAAGTTCATTTTTTGGGTAATTTTGGAAGCAAAAACATTTTAAGTTTTCCAAGATTAAGTTTGTACGTTTGTACGAAAAATAACTAATAATGTGTAGAAAAGGGATAAGAAAAATACTTTTCGGGCCCGAAAGCACTTCGGGAGCTTTGAGAAACGCACGCCTGGCGTGCGTCCATAACGACTGCCGATCGTTTAGGCACTATCGAGGAGGTTTCCCCTAAGTTTGGTCAAAGCTGTTCAAATATGATTTGACAAGGCAACTTTTCTTACCCATTAACTAGAGCACCGAGAAGAAAATACCAAGTGAGTTCTCCTGAGAAGAACAAACTATTATCAGTTTTTTAGTCAGTGATTTTTCCAAAATACGCAGGAAAAACTTGATAAAAATTGGCCAATTTCTTTAAGTTGCAATCCAAATCAATCCTGGCCATCCGCAGCCAAAGATAATTAACACTAGTTTCTGTGTCCTTATAGGGTCATCGTTAACAAAACCGAACCATCATTTCAATGTTTCCATCGATACAAATATGTTTTTTAGGGGGGACATACAAAGTGATACCACAAAAATGTGACATTGCCCCTTTTAGCTTTATTTTGTTAATCGTAGATTCGGCACCTTGCCCAAGCCGAGCTTAGCTTTAACCTTTGGATTATCTACGCCTCTTATCCAGCTAAGAATAGCAATTTGAAAAATGCATTTTGCTTAAGAGCGGCTTTTAGTCAATAATTGTATAGACTCGAAATTTAGTAACACCCAATCTGTGCGTGTATATTTGACAGCGACTTGACGTCATCATTGCGTATTTCATATCAAGCATGGTTTTGTATCTAGCAGGCCAGCAATGGGACACTCGCGCCACACTATGGGGCGACCTGCATAATTTGCAACGTCTTACATGCTTTGTCGAGAGGACAAAAGAACTAACAACAGAACAATGCTCCCAACCCTAAAAAACAATGCAGCTGCAGGTTATTGGGGTCCAGTGAAAATAGAGATTGCGAAGAGCGCAGGTCTACTACACACGAGCCTACGTAGATAAAGTTTAACTACTACCGGTTTCTACAGCAAGAGGTAACTTGGGAAAATACTTCTTCCCCCGGATGGGTTCCAAGTCCAGTACAGGCTTGTCCCAGAAATTTGTTATACCCCTGGTTTTAGAGAGAGAGACGATAAAGAGCAAAGATGTTGTCTACAAACCAAAGTGCTGGCCACCGCGCACGCCTTCACAGTGGTAACTTAGCCACTATTAACTGCGTTTTATACATGATAAAGCTGCAAATTTTTTAACATGCCAACTGTAAAACGCCTATTTTCCGGTCACACAAGGGCATTCTCTCCATAGTTCACCGAATACAATCGAATATAGCTAGCGTATACTGACACATGACATACTGAGCGACTTCGAGCGACTGCAGACTGTCATGCAACAAGTGCGGCTTAACCACTTGAGAGGTCAACTTATCCTCAAATGAGAAAACGACCAAATTCCATTGGAGCTGATTGTGGTTTTAAAAATCCTTTCACAGAATGGAATTTTCTTTCAAGTAACTTAAGTGTGTCTGTCATTACATCATTGATCCGTCTCCCTCGCCGGCTGTGCTGAGATTTGTGTTATTTTCTTGGTTGTATTTTCCTCAAATTTTAGTAGTATTTTCGAATGTTCACTCAAAAATGATTTAGTAAGGCGATGTGGAATATATTTGTCTTTCTTGTGATACACAATTTCGACGTTCGCTTTCCGTTTGCCTGGAAACATTGCAAGTTCCTGACAGAGTTCGATTCTTTTTATGAGTAATTTACAATTTTTTATTTGCTTTAGACGACAAAATCATGTATTATATTGTCAAAAATAACGAAAAAAATTTGAGAACCGACAAGGGCAGTTGAAAACACCAGGAACGCACATTTATTTTGATCTTGAGGAGTGCACGTTTAAACCAATATATCGCGCTTAATATAGTATTACGATTTTTTTAGCCAATCAGAACTCGTGAAACTCCTATTTTGTATTATAAAGCCATGCAGATGAACACAGGCCAGAGGGGAGTGGTTTTCACATTTCTGTAGGAATGCGCGAGGAGTACACTTTGAAATCAATACAGCACAGACACCACTCAACGTTTTACGCGCTAATAAAACATAAGTTTTAACCATCAAAACGCGTGAAGCTTCTAATCTATACCATTTAGACCTAAAGGGAGATGAGATGTTCAAGTCTCTTTCACTCCCATTCTATATAAAATTCCTTTCAAATGGAGTAATTCTCAAATCAACTACTTCATTCCATTGTGTAATTGTCTTGAATTGGAATTGTGATGATTGTGTGTGGTCTCCAGCCTACTTTGTCGGTCAGGGCCTGAGAATTGTCTGCTTGCCAGTTTCTCCCAGTCGTTCATCAATAAATATATTTGAAAATTTCATAGGTACGGTATAGTAAAATTCTCGTTCATATACCACTTGGGTTCGAACCTCAACTATTCGCACCAGTTTCACCTAGCTTTTTGTTTGCTCTGGGTCTTTGGTTTGTTTTTTGCTTAATGCCTGGGCGTAACAAGGCGTGACTCAAAAGTACACACTTACATAAGCTTCAAGCGCTGATAGCTGGTTTTTGACAAGCAAGTATTGAATTTATATTGTTGCTACACCTGCTATTCATGACAACCTATATTTAGAAGGAAATCTAGAACTTTGTACTCGCCGTAAGTGAAGTATTTGAAGGATGATGTCCAGCCGTGTGTCTATTAATCTTAGTCCCGCGGGGGGGGGGGGGGGGGGGGAGGTGCGGGTATAGTACCCCTCCATATATGTAGGTATGTGCAGCCCTAATGGGTATGGTTTTTTGAGCCATTTTCGTCTCAAATAGGGTCTAGATTTTAACCATTTGGTCTCCGAGTTGGAATACAGGTAAGGATTCTAGAGACCAGGTCTGAAAATGGGTTTGAATTTCACAGACCAGGTTTAGAAAGGGGTACCGAAACATTACATATGTCGGTCTGAAAAAGGATCAGGGTTTTGAGAATCGAGCCGCACATCTCCCCCAAAAATTTCGTGACTCACCCACCGGATTAAGTAGCTGCGGGCTCCAAGAAAAAATACTTCTTTTACGATGGAAACCATCTTCAATAGTGGTCCAGTTTTGTTAAAAATTACCAGAACTGAATCTATAAAAATAGACAGTCTTTGCTCCACATTGGACCAGCACTTTCTAAAATTCTTTCTGTGTATAACTTGGAACTAGAGTTTTCTAAGTGACTGCGGATTGTTGTTCCTTCGAGAATCCATTTTCTATTGCCTTATTTTTGTTTTCATGGAGCATTTCTAGAAGCTGAAGATATATACTAACTTATAATTTTAGCATGGTAAGTTGTACCGTCCAAAATTCACTTCAGGATCCGGATCCCTTACTCTTGGTATTAACTGGGGAGCATTAAATGTCTTAAATAAGCAAAGATGTTAAGCCAAGATTTTGACACAGTTTCTGGCAAATTAATGTCGCAGAAAAATTCCACTGTAGTACAGCATGGTCCTTTAAAGACAATGAGAAACAGAGCTCAAGCACTTGACCCCTAGATCTTCCGTCCACCGCAAAGCCGGTAGCCGGCACAAACCACTGCATCTATTCATTTACCCGTTTGTCAGCTCTTGTGCCAATGCAAATTTCATCGATTCATTCTGTGACCGCGGTGGATTAAAAGTGACCACATCCGGAGTAAAAAAATGATAGCGGTCACATTAATTCCCGGACTAAGAATATTCTTTATATAGTTGGCTCTTAAATTTGTTTGTTCCAAGTTAAAGCGAACAATGCTCGCGTGTAGTCAGTGTAAAGGTTTGTTTACCGCAAGCTACAACTTGTACATCGTTGATGGCATTCACTCAGTTTATCATGGTATTTCGCAACATGGTGGGAATTGCTTTTTGGCTTGAATTTCCAAAGCTCTTTCGTTGTTTTTCTTTCTCTTAACCCGGCTTGTGTAGTAATCGGTTTATGAACATGGAGTTGTCGTTTTAAGGGCCGGCACCAAAAAACAACATTGCATTGAAAATCGCCTTTCTTTCTACGAAGAAACTTTTCAGAGCTTAGCTGTAAATTTGTTATAAGTCAATGAGGTTTTCCTTAAGGTCATTCCTGTGTTATTAAACTACTTAAAAATCTTAAACAAAGTAACCGTGGAATGCTACGTGTTCGCCCATTGTTGTTAGTGTTTTATCGAAGATTAAATAGGTCCATAAATGTTTCTTAAAGTTAAATTACGTACGCATCAACTGCAAGAGGGAATTACAGTTTACAAGTAAAAGTTTCCAAACGACTTTTTAAAGTACCGACAATTCTTTCCAGTTTCCTCCTTCCGATTGACAATAATTCGCCATTAATTAATCCTTTGTGTGCATGGGTTCATGGTGTTCTATAATCCGCCATATTGTCTCATCTCTCTTGCAATATTCCTTCTTTGTTTCAATATTTCCGTCTCTGTTCCTGTACCATCAAAGTTCTAAAGTTTAGCCGTTAATTAAATTTGTTAGTAGTTCCTGAGGTCAACAATGAGACATTTTGCCGCCGAAACGGTTTCTGCACCCAGTTATTAGTGGTTAGCCGAAGGGCGTAAAAATTGCATGAGGGGTTGAAAACTTTTCTGGAAAAAGTTTCCACACAAAGCAGAGTAAGTTGAAAGAAAGCTACAGCTTTCCGCTGAAACGTTTGAAAGTTTGGAGATGACCTTTAAAACAATTGCTTCGATTTCAGGAACAAATTAAGTTTTGAGATTAATTTTATCCTTCCGTGGTTTTTAGTTGCTGTAAATAAAATTTTTAACAAGTTTGGCTCACCGCACAGGAAATACGATGGACTGAACAATTTTCAGGGTAGGTTTATTCTTTTATAGTAAACTATGTTGGAATGACAACGCTATCTTCATCCGGCCTCCATCCGGTATCTGCGACGAACTGAAGCCAATCTTGTTTTCTTGGTGTACCTCATTACAAAACTTCGAATGAAATTTTGCATTTTCGGATAGGACAGAAAAAAATATTGATATCAGTGAAAAAAAGCATCTAAGAAAGCAAGCAAATCTGTGAATTCGGGCGTTATATCTTCCTTATATGCGAAGATATATGTCCGGGAAATTTGAATCTTAAGTTTAAACGTAACGTAAAGTTTGCAAAAAACGGTGATGCGGTCTATTGACCATGGGCTATCGATCGCGAATTCTCGTCTAAGTTTTCCCCAAACGGTCGATCGCGGGAACGACTTCAAGTGTATTGCTCAAACATAACTGAAGAATTGCATTTGCAACAAAACGAGTACTCTTGTTATTAAACTTTGCAAATACACCACGACCACGATGGTTATTTTTGGCCGGCATGGGTAATTGGCATCCTTATCAGAAATCAAAAGATAAATTAATAGAAAAGCGGTCAACAATTCTACTTAAAAGGTATGTAGGTGTGTCGAAAGATCTAGACTAACGAAAGCGGCAAACTCCTATAATTGATCACAAGAAAGTAGGAGAGATAACCTTGGACATGTTTGGAGAATTAGTAGAAGTTCAATTGAGTGCCGTTTTCAATTCAGGCGTTAAGAAATCATTGAGGCGTTGCAGCAGGTTTTATAAACTTCTACTGGATTCGAATAACGACAAAATTAAATGAATTACAATTCTAAAACTGCTCGCTGGCGATAACCCCAAATTACAACCTTCTGTCCTTGGGAACTTTGACGGCCTGAAAGCGGGCGCTGTCCATTGTACACCAAACCAAACAACGATTTTGGATTAATTTACGGTATTTGTCAAAAAGAACCGTTATCGCGACACATGCAGGGCACGGTTGACCTGCCAACAAACAATTCTCAAAGGAAAAAAAAAGTAAATAGATCGCAAAATATGTTTCGTCTTACAGTTTACAAAAGGTTGGTAAAGTAGCTAGTCTGTTTCACGGCTCCCCCACAGAGCTCTCCGGCAATTCCCTTGTACCTATTTATAATCCACAGAGGTCTTAAAAAATTGATCGAATCGGTCCAAAAACAGCACTCTCTTTGGCCAAATAAATATTTTTGCCGCCCTCTTAGAGTTTATGTAACTCGACGTAATTACCGTTAGCCGATGACAACCTTTGAGCCAGTTTTCTGGCAATTCTCTTTCCGGACAATGACCTCTCCGTTTTCCGTTACTTTGCCCTCCTAGCTAGGAAGCTGCCATCTTTGAAAAATAACAATGTGATAATTCAGTGAACGACCATTGGCGGAGTAGGTCCTTAAAGAGAGCATAAAATTAAGAAAATGTCCCGCCCGACGAGTCATTTGACCCGTATTCCGAGAATTTTCTGCGAAAAATCAAATTTGTTCAGTAATTTCAGTTCGCCATTCTTGAATTGGGCGTTTACCGAAATTGAAATGCTTTAAGAGTTCAGCGCGATTTATCTTTCAACGCTCTCCTAAGTACACTTAGTCCCGAGACACCAAGATTTTTAAATGGTTAATTTGCAATAGCAATCTCTATTTAACGAGAGAAGTTATCTTCCCAGAGGTAAAATAAATCAAATCGATTATCACTTTGAACTGAAGTGCCATGGGCAAGTCGTTTGAAAGAGACCGATATGGTATCTCAATGAAAATTATTTTCTTTCTCTTTAAACGTTGAACGCCCTGGAACGCTCTATTTAAAATCCGTGGAGCAACTCTGTGATCAGTAAAGCGATACAACTGCATGCTGCACAAAATTCATATTAATACAAACATTAAAAACTTAGCCTTAAAACTGTCGAATCGAAGCCAACGCTTATCCAATATATTACTTTCCTTCCCAAACTTCACATTGGTTTCTGTCTATTTATTTTGCAAATCAACCGCACACGTTAGATTTTTAATAAATCTTTTACATATTCATGAACTCTGAAAACAGCAAGTGAAACTTTAAGTGGGTAGTCCACGGCATATATTCTCGCGAAAATCGGGAATTAAAGTTATCGAAAGTAGCTTGCGTCCGACTCGACACGAATCCGAGGGCATCTTCCCTTATCAAGAAAAGCTAAGAATAGAACTAGATTGATATGGTTATTGAGTGCCTTTGACACAGAGCGACGATCAATAGACCAATTTATTCTTGCTGTGCTTTGTGATTGAAACACAGAAGGAAACGAAATGAAGTGCAGTTAAGTTTACGACCGCAAGGTTGTATATATCAGTTGCTAAGCCTTGCACTGCGAAAATAAATTGCTTTTCGCCTGTTTTTGTAGCAGGCGTAAGGCACAACGCGCGCTGCGACTTACCGAACTTTGAAATGACAGCTCCCGGTTTCACAGTCCAGCTTGCGGTGCTTTGTTCCCCCGTAAAGAGAGTCTCAGGGCCTGGTATGCTGTTAAATGCATTCAAAGATTCCTGCCAAAAGTACAAAATCAAATGTGCGGTTTTAGAGCCATACCAAACCTTGTAGCGCTTGACCGCAATGTCATTACTTAAAGGGAACCAAATCCGACTCTGTCAAATTGGCAGATGTTTTTAAGTCTTGCCCCATGATCCGGTTGTGGGTCAAAATGATTGCCGATTACAAGTGCTGTTTCCTTAGCTGCGAAACGTCCTCGCAAGGAATTCGGCATTTAAAAAGGCGCAACCGCACTTTTCGACCGGTCTTTCATATTCAGCCCAGCGTCGTACATTAAAGCACGGTACCTTTATCCCGCGGGGATTTCACGTTTGATCGACGGTCAGCCGATAAACGAAGCAACGCTCATGTTTTTTTCGGCGCGTCTGTGCCACTTAATAAACACGCCGCATTAGCTATGCAAAAGTTGAGCTGATTTGATTGAAAGGCGATTCGGCGCCACTTCTCAGGCTGCGAGTGTTTGCAAATTGTCAACAATTCATTGTTAGTGATGTATAGGGCTGCGATTGTGTTTCGCGTCAAAAAGCAAACACTTCGCGTCTAAATGGACGCAAGGCCCAGCCAAAGTTTACTTTTCAAAGTGCAAAATTAATTACGTGCGGCCTGTTTCAATTGTACTCGGGTAGAAATCTTATTTGGTAATCTTCGCTTGAATTGTGCCCCTACTCCCTTGAGTAAATTGAATTGTGTCTTTTTATCTGCGATCTACCCGTTTAATTTGATCCAAGCGAGATTTAATTATGTCACGAAGACCGGATATAAAACAATCACCGGGTCACTACTGTTTACTGTAAAGAAAAAAAGATTGTGCTTACTGTAAAATAAAAAAAGAAGCTACGTACAAACAAACTTCAAAGTAAACTTGCAAATTCGGTAAAATCTGAAAGAGCTAAAAGGTATGAAAATTAGTGTCCTCGATTTTTTTTTATTATTATTAAATATGATAAAGATCTGGGAAAAACAAAAGTCATAATTAAATCAAAACTATTGTTCTTATTTGTGCGTTTCGTAGTTACATTTCTTAACCGTGCTTTCAACAATTTGTCAGATCAACAACAAAATCAACCTTAAAAAACGCGTTTAAAAATATGCATCACAGAATCAGTTTTCACCTGGCAAAACAGTGCATTTTTCACCCTTCATTAATCACCGAGAACTTAACGTTTTCAACGGAGTTTTTGACATTCTCCACGAAAATGATACAAGATCTCCATTGCAAAGAAAACAGTCATGAAAGAAATCTATTTCTTTTAGCTCCGACTGCATCGACTGGCGTGGTTGTCTAGGTTTCAAAAACATTTTATCGTACTGGAAATGTTTTTCTAGCATAATGTAAACGAATAAAGTTATCATAGTTTGCTACCCACGTGATATAGTACTTGAAACTGTAGCTGTTTAAATTAGCAAAAGGCGCATTTCCGCTTTCTGTTCAAATAACGCATGCGCATCCGTCAACAAGCGCACGCGAACAAATACTTGTAAGCCGGACTCTGTGGTTGACAATGTTTAATGTCTGACCGGTAGATATGTTAGAAAAAGTAACCCAGGTCATATAACCACAAACCGACTAGGTGAAATTGAAATATCAAGGTGGAATCCTAAAATTAAAAGGGAAAGATTTATTTTGTAAACATAGAGGAGATAGTGACAGGTAAATTTGCTTTCGCTTTCGGCAACGTCAAATACAACTTGCTTTCCTCAAATGACTGTTTAACTAGAAAAATAGAGTGATTCCGAAATTTCATATTTTTCATGGCTTAAGCCAATTTTACACAACAACGTGCAAGTAATCAAAGCAAAATTTAGGTGTGTCTTGAAACCTATGCTGCACTCCGTTGAGTTTCAAACAAAGCAAAACAGCGTGCCTTTCCACGTTCAAAAGTACAATATTTTGATTTCCGACGTTTGAATGTTTTAGCTGTTTGCGGCAGCTAAGAAAAAAGCTAGAAATTCTTCTTGTACTGTTTACAATTATAGTTCGTTACTTTTACACCTGTTTCTTGTTAATTAACTTGAGCGCTCGAGCTTTCCTGGAGCTGTAAATATTTTGCTTCCCGCAGCGTATATCATGGTATCTTAAACCTTCACGTAACTTGCGAAAAACTTTCACGATTCTTACCACGTTAGGGGCTCGCCGTTTCACGCCAGATCAAAAACGATAAGCGTCTTTCACACTGTTAACACACGGTGAATTAGACGCTATAAATATTTTATGGCCAGAGATGTAAAGACATGTCTTGAACTGCTTTTCTAGATGCAGCAGTTTTGCGGTTCTAGCACGCCTAAATAGCCAGGCAGCAAATCCTTCCCAGAAGGCGATTCTGGTTTATCAAGCTGATTTGCATGACACCTTGTGACACCGGAACGTCTTTCAGTAAAAACGCGCGAATGTGGCTCAAACTAAGATGTTTGCTTGGGCTTTAGTACCAAGTAAATCGCTCAAAGTGGTTTGATTTCTGATTATATACAGCTGGTAAGCTTCAACTAAACTTTTTGTCCTTTCTTTTTCAGTTTGCACATTGCAAACTGTGCGGATTAAAAGGGCCTTTCAGAGTGGTATTTGTGTGAATGAAGTCGTTGACAATCGAAATGTGCAATGTTTTAGAGAATGAAAACACAAGTTTTTCAAACTCAGGACCGCTATCTCCGTCTGAACAGAAATGATTGAAAATTGTTCACTACGCACTAACATTTCCCATTTGGGAGGAGACCAGGAAGTTCGTAACCGCCCTCGAAGACGCTGTTGTGGCTCATTGCGTGACGAGCCAAAAGAGCGTCTGCGAAGGATCGGGAGGCCAGAAGTTCGATAATAATTAAATCTAAATGACACCCGAGGTGACCAGTTTAGACCACCCGAAAATGTTTTTCCACCAAAACAAGCCGCAGGGCGTACTTGACACTTGGCTGATCAAAACGGTGAGATGCAAATTTCCTGGGATGCGTTTAGTCTCCTGGTGGCCTTAACAGGTTTTAGCGCTGACATCATTTTCTTTTGTAAATAGTTTAACCCTCGGTTTTCAAAGTCACGCAGACAAGTCCTCGTAACACTATTCCAGAAAAGCAGACTATCGTTTGTACTTGTCGTAATGTTTTCACTTTCAGAGCCCAGCTGGTGAGTCATTTTTACACATTTAGATAAGTTGTAGCTTTGCGCCAAACACACAAACGAACTTTTTAAAATAGCGGAACTTTGCAGAAGTATGTTTTCTTTCTAGACTTTCGAGATCGTGGTCTCGCAAATTCTTGAGGCGGAGCCTGCGCAACCACCGATAGCAAACTTTCAATCGGTGGAGGTCAATTATAACGCCAAATAAGCCTTTCACGGAAAATTGGCCGCCATTTTGATTTGAGGCAAACTTAGCGCAAAGTCCAGTGTCTGATGAGGGCCAATTCACGTGAAAGAATCTTAGCGTTTACATGCTTTTGGAGTGCCCATGTGTTAACTCTCAGCTGATACAAAACTAACACCAACTGTTGCCGGAACCCGCCGGAACAAATGTTTCTCTCACATGCACTATGGTACACTGAAATAAACTTTAATCAGGTAGAATCCCTTATAGGAAAAAAAACTCTCTTATCTGGTAAATAGCATGCATGTACATGCACGACCGGTGATGACTCTCTCAACCTTGCATTATTCAACAGAAAAATTGTGGCGATAAAGAACGTCAACTGGATTATGTAACAAACATACAAACGCCAAAGTTGTTGATGTGTTACGCTTGAAATGTAACATTGCAAAAATGTCGTTTACTGTTTGGTCCTAAATCAGGTAATCTAAAGAAAAGTTTTTACTTAGGGTTTTGATAAGCAATGGCAAAAGCCGTTAGGTGTCTGCAATTACCATCATGTAAATTACCCGGAATTTAGACCCCCCCCCCACCCCCCTCCCCTTTGTGGTCTGACCTCTGGTAAGAGACCACCTCCCGTAAGCGACCACATATCCTTGACATTATGGGTGGTCGCTTACGGGGGGTTCGACTGTATTTTACTCCGTGCCGTATAGCAGTTCAATTAATGGATTAGAGGTGATCACTCTGCGATATTTACAAGACACTGATAGCGGTGTGGAAATTAGGAGTGGTGACTTCCGGAAGTGAATCAAACAGACAATGCACAAAACTCGAGACATAATAATACGTGAAAACAGGAAAAACGTTTTACTGCGCGGGAGAGTGAAACAACATAGTCAATCGCTTAAAAGGAAACATGCTCGACGAGCTTTTATAAAATAGGGCGTACGGCATAAAGGAAGGAAGGAACACTGGGCGAGCCATGGATAACGCTATGAAAATAAACTTTTTATCAGATCTAATGAAAACATGCCAGGTTTCTTTTGTATGTTGATCTAACGTCAAGACTTCAAAGGCAACCGGAGAGCTGCTGGTCTGAAATGAAATCAAAAGCTAACTATGTGAAAAATCTAAACGAAAACTTTCAGTCGACACTGAACTCTAGCTCGCTTTGCTGGCGAGCTGCTTTTGTAAGATACATGCGCAGTACGCGGTTAATTTCGCCATGTCATTACATCATTGATCAGTGAACGCTTTCTGCTGTGATTGGCTTTTGCAAAGTGCAGCGCATTTAAGCTGGTTTTAATTAAAGAGCGATTGAAACCTAGTGTGAACACTTCTTTGTAAGTCAACAACCAGAACGTCTGGGAAAATTCGAAGATGTAGTTTCCTGCGGTGCTGTTTATGTAATATGTGCCAAGTTCGATGAAAGGATATCTGTGAATGAATTGTCTTTTTAACGGTGTGCGCAGTTGCGAGGTTGTTCGTTTAAATTCGATCCATGTAATTCCCAAAGAGAATGAAATATCACTGGAGTTTTACGAAAGTCATGGCGGAAAGTAATATAACTATAAACATTGCATAAAAGCGACAAACCCACGCAATACAGTTTTAAGTATAGTTCAGGCTAGAACAGTGAACCCAGCAGGAAAAAAGACTCCAAATAATCAGACCATTATAATTATTTTCCAGTATAGTTATCGAAAACAGTGAACACAGCATGAAGGAGACACCAAAAAGATCACAGCATTATATTAAGTCGATAATCATTTCGCGTTAAGACAGTTTGGCGCCACCCGAGGAGAAAACTTTTAAACAATTTTGTTCACTTTTACAATGTTTAGTTTTTTGTATATGAGTTCGTGAGCAGCATAAAGATAGGGGTCGCCTTTATAGTTTGCTAAAAAGCATTTGTTTCTGTTCATGGCATTGATCAGCTCTAACATGAAGTGATTATAAATTAAAAAGGCTTTTAACTAAAGACGCCGATTTGAATTAAGAATATAAATAGATCGAGCCTGAGAAACAATGAAGCTGATCGCGTACGCCACTATTCACGAGTCCGAGAAGCCAACGCACAAACAGCCTTTATTACATTATACTCTTGTTACTGGAAAAAGGAATAAAGTTTAGCGAAAACAAGTTTTAATTTTGACCCGCCAGAGAAGCTTATTCAAAGTAAATAAAACATCGGGTTTTCTCGAACTGAATTTTGAAGCGAACTTTTCAAGGTTGTCTCCCAATGTATTTGGATTTTAAAACCGCGAATGAAGCTCTTTCGAGAATCAAACTGATTGCCGTGCAGTGTGCATTCAGTGACTGGTAAGCAATACTCTCTTACTGCTCTGCTTTCGGGCAGTCTTTTAGCCTGTGTAAGAAACACGAATGGTCATCTAAATGAGGGCTACTGGCCAGCAGTGCAAAGTAGTTTTATTAAACGCTCATCAATATCTTTAAATCAATGGAATCAGCCTTCATTGTGACCAAGGCCGTCAATGAGAAGTACTTTCATGTCGTACTGTCGGATGATTTACGAACTGTGGAAACAATGTATTTAACTTTGAACATATCTGAGTTGTAATTATGAGAAGTCAGTTCTTCTGCTGAAGGCTTCTTGTTGTCTTTGTTTCTAGAAAATTGTATCGAACTAGTCAGTAACGCCAAACTACACGCCTTTCAGTTCCGCACTTTTAAGCAAGTATTTGCCCTTCCGAAAACAAAAGGAATTAGTTTTTCAGCGCTGCGAAAGTCTTAGGAGACCTCTTGATAAAGAAAACCCTAGTTTTTTTTTTATCCGAATTTCTGAAGCGGGTAATGTTTTTTCCAAACAGATTTCACAAAAACGAACGGCTGAGAGCCCCTGAGAAAGGGGCAATCTTGACAGTTTGCGGCGTCTTACATGGCTGGTCGAGACGACAAAAGAACGAACAACAGAACAATGCTCCCAGCTCTACAAAACAATGCAGCTGCAGGTTATCAGGGTCCAGTGAAAATAGGCGCTTTTGAAAGGTGCAGGTCCACCGCTGAGGAAATGATATCTTCAATTACTCGTCCAATTTTTGACTGCGGCAATATGAGCGATTTCTAATTCAGTTCTCAGAGCTGACATAGTAGGGCAAGCGAAACATGCCAGCTCGCACTAAAATCGCCTGGATCTGCGCTCAACAATACTCTATACTCAAGGAAATTGAGCTGAGAATACTTGTATGGTGTGTTTGTAAAGCCTCGTTTTGGCGTAGGCCTCGTTTTCATGTAGCATTTGCTCTCGCGTCAGCGCCTTCCGAGTTCTTAAGTTGTTGTTTGCTAATAGAATAAATTTGTTGGATTTCACGACCAGTTCTGCTCGTTTACGGCACGCTTATTAAGGAATAAATCACATCCGTACCAAATTTTAAGCATTTTTTTTTTAATTAAACCATTTTTATAGATTTCAAGACCATTTTTCAGCAGACATTCAACAGGATATATATCGCAATCGGCTAGTACGCATTCAGCTCAATGCCTGGCGGCTTGTAATTGTTCTAAAATGACCCACGTAGCTCAGTCTTGAAAAATGTATCATCATATCTCCCAGCTGGTACACAATCAAGCCAAAAGGATGTCGCATCTGTCTTCTTGCCATACTATCAAAAACAAATCCAATCGCTCGCCGTGGAGTCTAGGAAACGTGGCACAAATCATGACAAATGTGGAGTTCCGGCGCCAGAATTGAATTTGAAATTCCAGTTCTCGCAAACAGGAAATATGGGGCGTAAAAAGGTTGATAGAGAGGAAATCGGCGATGAATCAACAAACGCATGTAGATTTATTTAAAGCGTGCGCCTGATAACGATATCGAATTCATCATTCAATATATACAAGTTATTTTCTGCATACGGAATATGAATTTAATATGAAGCCTTGCTTCATTAAAGCGAGTTGGAACAGGCGCGAGTTTGCGTCAGTCCTTTTTAATGTCTTTTCTCCTGAATCGGAAGACTCAACCATTTGGAATAAAAGTCACCCATCTTGTCTTATTTACATTGTGTATAAATTTCACTGCCTTTTCTCTCTAGTTTCATTCAAACAACGCATCATTCTACAAAAAGAGTGATATCAGTAAAATGATTGTGAGTATTGCTGCAATGGGAATTTGGTTAACACTTTAAAACCTTTTGAACTATTCCCATGTAATGTTAAAATATAAAAGAACACTTTCAACATTAGACGGTAGTTACAATGTATATTTACGTGAAGTTTTGTTACTTTAAAAAGAAAGACTTTTAAAGGAATATGAACCGAGAAAAGTTTGAAAGTCCAAAGCAATCTGGATTTTGGAAATACAGTCTAAAAGAAAAACGATTTCGAAAAAAGCGCATCGTTCAAAAACGACAAAATGCGACGTGGTGGCTTTCTAACACCTCGATTAAAATGACAAATACAGCTTTTATATTTGTTGTCCTCGGCTCTTGGTCTCGCTTATTACGAGCTGTTCAACCCTTGATTCTAATTCAAATGTTTAACCTTCCGCACAACCACACGAACGCGACACGATTGTTAACTCAAAATTATTGTAACCACAGACTGATTCAAACCGTTTTATCGGAAGCACAAATCAGTAAAGTTGTTTAAAACTCCTATTGTGTTTCGTTTCGTTTCCACGGCTCGTTGCTTTCCGAAATGCATTCAACCTAGGAATATTTATGATCTCGGTCGTTATAATTTTTTTCCGAGTATAGGGAAAGAAAAAACGAACTCGGAAATCGCAGCTTCGAGGGTTAGTCGCCGTTGCAAAGCGCGCATCAAAGTTTAGTTCATTAGTAAAGTTTTTGGACTCTCGCTGGTTCTTATTAGGGCAGCTTCCGCAGAGAAACAATAATAATTTCGAAGCAAAACGCAAAAAACGCCAACGTAAACTTCAATCACTTAAACACACGAAAATCTTTGAGCAAACACTCGAAGCGCCACCTCGCTAAGTAAGTTTTCGTTTTAAAAAGTAGATAAGCGTGCATATTGCCTTCGCACGAAACATACACACGGCAACGAAAATCTGTAACCTTCGCGTCAAATTATTACAAACAGCGTGAGTCTTTAAACACTAGTGGGAAATTATTAGGATCGTTTACAAGGGTGTTGTGGGCAGAGCTAGCTAAATTTCCCTGCGAAAAGTCTTGAAAAATCTTCACAGGGCTACCTGCAAGGACGAGGCGATGAAGAACGAGATCAAAATGAAACGCGTGCCTTGCAGGTGTTTTAAGAAAGACATTTGTACTTTACCTGATGGCTTCTGATGGGTTTCCTAGCGGTTGACCAATATTCTTGCTTTTCGAGTTCTTTATACACCGTGAAATTTGCGTCGCCTCCGAGCAGAACTTTTTATCGCGGCTTCGCCCCACAACCTTCAAAAGAAAAGAGTTCGTCTCTAAGGTTTCACCCAAGGTGTGATATAAGAGAAACTGGCTTGCTTTCGTTGCTACAGAAGAAAACGACACGTTCGACCTATTAACGATATGCTGGCTGGTTTGCGCATTAGGCTCGCAATTTTGCTCGAGCTGTCATACAACAAAAGGCCAGTCTTTATCCCCGACGCTCTGGGGTCTTTTCAGATTCGCTCCGGTGAACACAACGTTCAACTCACTTTTCTTATTTAAATGGAGTGTCGTTAAACGTGCGCACACAATGAGCTCTCTTAAGAGCCGTTGATAATAAGAGCGTTTGGTTATGCGTCGGTTCACACACGGAACTGTACCGGTTTTACGCTTTCGTGTGGCTCAACATGGTTAAAACATTTGAACCACGAACAGCGTGGGAAAATCTCGCAAAAACATAAAAACATTGTACTTACCCAGCTATGTTAAACAAGCGATCATTCGTATTTAGTTACATGCGCAAAGTGTACGAAGTCTAAGATCGTTCTTATGAATACTAAATACGGAATCATAATATCGTAAAGCAAGTGCGTTAAGTAGGTCACGTCTAAGAGGTTCAAATATGCTTACAGCTTAAGCGGCAGAATCCGTCAAAGCGGCTATATACAGCTTGTAATTTCACTAGTTCGGAAGTTTATTATTATATATCTTGTCGTTTTAAAACATCAAGCGGAAAAATTCGACAAGTTTTAAAACTTTTACCCACCCCTTGGTTGAGATGTTTCAATTCACCTGTTTTGAGCTTGTTCGTGTTTTCTACAGGTGTTCACGGAACAAAGAGTTCCCGAAAAGGACCGTTTATTCAACTCTACTTGAAACAAAAGACTTGTAACATTGAAAACAGTGAAAGCAGTCGATAAATTGTCAGTACGTGACCGATGCATGTTCGCAAGTCCTGTGATTCGCGTTGAGTCAGTGATAATCCTTCAGTTCACTTAGCGCGGCACGTACATTCAGTCAAAATAACCCGGGGCTGTTAATTTTGAGAAAGAAAACAGTATGTTTCCTTTCAATTTGATTTGAAAATGTTCCATTTATTTGCTCTAAGTGGATGTTTTGAATAAAAGCTCTCGGGTTCAGTTTCTTTTTGTTGGCTTACCACAGTCGTCATCCAGTCAAAAAGCCAATAACCGCACGTGCAATTTAAGGCTCGTGCTTTTTCCGACTTCTCCGCCTCTCAGCTTGTATAGCATATAATGGCTTTTTCCCCTTAAGTAATGGACAAGCAATGTAAAACGTCTTAATATTCTAATATAACGGGAGTCAACAAATTTTGAAAAAATGTACTAATGTTTACTTCTTGCTGAAGCCTGGATTTGCTATAGGTTTGGATTTTGAAACGAAAGCGTGTCGATCGAAAAATATTTCACTCTATCTATTTTCTTATTGTCAAAGTCTTTAGCAAACAAGTATAGATTGCAATTAACGCTTCTTTGAAGAATATTGGTACATGGATGAGACATGCCGCCGTTTAAAAATACCGATTGCTACTTGAAGAAAGCTCTTTAAACGAATGGCTTCACTTATCATTGAGAGTTGACGCGGACAGTTAGCGCTCTCCGGCGTTTGGCGCTGTTTTGGCGTGAAACTCTTGTGTACTCTCGTCAACTCTCAAAAGTGCGCTCTTTGCGATTTGATTCTGGTCAAATTTTCAATCGTATTCGATAAAGTGGACGCTGTCGAGTCTTGTTTGGCACCGAATTTTCGGTGTAATGAACACTCAAGCGCTAGAACGAGTTTGAATCTCAGCAAACTTGCCTTAGCTTAAACAAAGAACAAAGTCGACGAGAGCGTACTGGAAGCAAAACTTTGATTTTTTACGGCTGAGCTCGTGCGCTTACTTTTAACTCTAGTAAACTAGCGCTTACTTTTAACTCTAGTAAACTATCTCTTTGCATGTGAAAAACAAACTCATTTGGTCTAAGGCACCAGCCGAAACTGTGCTATTTCAGCAGTCGATCTCTCTCAAGCGAAATGATGCCAACGGGAGAGGTTTCTCAATTACTGTAAGTGAAACTTGTCGGCTCAAAAACCGTGACGGACCTATACGAAGGCGAAAGACGTCAAACGGCCATTTATGCTAAATTACGTTTGTGACGGTCTGTTGCTGTGGGCTTAAATCTCTCTAGTCGAGGAAGAACTGACGAACTTGTAATTCGAGGAATTTTTCTCGGTTTTAATCATATTTTAGTCATGTTTTCAGTTGAGAAATGAACGTTATGTTGGGCCGTTTTCGTGGATTTGAACTTGTATGCATTCAACACTACGACTCGAACTACATTTAAGTTGTATTCTAAAGTGAACGAACTGAGTGCGTGAAAAAATATCAAATGTAATTCGTCGTTGAAATTGAAGTTAACAGTTTTAATGTTCTTTCCCTGTATAAGCCCTTTAATGAGTTTAAAAGGTTCAATAACACCACAAGAAAGTAACGCTCAATAGCTTTCTTTTCAATGGCAAATACTGCATAAAGAGGATTGTAATAATAATAATAATAATAATAATAATAATAATAATAATAATAATAATAATACAAAGCGAACAGGCCATATATCTTAATATTTTTATTGCATGAATCCATTTTGAGGCCTTATTGCGTAGGATCATTTTAAGAAAACATTAGAAGTTTGGATTTTCTGATAGACACTTTCAAAGCATTTTAGTCCAAAAGTAATTTTAGGCTTTTATAATTTGATTCTTTTTTAGAGCTTTAGTGTATATGATTTTTCTAAGTAAACATTAGGATTTAGGGGTTTGATTGGAAGTTAGTAATTAGTTGTTACGGTTTAGTCTTCGTGAGGTTGGCTACGGTTTGCCGCCAAACTATCGTTTGCTTAGGTTCTGGGCATCCAGAAGTGTACACTGCCTTTATAATAATAATAATATATTTACATGACTCTCATGTGACATTGTGTTTGGCTCCGAAATGCCTGACCAAAACTGGGTTAATTTAAAATCGGCCTTTTTACATGACAGCCATAAATCACAAGAAAAAGATAGGGACAGACTAATTATCCCTTTGAGACAGAAGCGAAAAAACGTTTTGTTCTTGCATTCAGATCATGATGCCTGAATTGTTTAGGTGGGAAACTTAATAAAAATCACGAATCCAGTCATTACATCTTGCGAAATATATACTAAGAAAGAAACAGCTTACAAAATTAACGTGAAAGTTCTGCTCTATAAATTCATCTCTGACAAAGGCCACCGCGTTCGGCTCAATACCGGCTCTTCAGTTTGACGTTTTTTTTTTTTTCCTCATTAGAGAGATTTAAAATCGCGTAAACTTGAGGCAAACGTACGGCAAACATGAGATTCGCGTTTATGTTTTCTTGAAATAAACTAGTACACAGATGAGAATAGTACAAAATAATTCTGAAACTACTCAATTTTGCTGAGAAGCTGAAAATGCATGCAGGGTAAACATGGTCACGTGGTCATTTCTGCCGTTTCCCGTTTGGCATAAACCAGTAATTCTAATAAATCTCTCTGTTATCTTGTTCCGTTGTAATGCATTGATTTCTGTAAGTAGAATTAATGTTGGATATCGTTGACCTTTCGTAGAAGGTAATTGAAGTTACAAAAACACAAAAACTCTATAATTCAGTACTCTCGAAACCCGGTTCGGTAGCCCTAATCAAAGGAAGTTTTTAAAAGTATTTTTTAAAACATGTTACAACTTCGACTCTGATATAAAACCGGGCTTGTTCAAGTAGAAGTACTGTTTATTTTGCCGTGTATATGTTGGTCCTCAGTAACTATTGAGCATGTTTAATTTTTAACGTGATGCCATTCAGATCAGACTTTTACGGAGGTCTCCCCTTGTGTTGGTGTATACAATGTTGTTGAATCTGCAATAGAAACCTAAAATGCGAGCAATCAAATTTGTGAAAGTTATTTTAGCCAGAAATTCCCCGTTATTGCTCTATAATTATAAGACAGTGTTTGCTACACAGCCCAAGGAGGTTCCCCCGAGTTCTGTTTTAAAAAATTTTCTACTGTGTTTCCACTCAACTTTTATGCTGACATACTGCCAAACGAATTTCAGTTGAAATTTGTTCTTTCCCGTTATTTCATTTTGAAAACTGATAGCACGTCATTGTTCTTAGAGTTGCTCTAACTTGGTAACAAAGACGGCGTTACTTCACATATACAACAACTGAATGTCTTCAGATATGCTCTCTTCGTCTTAAGCAGAGAAGAAAGGAGTAAATACAGTTTTGATCTCATGGCCGGTTTTGACTCTTATTGTGTTAACACCCTTTTCACCTCAGTTCAATATCGGCCGATAAATTTAGACTGTTTTTAAAAAAGAGGCCAAAAATTTTGGTTCGAATGCACTTTAGTTTGTGATTGGTAACTTTCGTTAGAAAACTTCAGTAAAAATTTTGTCGAGGATGCCCCTTGATCTAGGAAGTAATAATTCATTCCTAACGCCGTACACCAGCTGCCCTGCTAGCGAAAAGAACTTCCTGATTGGTGTTTTGCAGCTGATGTTTGGTAAGTGCCGACCAAGATTTTTCAAACGTGATAAGAGGTCCTTGAATTAATTCGACCGAGAGTAGAGATGAAATGGGCAGATACAATAGCTTTCCGGGTTTTAGTACTAATACTGATACAACAAAACTGCCCTTATAATGGAAGAATTTAACAATGGCATTTTCAATTTCGGAAGTTCAATCAGTGTAAAAGAGCTGGATTTCTCTACAGTTGAGTAATAAACGATTGTGATTGCAAAAAGTTGAGTCGACTTAACACAATAGCGAAATCGAGTCTACCGGATGTCAAGCTTCCTACTAATTTCAATATCGCAAAAACAAGCTGTAAAAGCCTCGTTGCTGATCTGATATCGGTGATATTGGCTCGGCATGTTTTGCAAACAAAATCATTCTAACTCCCTTCAGCTTAAGAATATTCATAACACGTCGCCTTAAAGGGAATTAAAAAACAGACGCAGTCCTTCTAATCGACTTAACTCTGTAGACCAAATATACCATCTTACCGACAGATTTTTATCCCCGGGAAAATGAAAAGCCGACAAAAAGACAGTTTGAATTGAAGAAAAGAGGTGTACTATTTTGCAGCTAAAGAATCAGTTTTTACAAATGCAACTTTCGGCTACATTTCCTCAATTCCTGGGAGAGATAAGTATTTTGGCCCGACGCGTGAGTCTTTAAGCGTGCATATCAACCTATCAGCTTAGCCTTTTCAAAGAAAAGTAGAAACTTTTGCACGACTAAATTAAAATTCTCACCTTTTCCTTTCTTTCTTCCAACTAATACAGCAAGTGTAAAACAGATATCTTGCATTCGTGAACGCTGCACCTCTGTTCAGATCAACAAACAGCGACTGGAGTAAGCAACGTTACAAACTTTACACAGCGATCAAGAGACAAACAGATTGTCAGTTTCACTCGCACAAAAGAATAATGTTTGCATTTCTATTTTCTTTCAGGAAAACAATCCCGGTAGAAACGCAAAACAAAATGGAATTAATGGGAGACAAAAACGCGCTCTAACCTCAACAATTGCTTCCCATTGTTTTGCAAGTGAGACCTGAAATTAAACAAGCACCAAGACTGTCTTAATGCGCAGTATGTTATATTTTCTCGGCTGTTATATATTTCAAAATGAAAATCTTTTCCCGTCGGCTTGCAGTCATTACTCCCGACAACTGAATCCCCGTCTAAACATTGCATCAAATATCGAACAGGTTAATTAGCTTCGTTCATTATAATTATCGCCACGTGCTTCTTTGTAAACTCCTTATTATCAAGGCAGGTGCGCCATTGTCTTTTCGCCATCTGTTGTTCTCATTCTTTCTTGATCCAATCCACTTTTCTCGCCTCAGAGAATCAATATACCCGCAAAAGACAACTCGCACTTGGCTTTTCGCGGCCGCGTCGCCACGATCTAATTTTCAGGTGGTCGTTTGATTGAATCGCCTCATTTAATGACCTGTTTCCATTAAATGGGCCATGTGCGGAACAAAGCGACAGCTTTGCGTTATTGGTTCTCGTTGCATAAACCGTGGGAACTTTTTGGTCTTACGTTGCTTGCTCGAAAACGTTTGAGCGTTCAATCCCCACGTGTCAGAGACGCTTTTGACCAGTGATAAGGGATCAAGCAAATCAATGAAAAAGATTGATATCGCCGGTGTCTGATTTTAAATCAGATGCAATTGAATTATGGCGCGCTAATGTAGGAAATGACTAAGCGCGCGTGGCTTCGCTTTTCTCAGCCAAACAAATTAGTTTCCTAAATAAACAAGGCGAAAACAAGCTTAGCGCACTGACCTCGAACTCGTTCAAAGTAGGGTACAAGAATTTTGATATTTCATTCTTTCAACAGTGTTAAGACCTCAGGAAAATCAGAACATGAGAGCGAAAATTCTTTCACTCCAAAAATCGAGCCACGAGCCACTGACTTTGTAGATACTTGTTGAGCGTGTGGATGAAAACCTTTCAAACAGAAAGCCATTTATCCTTAGCCTTTTCTTGTAGTGATGTTTGTTTTTAATGCTCTAGGAAATGACAAGTGTCTTTTTTTGTTTTCAGTTTTATTTAATTTTGAGCGCTGTGAGCGAAGTGGCATAATGTTTTCACTGAACGTGCGCCGCGGCACGAGTTTAAAAAAAAACTGAAAAGCGCAAAATCCCTCGTCTGTGACACTTGAATATTGCTCATAGACGCCTTTTTGTTATCCCAGAATTAACTTATGACATGAAAGTGCGCTTCAGATCTCGCCAAAAAACAGAAAACAAACTTGAGAGGACCCACACCGGATTAGCTTATTGTTCCGCGCGTGTATCGAGTCACCCGCGACAGTTCTTGTTTATTTGACGAAAAGTGAGCTCTGGCTGCGATTTCTGATCAAATCCTGTCTTTCCCACGGTTTGTTTATGCTTGGAACAAATGATCAAGCACACGACCATTGTTCGAGCGTTCGTGATCGTGTTTTCGAATGCTTGATCATTTCATCGCACACGTGTGGGTGTCGCTGTGACACGTGTCAGTGATTCGAGTGCTTTTTGTCGTCTTTTGTTGCGCACAATGTTAATATGGCAGGTGTACAGGGATGACTGATCGATTCCCACGGTCTGCGCGTTCTTTTTCAGTCTTGATGAATCAACCTGTTGATTGTATGTGAAAAGGTGTTTCTACACCAGTAGGACTCAGCCTTTTAACAGCGTCCCTCATGTTCTATTATTCATTAGTATAAATCTACTAGTGTTCTATCACGAATGCCGTTCTCTGATTGGCTAAGCTACTCGCTATCTATTCTGTGATAGATAGTGAGTAGCGATTTTCAACAAAATGGCGCCCGCTTCTTCGCGTTTTCGAAGTGTCTGCGATGAGGAAATAGATAATTTACTTGTTTAGTTTTGAACGACTAGTAGATTTATACTAAAACAATTAGATTATTCGCTCTCGATTTCTATGCGTGATAGTTGATTCGGGCTTCGCCCTCATCAACTATCACGCGATAGAAATCTGGAGCTCATAATCTAATTGTTAAATGGCAAGAGTGTGAGATGCGATACTTTTCAATAGCTTATAGTGAAACGGTCACACCTTAGGACCTCGCAATCTTTTGATCTACAGGCTTGTAAGTTAGAACTATTCGCCGGATAGCTTGAATTGAACGGTTATGGTTCAGGATTTGATGCAGAGATGCAAAGTTATAACCAACTTTTTAAGCATAAATGATAAACAGTACCACGAAAAAGGGTTGTTTAACTCGAATGAACGCACTTGAAGATTGTAGCAACGGGCATAAAAGTTACAAAAATGCACCTAGTGCAGTATAATACACATAAACCACAGCAAAGTACTGTTGAATAGCTTTTATACTTTAATGATAAAGCCTTAAGGTTTCATGCAAGCACCAGACGTTTTTAATTCAGTCGGTACTATATACTGCACTTAACATAATCAGATGTTTGACCGAGTACTGTTGAATAGCTTGATTACACCTGTTGATTGTACCTTGTCAATACCACTCTATGGAGGAGGCTGTGGGAGTCATTTTAGAGATTCTCCGTGAACAAAGGCACTATTAAATAGATTGCAACTACTGAAAACTCTCAGAAGAGAATTAAGTAAAATCTAAGACTGAAGTAATTCGCGCTTTGGAAAGTGTTTTTCCTTCATCACTGACCAAGCTGACACTAATTAATGGCGGCCATCTTTGTTGTACCATTTGGAAGTGTGTTCTTGAGCTAACAAAGAGCAATTTAGCTGAACACGAAACACCAGGAACAATACCTCAACGGCCGGAATAAAAATGATAAAAGCACGTGTGACGGTCTGGGTGTTAGCCATTTTCAGGGAGAAAACTAGTTAGGATCATCAGTAAATATATTTTTTTTCTATAAATGCAGATCAACCGAAAGAGGTCGCGTGTTGTGCGAGTGACTCTGTTTCATAGAAGCAGGGGGCAGGTTGATACTGGACTAGCAGCGGACGAAGAAATGATAAAATGGTACGAAAGTTTTCTACTTTCTGTTCTAATCTGGAAACGGAACATAGGCAACAAAAACTCGCACAATTCAATCATAAAAAAAGCACACACCTGGATACATAATTCCCTTAGAAAGTAACTGAAGCAGTTATGGTTTTCTAGAGGGTTTTGTTGGATGCTTGTGCGTAACTGAAAATTCCTATTTGAAGCCACAAGGGAATACAATGTTGGATGAAAGCAATAAAGGAAACGTGAATTGTAATAGGCCGCGGTTCCATCTCTTTTGGTTTGCACTGACTGATTTTGATAACCCTTGCTGCTTGTCGTTCGTTCTTCAACTGTCAATCTGATAGGGTTTTTCACAGTGAACAGTAAGCAATCGAAGTGCGTGTACTTCTTGAGGTGTTCCAGGATTTCTGAATCATGATGTTTTTCGAAAAGTTTACGTTCTAGTTAATTCAAAAATTGTTCGCGAATAGTCAAAATAGATAATTTCAGGTTAAATCGGAGGCGTGAGTGGGATAGCGTGGGGAAGGGGCGGGGGTGGGAAGGGTGGAGGGTTGGGATATTTCCTTTGGAAATTTTTAAATAGACTCTGTAACAGTAGGAGCAGTTTCTGCCGGAAAACTGTTACTTCAATTGCCTTAAAGAAATCGCGTCTAGGGGTCAAAAAGCTAACTCTGTTTAGACCAAGGTTGGACAAGGGACTTTTTACTTGCAAGAAGACGCGATTATTTCAAAAATTGCGTGTAGAATAAAAATCGCCTATTTAGTTTTAGTCGCTCAGGTGAAATGGCAAAACAAATTCGCGAAACGTTTCCATAAGTTGGACTCCTTGCGACAATATACGAGGGCTTCTTGTGTTGCCGTTACCCTGCTAGCAGATCCTTTCTCAACTCCTTCATTAGTGATACTGATAACAAAAGAGATTTAAGATGTTCGTAGCCTGTGAAAGAGGGAATACATGGGTGATTTTTGCCTTGCGCTGGTTACATGAGGAAAAGTTCCTGAAAAGATCGCACCGCTTATCAAGGCAAAGTATAGTAATGGTAAAAATGTTTTGTAAGTACGAAACTGGTCGGCTGAATACCATTTTTTTTACCACTTTTTTTTGTTAAAATGGGTTATATAAACGCGATACAAGCTGTACCTTTTGTTGTGAGGAACCTGAAATGATCCTTCATCTTTTCTGGTCTAGCAGCTGAAAACAACTTTTTTTAAACATCTGGTTTCCTTTTTACAGCAGCTTAAAAAGTCTTCCAAAAAACTATCATCTTAATCAGCTTATTGATTTAGGTTTGATGCCATCCAATGACCTCAAAACAGCTAACTTCATCTTCTTACTTGTAAAATTCTCCATTTGGCTTTGCAGAAGTAAAGAGAGGATCGCAATTTTAGACAGTTTTATGTCATAACTAAACATAATTATAAAGAATCAAACAATGCCTGGGGAGAGCAGAAAATGGGAACCTCTTCAGTTAGAGATTTTATATGTATGTGAACATCTAATCACTCTTAAGTTTTCCTCACTCCCTCCCCCCTCCCTTTCCCACTTCCCTGAAAACATATTTTGCACAATTTAAGTACTGTAAGTACTGTAAATATTATTAGTATTGTAACAGAATTGTAAGTAGTGTGAGGTATTGAAAGTATTGTGAGCATTGCAAGTATTATTAGTATTGTAAATACAGAAGGCTAAGGACAAAATAACTGTGCATTTTACCTTTACGACCGCAACGACGCTTTACAATACACCTGTTTCAACTGAATTTTCAGTCAAAATTTGGTCCTCGAGGGCGCGGCTGCTTGCATGAAGGCGCGTGCCGTGCGTGCAAGTACTCAATCAAGGCACGCAGTATACTGTTTCTGACCAATCAGAACGTGCGCTTTGCATGCGGCAAGAGCAGTGGGTATCTTGGGATATTTCAGAGAGCGGCGTATTTAAGCGCGTAGAACTGGAACTGAGTAAAATTTCAAAATGGCGGCAGTGTAAAGTCGGAGGACGGCCATCGGAGAGAGGAATTAATCGGAGGGAAACAGGGATTCACGGGAAAAGAAATCAGACGGTAAGGTGATAATGTTATTTAAGGGGCGATAATAGTCAGCTTTTGCCCGAGACGACACTACTCGTGAGCTCGTGCTGTATTTTGCGACTGTTCGATCAAGGCGCGCGCTTAATTACCAACAGTCAGGCCATGTGTCTCGCAGCTGTTTCCTAATGAAGGCGAGCCATGTTTTACTTTAACTAACTATTTGGTGCAAGGCCACCAGGCTTATGCCTTACGAGGTATGCGCGAATAACAGAACTGGTTCAATTCAAAGACTATCTCGATCCAAACTTAGTCTTTTCCGCATCGGCAATTTGTAGTTTGAAAGTTGTCAGTCAAAAATGAACAGTTTCTAAACGACTTTAATATTAGTGCAAGAATCCACACAGTTCTCGACCTAAATTTTTACTGACTAGACCTTCTGCTAGTGAGGTGTAAAATTTACTAACCAAAAGGCATCACCTTGAGGCTATTGTTGTAAAGTGCGATAAAACCCACTTTCTTTCTTATTCCTCTTTAATGATCAACGGAATCTGTTTATATTTCTTTTCGTATATATATATTATGGGAGTAGTCCAGTGGCTAGTAATCCTTAAATTTTAGTATAGCCCAAACTTAATATTTACTTGTCCTGGACTACTGCCAAGGTCGAGTACTGCCACATTTGGAAAAAATGTAGTAAGGAAATGTGATCAAAGCGCAAGCAAGTGGTCACGGCAACGAGGACATGGATGTCAGTGGTCATGACACATAAATATGGAGCTTAAGCAACGACGACAGCAACGGCGGGGAAAACGTCACCTGAAAATGTATCTTTATTTCATTTGTGCTACTTCGCAATTATTTCAACTCGCTCAACTTTCACAAAAATGGCGAACTATCCAGGAACCAAAATTGGTATGAGTGGCGTACAAGTTAAGAAAGAAAATGAAAAATTCACCGTCGTGCGTTCGCGTTCTCCACAAAACCTAAATAAGGTCATTTCACGTTGTTGCTTTGCAGAGGACGGCAAAGAAATGTACCAAAATGTAAAACGCTCGTGCAGAACGATTGTTTTTGCTCATTAAACCTATTGTTTTGCGGCACTTGAAACCTACTTTGAGTGTGAAGGGGTAAAACCTACCAACTTGAACTTTACTTAGTGACCATGGAAACTTTCGCAGTTCAAAGAAGCCGAAGTACGCCGCCAAGTATGGCCAACACCACACTTGAGAACGTACTTGACCAATAGGGAAAGGGAAACCAATTGAAAGCCACGTGCTGCGGTGCCAGGAGAGATAAACATTTTGCCGTGAACTAAAATTAATTTTAAAAAAAATCAAAATGGATGGTTGGAGATACGCCTCGCAGTTTGAGGACTCCATGGAACAGTCTTTTTTGTAAGTAAACATAAAAAAGAAGGAAAAGCCGATTTAAACTTACGATCTTGTTGGAATTTCATCTTTACGGACAGCCTGAACCATCGATTTTCAGTTCAGAAGATGTCGCCTGTTCTTTTTGTTTTGTCGCCAAGTACTCGTAAACAATGAAGTACCTATGCATTTCCGGTAATGTTAAAACTCTCTGAGTTAAAATTAAAGACAAAATAAAGAGTAAACAACACAAAACGTTTTTCCGTTGTAAAGGCTTCATGATTTTCCGGCGAGCAGTCGCATTTCTGATTTTACCGCGAAGGATGATTGACAGCTTGCGCTTCAAGTGTATACTTTGTCACCAGGTGTGAAGCCAAGTTTTCTAAAGTGCGACTTGAGATTTTCAAGTGCACTTGAATAAAGTGCTTACTTGAAACTAACTTAGCTTGTAGTGTGAAGCCAACAACTGTCTTTCTTGGAGTTACAGTTGTACGAGTCGAGCTTCCTTTTGATGAAAGGGAGAGTCAAAATACAAACAAGAAGAATACAAAGAAACAACGAACATGAACAAGGTTAGCTGTTTAAAGGGTATATGACACAAAATGTGTTGTCAGCTTCGTATTTCAACTTGTTTTCATTGCGAAGCCCGACCAACGTTAAAACACACAATTCCCTCAAAAAGTATGCTCCGCTCTTGGGAAGGAAAGAAATTCTCCTCGAACCCCCTACCCCCCTCCCCCCCAACTAAAAGTTCCTTTGCATAATACTGACCCACAACTCTGACACAACATGTATTTGGAATAGACCCTTCTCCAAAATAGCGGCCGAAAATTCAAGTAAGTTAAAATTAAAAACGTATACCAGCATTAGAACGAGCACTTTTACTTTAGTAACCCTGCAACGTTTCAGCATATCAGGTGTAATATCAGCTGAGAAAATGTAAGTTGAAAAATGAAAAATTTACGGACGTTTGCATGACTGGGGGTATGACGTATAACCCCAGTTATACAAACGTCTGTAAATTTGTCAAATTTCATCTTACATTTCCTAAGCTGATATAACACCTAATATGCTGAAACTTTGCAAGGTTACTAAAGTAAAGGTGCTCTTTCCAGTGCTGGTATCAGTTTTTCATTAATTCAGTTCAATTTTAACTCATTCAAATCTGTTGCCGCCATTTTGGAGAAGGGTCTATTGCACGGCAACTCGCGTTCAAAGGAAAGTGTTCTCCCGTTTAAGGATTGGAAAAGACGGGTGGCTTCAGTGTCCAATCTCTTCCAATTAGCTAGAGCTTGTCAGAGAGACTAAATGCTGGAAAGATCAAAAACCAACTTTATTTTTCAGCAATATCCACTTAACAACTCAATGGATCCCGACATAATTAAAAAAAATCCCTATCCTATTTACATTTTCATAGATGTTTTAAACAAAAATAGTTAAAATAAATCTTTTGTACTTTATAATTTACAAAGCTGACAACTGTGAAGTCATAAAAACACGCAACGGCTTCACGAATTTTAAAGTAACTCAGTCCAAAATAAAGCTACATTGTTGTTTAAGAGTGTTTCATTGTAAATCATCTACCTTTTCTTCTACTATTTCAGTTAAATCCTAACGACATTCTTTAATGGTGAAGAAATGTTATTATATACCTTATACAATATCAAAGGGTTCAATATAATTCTTCTCCAAAATCACGAGAATTATATAAGGCGAACCGCTGCGAGATTACACTTGGTAGCATGACATCAAACCATAACTTTAAGTATAATTCTTGGAAATTCTGCTAAAAAGAAACCAGCGAAAAAGTTAATGAATGAGTTACATGAGATCAGTTACATGCGATTCCGCTCTTGCGGCCGTAAAAGTTAGATACTGCAAACGGAGCATCTGGAATCTCGGCTTCAAAATCTTCGCATTCAACGTCATTTAACACAACATCGCGTCGATGCGCCGAATTTTTCTGCTGAAAGGCTCGACTGTATTTCAGCGAGCGAGCAAACGATGACCTATGTTCCAGTTCCGGTCTTGACGTGGTTTCTTCCTCGTCCAATGAAACCACTTCCGGTGCATCGTCGTGTAAGCTACTGTCCAGATCACTGATAGTGTTCCTTCTATTCTCGTCCATTCGATTTCTTGGAATATCTCTTAGTTTACTTGCGATATCTCGATTCTGTTCCCGAAGGGTTTTGTTCAAATCGCTGCCTGTGTGGCTTGGTCGCGGAGGAAGCGCTGAGCGCGAACTGACCTCCACATCGTTGCCAAAATCACACACCGCAGTTTCTTCTCGTGCCATTCGCCCCTCAGATCCGCCATTTTGATATCTGTAGTTTCTCTTGCCCTTAAGGAGTTGAAATTCTTTTTTCAGCACCTTTCCAGCTCCACTGTGTTTCTTGAACCGCCTGGATCCGTCAGCCGGAAATCCACTCTCCCCTCCCTGGCTAGTGCGTGGAAACGTCTGTGACGTCGGAGCTGATGACGAAGCCAATTCTATGTTTGGCATGGACATTGACATGTCATTCCAAGCCAGGCTTCTTCTTTCGCTTTGCGTTCTTCCACCTACAGAAGAAATGACACAATTTGGTGAGTGATTTTTCTAGTTTTCAGAGTGCTCAGTTTAGCCCAGAATTGAAATGCTCAGGGTATGTTATTCACTTCGCCCATTTAGCTAAGCTTACGCTTCCTTTGTAGCTAGAAAGGTTAAGCTTAAAAAATTCAAAATTTGGCCTATTCAAACGAAAACTAAGCTTATATATAGGAGTAGAGGGGGTGACGGCAGGGGGGGGGGGGGGAGGGTGCTATTCCGTACAAGTTATTAAGTTGGTTCTAGCCTTTCGATTCACATGTGTGACAATTCAAAATAATGAAAGCGACTGAGCAGTAAGCTTATTTTTCTGTAACCAATCATCTCCCATAAAATTGGATTCCACAATTGATCAATTTGAATTGTATGTATCTCAGTTCTCACTGTCACAATATGATGTTGCAGTTTCGTCCGCACCCCCTCCCCCCCCAACACACACCTTTGCTAAAGGATGGCGGAAATCTGATGCCTCAAATTTTTGTTGACATCCTTTGAAGAGAATCATTTGTTGTGGTGCCATTGAAAAAGGAACAAAAAGGGTCCAGATTTTGGCGGCTCCTTTGAAAAAAAAATCCTATACCCCCTCAAAAAAGACTCGCCATCCTTGAGGGGGGGGGGGGGGGGGGCAGCTGAAAACTGGACTGTCCCAATAATTTGCGATCACATTAAACATACCTTGTTGATCCCATGAACTGGATGTCCTCAGTGGCGGACGTTCTTCAACATATTGACCACTCGGCAGTATAATTCTATATAATAGTGGATGCCACTGAGGGGTACCATATTTGGCACAGCTAGCAAATGGAATGGACAGACAGGCGATCGTTTGCGACTGTATTGTAACTCGATTACGACCACACAGCGTCAGCAGTATGTTGGAAGTGTCAAAGTTCACTTTCCTTAAGTCAGCAGAATCGTAACGGAAGGTTTCATTAAAGGCCGTGGAAATACGAAAGATGGCTACCATGTTTTCTGGTGGGCAAATGACTGTGATAAGAAATCAGAAAAATTAATTAGAATTATTATTGATCCGATTGAACAAAATATAACAGCAAGTTGTAAATATACAGCTATTTCAATTCACGTTGTTGGTTCAAAGCATGAAGCTAAAAGACAAGACCGAAAGTTTATGTGGGATTTTTATGAATAAATTCATCAAAATCAGTCATGCCTGGAGAAAACAATAGGTTCTAATTAGCAGTACAATGACCTGCATGTGCAGGGATGATGTTGATGAAATTATTCATAAAAAATAATCCCACAAAACATTGCGGTCTTGTCTTTTAGCTTAATTTTAATCCGACAACGTTAATTGAAATAGCTGTACACATAAGGTGATAAGCAAGTTCTTTGATAAGGTTGAGCAAGACTTGTTTTGTAAGTGGTTCTAACTTTCGAATCCACTTTAACTGAAACTATGGTTTAAGACAATGAGTAGCCCATATGCTGGTAACTGTAATTAGATAAAATGTAATGGGCGTCTGGTCACTACTGTATATGTCTTCTTAGAAGTACTGCCCAGCAGATATTGAAGTATTTAAGTAAAATTGACACAGGAAATTGTATAATTGATCAAAATACCTTGATCCTGTTCCCTCTTCTTCTTTAATGAGAAGCGAGTTCCTCTCTTTAGAGACGATACTAATCTTTGTCCAGCTCGCTTTCGTGAACGTTTGCCATGGTCATCCCCCTCATCATCCCAGCTCGCAACATTGCTGCTTGAACTTTGACTTCCATCTTTACGCCCCAGCATTAGCAAAGAAGTCTTTTTCTTTGTGGCTTTTTTATGGTCTGGGACAATGTAGGTCTTCAAATAGATATGTGACAGGTTGTGATCTGAAAATGGTTAATAAAATACATTTAGATTTACATGTATAATTTCGATGATTATACACATTTGCAAATGGAACACTTCTTTAACATGAAAGAGGTCTGACTAACACATATATGAATTGAGAGAATTATGAGTTAAATTTTAGGATTACCTGCAGGAAGCTTAACATCTCTTATTTCCCCAATGTGAACAATGAGAGTTTGCCGCTCTCTGTTAAAACTAGCTGACACCTTGATTTCTCCAGGACCTGAAAAATACATTCAAAACATTGACAGGTTAATTTATGCTATTCATAAGTCAAATACTACACTACAGGGAATATTACAACTTAAAACTTTACAGAATAATGTGACTGTCGATGAAGTTCAAACTGCATTTAAAGAAACAATACCTGGTTGTTGCAGATCTCCTGATGATGCAACAAAGCTTTCACTACTAGAGCCTTAAAATAAACAAAGCAAGATTGATTAAGATTTGAATTTTCATAAGTTGAATATAAATACATACTAAGTCAATATTTTTTCTACAACTTCCTTTTAGTGCCCTATAGAAGTTGCTGGATTCTTTGTAGCATAAATTACGCACAGCTGTCATTTATTATATTTGGCCATGCAATTAATCTTTTGTTTTGAGCAATAAAAAGTTATTATAATATTAATTTGCATCAGCTAATTTTATGCCAGGATTGTTTTCATATACAGCAGTGCAAAGGAATCCACCAAGTTTACTTACTAGAAGAGAGACACGTTAACAAAGAAGCAGACATCAGATATGAGGAAACATATTAATGTAAGCTGCACTATCAATAGTTTGGAATTCTATTTACATATTGCATTTTGATCTAAAATAGCAATGAGTAACAAACAAATAACAATGGCCATTTCAACAAGCTCTGTATCACAGGGAATGTAAAAATGACTCTGAAGTGCTTTGCTGAGTTTACGTCCAAAAATTATTAATCAAACACAAGGTTATAAGATGTTTTAATAAAGATATTTCGGAATTCAGAAAATGATCTAATGTAATATTCATTGTTTACGCAAGGGTGTTGGTTACCATTGTTATTAAGTTTACGATAACGACCACCTCAAGGTTTTGTCTCACTGTGTTTCACTTCCTTGTTTTATTGTGAAACTATTAAAAATAATTCCAAATGCCACCATGGTTGTCAATCTGTATTTGCAAAATTAATGATATTATCACAACTTTCCCTCCAGATTTCAAACTTGGAAAAACAAAAGTCAAAACGTCAGCATACCTGAGCTACTAGTCATCATGCTTTCTCTTGAACTCTCTGAGCTTTCCGACCACTGAGGCGATGCCTTCCGCACTTTAAGAACAGGGCTTTGGCTAGATCTGTGGCCATAGAGCTGCAATCGAAAAAGATCAAGACAATACCCTTAACATGGTTGACTGAAAGAAGGTATGCCAAATATATCCAATGACAACATAATGGTAGCAGTTTGTTTCCTTCTTGTGGTGGTGGGGGGGGGGGGGGGGGATGGGCTTGTGTGAACAGACAATAAAGGTTTCTTCTTTAATGTTATATCCAACCTTCAACCCCTATAATAAGCCTTGTACATGCTCATATGTAAGAATACCATCAGCTCTATGGCTTACATCTGGGATCTTGGGCCTTCTCAGATGGCAAAATACAAATGAACCAAACGAAACTGCACCATCAGCTTATTTTAGACCGGAGAAGCTCTGTCGTGATATTTGATGCTGGCCATGAAAATTGGTTTAATAACAGAGTTGAATGCACGCGTAATGCACAGTATTAAAGCGATTGCTTACCTTATGAACTGAACGACCGTCTTCAACTGGACTTGGGCTTAATTTGATCACATCTTCGACTCCTGGAGAAAAAATAATCAACAGAGGTAAGCTTTCCAAAGCTCAACAAGTACACGTAAAGCTTCTTAATGTTGATTCTGTATTGTTAGAAGCTTTAAAATGTTGATCTTTAACACAAATGGGAACTTAGTAATGATGTAATGTTCGACGCAATGATAATGTTAACATGTGTAGTTACATGCACTCAGGTTAAACAAGTAAGTACAACCTTTCTGACGAACTCCGTATTCACAGAAACAAAACGAAAACTGAAACACCACCAAATACGCTGATACGTTGATGTTGGACTCTGTAAGCGAACAGTGACTATATAGGGTGCCATGCAAAGACTCGAAAACAATACGGAATTAGCAGGATTTTCTCTTGTAATCAAGTTACCGAATAAGCTTATATTTCACACAGTACAAGGCTATATTTAACTTCTACAAAACTTCTAATTCGATTGACAAAGGAAACTTACATGAATTTAATACAGACGCCTTATTTCTAGGATGTTACGTCCATCACATGATAACCTCTCTTTTGATGAGGTGACCGAGTATTCGATCGATCGCTCTGTATATGAAGCGATATATGTCTTCTAAACGGGCGAATGACGAAAGAAAGGTACATAGTTGCTCTAAGTTTATCGTTTAGATCAAAATAAACCAATATTGCCAAATGCAATCAAGCAATTTTTGTCTAGATCGAAAACCAATTACAGAACCATCGGCGTATCAAATTGTTTCCATTACAAACAAGATCCTCTTCGAGGTTTTTATCAAACTTTCCATTGGTTTACTCACGTTGCCTTTGCAAAAATTCCCTGCATTCATCGTCAGCATAATTTTGGGGTATTTTTCCTTCAGCATTTCTCAGGTCTAAACGTGCTCCACAGCGAACCAAACTCATCACAACTTCCAAATGACCATTCTTCGCGGCAAGGTGAATAGGCGTACATCTTTGGACGCTCTCTTGAATATTTGGATCTGCTCCGTTCTCTAAAAGCAGGACAACGATATCTAGATAGCCACAAGAAGCCGCTTCGTGTAAAGCAGTCCAGCCATAAGTCCCTAAGGCATCGATGTCTAATCCTTGGTCGCGGAGTGCGGCGCGAACTAGCTTGGCGTTGTGCAACCGAACGGCAACATGCAGTTTAGTTTCTTCCTCCTCCTCGGCGCGTATCGTCATATTTGGCGCAACTTTCTTAAGATTACTGCGATCTGGAAAAAAACTGAAGCAGAATGTTTTGTCGCACGATGTCTTGTCCTCTCACCCGTTGTTTCATTCAAAACCTTTCACCGAAGTCTTGGAGACAGTGCAGGTTGATCGCGTGTTGTTCTAGCAACGAGTAAATATTTACTTCGTGTTTTCTTAGCACTTATGTGATTGGTCGCACCTCTTCTTACCTTCTTATGCAATCATACAAGCCAATCAAAATGCGCTTTATATAAAATTTCTTTGAAATGCAAACGAGGCTACCAAAGCTTGTATTGCCTAGCAACACATTTTAAAATGGCCGCTGATGGCGGGAATATTTCGATCACAGTTTGAGGGGAAAATAAACTGAATCAAGGGAAATATTCTCACTTTTACGAGGCACAACAATGGCTGATGCTACTTCGACAAAGGAAGATTACCTCAAAGTTTGCGCTGAGCTGGGGAAGGAAGCAGATTCTGAGATTTTAGCCGTGTTGAATTCTGCAGTTGACGATAGTTTCTTGTGAGTTTTGAGTAAGCTTAAAAATTAAGCGTAAGTTATATTTAAAGGTTTTATTTTAACTACTTTTGCTAATAAGCTTGATCTTGGGCTAAATTAAGCTTATATGTTATTTTTTCGAAACTGGTGGATTGTAGTTGAAGGGCGCTTTACAAGCTACACCACAATGAATAACTTTACGGTTACCAGCAAACAGTAAACAGCATATAGAATGATCTTGGCAATTTACATTTGTCAAATAATAAATGTTGACGTTGCCAGTGGTTACCGTATGCAATAAGGCGGAAATTTGAAAGCAAACGCTGGTAGAAACTGTATGAAACCTAACACCTTTTAACCCCTTGTTGCTTAGTAACCTCAAAAATGTTTTCATTAATTAACCACTTTTATCCCCAGGGGGTTTGGTAATTGAGATTCTTTGAGTCAATAAATGGATAACTTGATTAAGATTATTGTATTTTTTCATCATTCTATTGCACGAGGCCTTTTGTTTTCTTAATCAAACTTTGAACATTTTATTTCCTGCAAAAAAGATCATTCAGATCAATCCATATTTCGTCATAATTGTTTAATAAATAGCTGAAAACAAATAAGTTATTTTATGCAGTAGCTACTCTGTAAAATGATAGAATTTTGGATCTCTATAAACTGTTTGGGAACATTCAGAGGCTTTTAAAAAAATGTGAGGGTCCACTACATTGTGCTGTTCCAGAAAATATCCATACTCCCCAAACAGAAGGCTTTTTGTTTTGCACCCCCTTTCCCCCAAGGAATTTCCAGTTTAGCTTCATACTTTGCTTCTAAAATTTTGACTTAATAAGACCCCCCTCTCTCTAGGAATTTCTGATGTCCTTCGATGGGGTGGGTATGGATTTTTTCTGGAAATGCACATTGTTATTATAGCAGACCTAGGTCAACCCTTTAATTTCAAATATTGATCAGCATAATATTCTCCTTACAACATCACAACTTGATCAAGTGCAGAGGTTGTAAGAATACAGAAAATGATCACTGAAACTAAAATGGCTTGATTATCTAAACAAATTGTCCATAACTGTAGTACTGCATGTAATACATCAAACACAAGAAAGTGTGTTTCATTAGGTATCCAAACACCGGGAAGTAGGTTGAAAAAACGAGGTGCAGCCGAGTTTTTTTAAACAACTTTTTATCACAAGTTTAATATTACCGATCATGTGTTTAACAAAATATTCATAGCTTAATGAGTATCCAGTTGACCTGTGACAGTTCCAAGCTTTTCATTTAGTGCATTTCATCATATAAATAATTCAAAAGATGACAACAGTTATCATGTGTCAACAGGGAGCCAATTATTGAGTTTGACTTGCATCTCCATGGCAACAGAAGAAATGAACGCAATGAAATGTACAGAAGAAGACTAACTGATGAGGTACATTAAAAAAATACTAAAATAACTGGATCATGTGTACTATGGGTGGTCTCGGTCGATACGTTGACTGATATATCGACCGACTATTGGTCGACTATCGACCGACTATCAACCGATTATCGGTCGCTACTTGGTCGATATATCGACCGATAGTCCACCGATATATTGGTCGACAGTCAACCGATGTATCGGTCGACAAATCGATGGGTATTTAGCGATCGACTGTCGGTGAAGTATCAGTAGATTGTGGGTCAAATATCAGTCAAACATCGGTCGAATATCGGTCAAGTATCGGTCAACTATCGGCTGAGTATCGGTCAAGTATCGTTTAGCCAACGTACCTGAAACAGTTATTTAACCTTAGTTCTTAGCGCTACAGATGTTAATTGTAATTTGGACTCGGCGTGATCTTTAGATAGCGTACCATACAGTTACCTTTATTGTAGATGAGTTTTCGATTAAGCGGAGAACTCATATAAATGGAAGACTAGATTGCAGAATACCAGGCCCACAAAATATCTTAAATAAAAAAACTTGCTACTATACGCAGTGCCGCAGTCGTCATAATTAACATAAAAACTGTATATAAACTTCACGAATAAACCTCGTTCTTTCATCCACTGCGAGAGTGCGGTTGCCTCGTCCCCAGTCACCCGCGCGATTATAAAAAAAGCAAGCGGAGAGGGAGTGTGGGGAGGGGAGGGGTGCAAAGAATGCTTGGTAGGCGAGGTAAAGCAGAGAGACTGGCAAATCCTGCATCCAAGATGGCGGAACAAGTAGTGGCGGATGTGTTCATGAGGCCTTCAAAAGGAAGAAATTCTATGCTGAGCCGCTCTTAATGTTAAAAAAAGGTCGATCACGGTATCTAGTAATGGCTAAATTATTTTTGTTCACTCGCCGGTAAATTTTGTGCGAAAGAGAGACGAGCAGTCTAGCTCATTGCAGGAGCTAGTGAAAAGTCTTGCGAGACAAGGTCCAAAGAAAAGAAATGACTTCTTTTTTATCCAACGCATTTTGGAAGATTTCGACAAGGCGTAATATATTTTGAGCGACATAATTTTGGGCCTCAAAATTATTAGTTGAGTATTGGTCAAGTATCGGTCAAGCATCGGTCAAGTGTCGGTCAAATGTCGGTCAAGTGTCGGTCGAGTATCGATGATCTTAGTTTATATCGGTCGACATATTTATTCGTCAACTATCGGTCGACAGTCGACCGATAGTCGACCAACTATCGACTGATATATATGACCGATATATGTCGGTCGATAGTCGACCGATAGTTGGTCGATATATCGGTCGACATATTGACCGAGACCACCTATAGTACACATGATCCAAATAACTAAGGGTTAGCCACTTTTTAAAATAGTCCTATTTGTAAAAATAGAAAATTTAATGTGTAGTTAGAGAAAATATCTGTACCCTCCAACAGAGGGGAATGGAAATTCCAGGGAGAGGGGGCAGGGTGGGAGTCTTAAAGGGCCAAAAAATCTGAAGAAATACAGTGTAATGAGAGTAAATCAATATTTCCCCTTCCCTCCCCTCCCTTCCCAATCACTCTCTTCCCCTTCCCTCTCCCCAAAACCCACGCTTCTCTGAAATAGACCTAGAAATATAGAAATAGAATGGGTGTGCACCTTGGGCAGTTAAGTAGTAAAATAATTATTCTAAATTCAGAATTTTTTCATGGTATATATAATAAAGTATAAAATATAACAGGAAATATTACTGCATAATTTTTTTTGATCTCCCTCAGGATGCTTCAATTTTGTATAAAACACTAAAAAGCAACACGTTTATCATTGGACTGGATCTAGGATACAATAATATTGCTGATAATGGTGCCAAGCTGTTAGGCCAGCTACTTCAGGTAAGTCAGTGAAGTTGCTATCTTGACTGTATTTTGATCCAATGTTTTCACGGATATCTCTTCTTAGTACTTTGCTTAAACTTGCAGTCAAGTCTCATATTCGTTATAGTCGTACTCATACTAGAATGTGAAGGGCTCTATATATTTTGCCTGATCCACTAATCTTTCAGCTGTCCTGTTGCATAAGCCTAGCTACTAGTTTGTGATACACATAATGTGCAGTTCCAGAAAAAATCCATACCCACCCCATGGAAGGTCATTGGAAATTCCCAGGGGGAGGGGGGTCTTAAAAGTCAAAATTTTAGAAGCAAAGTATGAAGCTAAACTGGAATTTTCGAAGGGGATAGGGGGTGCAAAACAAAAAGCCTTCCGTGGTAGGAGTATGGATATTTTCTGGAACTGCGCAATAAATAAAGTGTATAATATTGAGAAATGTAACAGCTAGCTGATCAAAAAATATTATTTTCAGTAGGTGCTGATCAACATGCTTCATCTACCTTCAACTGGGTCATTCCTGTTCTATAAATATGTTGTGACAATCACAAAATGTTTGTTGCTTTGCAGGAGACAGTTTGCCTCCAGTGGCTGGTGTTAAGTTACAATGATATTGGCCCAGCTGGTGGTGAAGCAATTGCCAAGGGATTGCAGGTAAGTCTTTTGTGACATACTTTTGTGTATGCATGCTTTATTTTTGTTTTTGGGTTGAAAAGCTTTAAATCAGTTTAGTTTTTCTTTACAGTATTTTGTCTCCAATTCATTACTATCGTCTACAACAGAGAAAAATTTAAGTCAATTAAACTGGTGAACCTGCCAACATTGCTGAATTTTCTCCAGGTTGGGAATTCTTTTCCTGACTCTCCTATAACAAATTTACACGAAGCAAATAAATCCCTTAGATGTACATGAATGCATTCATTAATGTCTTGAGCACATCCTAATGCTTTGTTCCATGAATGAAAAAGTCCTGTAGCTCTGTAAATCCTTCTTGTTTCTCGCTTTAATTTCTATATGTGCATGTTAAGTACCTTCTTAATGAACACCTGTCAATCCGGTAAAATTGAATGTCTTGAGTTTTTTTTTTTTTTGTTTGCCATTTCAGTAATAAACCAATGAAATATATCTCTAACACTATGAGATGAAAAAAAAAAAAAAGAAAAGAAAAGAAATAAAAAAGACACACACACATAGACGTACTACTCTTAAATAATGTACCTACATGTGAAATAAAATCTTATACAACAAGAGGTTAGAGGTAGCATTTTAACTGTGCTATTGAATTTGAAGCTTAAGTGAGTCCACCCAAGGTTCGAAAGAAAGAAAGAAACATTTCTAGCAGCTTCTTTTCCATCGTCGCAAAATTGACTGGAAGTTGCTATTATAAGTTATGTGCACACTGCTGTGATAATCCTGACAACTCAGTGTAGTTTATACCATCACTGTATCAGGTGAATGAGACTTTGAGCAAGCTGAGGTTAAATGGAAACAAAATAGACAACAAAGGTGGCATGGCGATAGCTGGAGCTCTTCAAGTAAACACCATGCTAGAAGAACTTGACCTGGCAGAAACTGATCAGGTAATAAATGTACATACGTACTAGAGAATCCTTTAGTAGAATCCGCAGATTATTAGCCTGCGTAGCAAGCGTTTCCGTGCTGTTTCGGAGCAAAGAAAGACCGAGGAACGAGATTCTCGGTTTTGGCCGCGCGAGAAATGAAACGAGAGCCCCTCCCCGCTTACTCGCGCCATTTTTCGCGCGGTCCTTGCTCGGAAACAGCACGGAAACGCTTGCTACGCAGGCTAGCAGATTATAGACCACGGAACACCTGACGGGGGGGGGGGGGGGAAGGGGAGGGAGAGGGGTGGTCAGGGGGAGGGTACCCTGGGTTAAAAGTGATGTGGACAGGGAGGTGTGAAGGAATTTTTGGGTTTGAAATTCACAATCTCTGTATTTTTTTTTTTGGTAGGGAAATTTTGGCTGTATCTTTTGGGTAGTTTCACTTTACCAGGAATTTTTAGCGGTATTCAAAAAAAATAAATAAATAAATGGGAAGATTTGCAGTTAAAAGTTGTTGGGGTTCGTTAAGCAGACGTTAAGCTACAAAAAGCGGACGTATACACATGAACAATCCATTTTTATTATTGTTCTCTAATGTCTGTGAAACATTATTTCCCCATCTCCACATAACTCTTGTGGTTAGTTTTGAATTTATATTAATATGAAAATGAATTAACATGCAATATATTTTTTTGCAGAAGATAGAGAGTATCATTGCAATGGCTACAGTTCTAAATTTCAATAACACATTAAAAGCAATAAATCTGAACAGACCATTACTGTTCACTCGTCAGGTGAGTGGATGCATTAAAGTACTGCAATTGTAATTAGCTAGAATAGTAATTAACCTTCCACAAACACACCTCTCCATGGCCAGTGCTATTAAAGTGGATACTCAATCATAGGTTACAACTTACGTGAAGTTTTCTCATTGTTAGGGATTATCCACTCCTGATACCGTTTACATTCATAAGCTACAGACCACAGGTAGTGCAAGCCCCAGGGGCGTTTATGAGACCTTTGTAACTTCAAGTTGAAATTTGAGTGTCATGATGAGTTATGCAATGGCATAAATTATAAGGGTCTGTATGGAAACTTACGAACGTGTTTAGGAGTCAAAAATAAAGATTATGAATCGAACAAAAATTCCTAACCTTGACAGTGTTTGTGTGGCGTTTTTTGGGCCGTTTCAGCGCGATTCCAGTGAGTTTTAAGTTTGCTGTTTCCTTCTCTATACAGTGTAACTATGTAGATCAGACCAATTTTGATAAAATTCTAGCTTGACTACCAGGCTTAGGGGAATAAAATAAAAGAAATAAATTATTCATCTTTGAGCCTCAATGTAATTGCTGTTGTTTTACTCCCCAAAGCTTAGTATAAGCCAAATACGAATGAATGTTGTATTGGCCTTGCTAAAGGTAAAACACCACTCGTTGTTGTGTCTTATGGTGCTTGTGGTGGGTTCAACAAAAAATTGCGAAATGTTTATACAAAAAATTAACTTTATCTTTAGATGGACAGCCACAGAGGCTCTTTACAGAAACACCTGTTATGCTGTGATACATACATATAAAAAAATTGGAACAAAACTAAATTGTCTTAATTAGAGGTATCTACAAAAATAGATACATGTATATCTTTTTCTTACCTCTTTTCATAATTTGGAAGATTTCATTGAATAAAATTTAATTGCCATTTATATATAGGACTCCTTTCCAATTGACGAAAAACTGGCCTACCTAGATTATTTGCAAGGAAAATTAACCGAATGAGCCAGCAAATCAAATCGTTTTTAATTCCTCGCTTTGCTGGTTTAATTTCCTTACAAGTGTGGTACACAAAGGCTATCACCTCTTTTGTGGTCGTTTTGTTTTGTTTTATCATTTCTTCAAAATGAATACGTCTAGCCATTGATTGATTGATTGATTGATTGACTGATTGTTGTTGATTTGATTGATTTTAAATTTTAATCGATTTGTCTGATTGCCAAAAGTTTTCAGGCAAAATCACCATTTTTTTAATTGTGCGTTTGTCCACTGAGCCCTAATCAATTGCTACCTGCAAGCCACTCTACGATAAGCTGTATGATGTAAGGTGATAGTAAAGTTGAAGTTGACTTTCAGCATGTTCTATGCACTCCCCCCCCCCCCCCCCCAAAAGAAAAAGGAGAAAAGAAAAGAAAAATATATTTATTTGTACTAATGTGCCTCACCATATACCTTAAGAGGTCAAAAGATTTAGTCTTGGTGCGTTTTCAAGCGCTCTGTACAAATTTAAATGTATCTCGTTGTTGCTAGAACTGCATTGGACATCTAACCAGAACGAAACTTGAAAACACTCATCATGTTGATAAACAACAGAATGTAGCTTGTTGCATGCAAGATTTTAATGTTTTAGGTGCTTGAAATGCTGTCTTCCTCAAGGCCTTAACATCCCACATGAAAGGACTGCACTAGTTACTGCATCTTAAAGGCGAAGCATCACGCAAATTTGCTATCATTTCAAAACCCAAAAATGTTTTTCTGTCAGTGGAAACAACGAAATAATTGTCAAGTTAGTTATAAATTATCACGCCGGTGCAATAAAACTGTCGATTAGTGCATGCCTCTGGCCAGAGACAGAGTAGGTCGGAATGGATTGAAACTTGAAAAATGTTAGGCTAACGTTTTTCAAGTTCTAGCAGTTTTGTTTCCAAAATGCGCTAGAACAGATCACAAGCTGTTCCTTTCAAGAGTTGAGTTGATTTCTTTCCTCTCGTCATTCTGGAATTATTGAGCAGCTGATTGAACGTCTTATTTCATCATTTTTAACAAAAGATATATTAAAACCCCCATGATACTTCCCCTTTAAGGCTTATAGAGAATCACTTTTTTCCTGTGGAATTACCCATTTCCATCCATCAAGAAAATTTAATTGCAGTAAACATTCGGTCCTTGTGATTTGTTAATCTTGTTTGAATTTTGTGGGACAAGTGATAAGCACTTGTTGCTTCAAATTGCACTTTTTTCTCGTTGTGTACTGTTGATGTTTGAATCCCTGTGATAATCAATCAACAGCAATTGCCAACGTGACCAGTCCGTCATGTAGACACTACATGAAGTATGCCCCTGCAACTTGTTCCAGGGACTACGCTGTTTGTGTTTATCATGTATGTGACTTGTCGTATGGAATATTCTCTGCAGCCACGTTGTAGTACATCAACATCTTCATGTACAAGGATAACTTGCAACGGGATAAATCCATTACCGCAAATATAAAAGGAAAAGGGAAAAAACTACCCAATTAAAATCACTGTCTAAACTAACTAAATCACTGTCGGGATAAAAAAACTGAAAAGAACTGAGGTCGGTCTTGAATACTGTAGCGTTCATTACGGCTCAAAACACTTGACACACAATGTTCATACAAGTCAATTATGAGATCAATTTGCGGCATTGACGCTTTTAAAAGATCACCCAAGAGTACTTTTCAGCCGCATATATTGTAAATACGTAAAATTGTTATATTAGGTTTATTGTGATTAGTTTAGGAAGTTTAATTTTATTGATTGTACACGACCACATCTGCTTTGCTGAACTTTTTGCTGAACGTTTAATCGTGTTTAAATAGATAATCAACAGCAGTTGCCCTCGCGGCCACTCCGTCATGTCAACCTGAATACAAAATTTAATGTACTTTATTTGTACTTATTCAGGAGGAGACTACAGTTCACATGGCAAAAATGTTAAAGGTGAACGTACGACTGCGTGAGATCCATCTTTCACACTATGACATGCGAGACTTTGGCGCAGCGAGATTGAAGGAGCATCTTGTAGATAACCTGATGCTTACCCACCTAGATTTAAACAGGTAACAAATAGTTTTCATTTGATCTTTATACTCACTCACCCAGGACTCGTGCGTTAATTCACCTTGAAAGTCAACGAATTTGAAAATCAAAAGCAGTCGCCCTTTTGCCACTAACAATAAAATAAAAAGACGAATTGATACTGTAATCAACCAGGTCCCAGTTGTTCAAAGAGCGGATAACTCTATCCAGTGGATAAATCGCTATTCAGCGGAGAAAAATGTACTCACAACTAATACAATTTATCCACTTATCTGCTGGATAAAGTTATCCGCTCTTTGAACAACTAGGGCCAGATCAAAAACAGACAAAGTGGTTCGAACTGAAAGTGCAGTAGTCGCGATGCACAATCACATCCTCTTAAGCTTAACTCAACTGTTTCAGCTTATGTTGTTTTCCAAGATGTTCATGCACTGCCGTGATTGAGGTCAGAAACATGTAACCATTGTTTGAGTCTTAAACATCATAGTTTAAATGTGCGACTGACAGATGGAGTAAAAGTTTTTTCCTTCTTCAACACAGCAACAACATTACAAGAGATGGAGCAAAACAGCTGGCTATTCTGTTGAAGAGGAATACTCCTCTTGAAGTATTGAACTTAGCGTACAACAGAATTGAGGACGACGGAGCTGTTGCATTGGCTGAGGCTTTAGCTGCTTATAATACCAACCTTGCTTCGTGAGTATCTTGTTGTGGTGATCGTTTGTTGGCAAGGTATTCAGTGAGTTAGGTAGTATTTTCTCGCTAGCCCAGAAGTCTTGTGGTACACTCACTGTATCAGTAACCTGGTCTGTCATTCAGTCAAGGTTTAAATAACTCAACAAGTAGCACATCTAAATCAGTCCCTCCGTTAGTCAATTTGCTAGTTAGTGATCAAGAGAATCAATCGGTAACTTAGAAATTCAGTCGTTTAATCATGAAGTTTAATATCATATAGAAAATCCTCCAGGATCCTTGAGATCCTTCAAGGTTTTCAGACTCACCAAAGGTCATTAAAAACAAGGATGTTTCAACGACCCTTAAAGAATCTCTTCTCCATTGAGAATTCTTGTAAAACTACTGGTTGAGATCCTTGAGGAATGGATGAGGATGTTGTAAATATCTTTATATTCTTTATATAAATATCCTATGAAGAGAAACGATCCTAGCAAAGATCTTTGCAAGGATCCTTCAAAACCTTCAAGGAATTAAATGAGCATCTTTAAAGCATCTTCAAAGGATTCTCTGAAGGGACGTCTTGTGAAAATCTTTGCTAGGATCGTAAGAATCAGTCCTTGAGTATTTGATCACGATCTAATGTAACATTATGGTGGTGGTGTTTCATATGCCAAGTCTGTTTGGCTACTGTGTTGTTTTATGCCAATTTGGTTGACATTTTATTGTGGCCTTCTAATTGCAATTCAGGACTAGAATTAGGTTCACCACCACACAGAATGACATGTTGATTGATAGTCATCATTTTATATTGTTGATGTGAAACAAATGTTTTGCGATTCTACCAGGCAGCAACTTAAGAGGGTTTCCTACATGTAAACCAGTCACCAAGGCAGACAGTGAATCGACCCATCTCTCCACATGTACGACCCATCCGGTTAATGAATTGGTCGGTCGGTCGGTTGGTCTGTCGATCAGTCATCAGTCAGTCGGTCGGTCGGTCGGTCGGTCGGTCGGTCGGTCGGTCGGTCGGTCGGTCGGTCGGTCGGTCGGTCGGTCGGTCGGTCGGTCGGTCGGTCGGTCGGTCGGTCAGTCGGTCGGTCGGTCAGTCAGTCAGTCAGTCCGTCGGTCGGTCGGTCGGTCGGTCATTCATCAATCGTGTCACAATACTTTTTCCCATTGATTTCCAGATGTTGCTTGTCATTTTCTCTACAGGTTAGTGATTTGTAGTAACAACATAGCCAGTGAAGGTTTGTGTGCAGTGGCTAAAGCAATGAGAAGTAATGGCTCACTGCGCGCGGTTTATATCTGGGGAAATAAACTTGAAGAACCAGCGTGCAAGGTATGCCTGTACTTCTCAAACGTAAGAAGGTGGAATATTTGTTCCAGCCATCCAGATACATCATAATGTATTTTATATTTTAAAGATACAGTATGTTTTCTGATTGGAATTTTATGCGAACTCTAAAGTTCAAGGCTGAATCTAAAGTTGTTATAATTGCTAGTTTACAGGCATTCCACTTAGAATTAACGGGAAAGAAATAATAATCAAATGGGACATAATTTAAGGTGCACTATTAATCATTTTTTCCCTGTAACATACACTCGTTTATACTTATCTTTTGGTAGAGTTTGTCTCTCTGTGTACCATTATTGATTAAAACCTACATTGCAGTCACATGATAAAGAAGTTAATATATTCTTTTCAGGCGTTCCAAGATCTGTTGAGTGGGCCTGTACCCCGTCTTGATCCCAGTGAAACAGACGTCGAGCCGTATGTTGTTGATGGCACGGTGTATTTAGCGAGACTTTCAAGTCCATTTTAGTTGTAACTTTAGTACAATTTTTTTTCCGTCACGGTGAAGTCCTAGTAACAAATAATGTAAAAAATCTCAGATTCTGTTTTATAAAAAAAGAAAAAGTGTAAAAAAAAGTGTAATGTTATCAAGTGATCGTACTGCTCAGTCGCATTACCATCGATTTTGAATAGCAGTGGCAATGACAATGACTTCAATAATGTACAAAGTTGAAAGATAGAAAGACTTTCAAAGCATAAAAGCTACACCCCAGGAAATTCTGACTCAATAACCTTCACTTGCACATATCAGTGCATAGTCACTTAAATAATTATATAGTAATAACTTTATTTAAGTGTCCAAGTATTCAGCACCGTAGTGCTAATTGTGGACACTGGGAATGACTGAACCAAACACGTAAACAGAACACTTACAGAGCGTGGCCTGGGATTTACAAACAGGGCTAACGTGAAATAAATCCAATGGGTGGGAGTGGGATTTGAACCCAGTACCTGAGGATTACAATTCCGGCGCACTAACTACTAGGCCGCACCGCCTCCATATGGGCTTTTCCTTTACCAACTCATTGGAACAGCATTGTACGGCTCAATAGATAGCACAACGGAAAAGCACCATTCAGGAGCTTTCTATTTGGATGGTCACACTTCAGAATTCAATCCATGAACTTCAAAATTTAGAGTGACAGTGACTGCTGAAGAATGGAATAATTTGCAAAATGTTGTGTTCTATTCAATTCGCAGAAGATTGAATGTTTTGGGCTTTTAAATTTCTGTATTTTTAGTCCAGTTACGTGATTGTACATTAAACAATTGCCTGGAGCTGTGTTTGAAAAGTAGATCAAACTTTTTCTGTCATTGAAATGCAAAACAATTCTGGGTCAAATTTTTATGAAATTGAAAAACATGGATTGCGATGTCATTTTAGGTCAATTGACGTCACGTCCATGACAAATGTCCTGCCTTTGTTGGCGCCTCTTTCAAATCCATTAGCTGCTGCTCAATGACTTCCTAAAGGCCCGTTTAAACGGTTTCAACATTTGACCAGCATTCGTTCAACAAAAGTTGAACGGATGTTGGGCAAATGTTGAAGGGAGTGTTCAAACGGCTTCATCACCATTCAACATTTTCGAGAACAAAGGAAGTGTTGTATGGATGTTGAATGAAAGTTTAAACCGATTTGAATTTGATTAAATACGCTTTCATGATCAACAATGTTGGACGACCTATTGAAACGCCCCCAACATTTGGTTCAACTTAGTGTTGAACGCCTGTTGAACCAAATGTTGAAACCGTTTTAAACGGGCCTTAAGACAATCAACCAATCACGTTCCTTGTAGTCGTTGGTTGTTCTGTTTTGCTGCCAGTTTTGTAAAAGAAAATCGGTTCAACAAACACCATGCAATCTTATCTGCTCCAGGTATGCAGAAAAACAAAATGGCCTTTAAGGAAAAATTTGGAGATGGAAATGAGAGAGTACTCCATGGTCAGTCTTTGCCTTGACCTGCGAGATTATTTTTTCGTTTTCCAGTCAGTGTATAAATCCTCTTAAAGTGCCTAGGAAGCCAAAATTGTTTTTGTGTAGTTATGAAATTTGCACTTTGAAATATATGATTCCGACGTTTTAGAGCGCTGGGGTAAAAATTGCGGATTTTACGAACGCTAAAAGTTGGGCTATTTTGCTCTCAAAAATGGTCAGAGGACTGGGTCGAGTTTTATGTTGAATTCCAAGTTGTGACGTCACTTTGGTGCCAAAAGTTTGTTTACTCTCATTCTGTTCTTGGCGCCCAAAAAAGATTGTAGAAAGAGTAAAACATGGCTAGCGAGTCTGTGAACGATCGATTCTGGCAACTCTCTTTGTTACGGACGCCAGCCACGCAATATCCGTCTCGCTGTCGCTTATCTTTCTTCTCTTCCGCCATGTTGAATTGCAATTCTTGGCACCAATGTGACGTCAGCGGTTATTGTCACCTGGCATTTTGGCCGCGCAATTCGAATACCATTTTTGAGGGCAAAATAGCCTAACTTTGAGCGCTCACACAATCGGCAATTTTTACCCCAGCAATCTCAAACTTTGAAATCGCATGTTTGAAAAGGTAAATTTTATAACCACCTAAGGACAATTTTCGCTTCATAGGCACTTTAAAGCCGCGGCCACACGAGCGATTTTTTGCTCGCGCAGGTGATGCGATTTTTTCAAATTTTGTCGCGTCGCCAGCGCGAGATGAAAATCGCACGTGTAGCCACCCTCGAACTTGCGACGCGACAGGTGAAAAAATCGCAAGAAAAAAGTCGCCAGAATTGAAATTTTCGCGACAAAATCGTAGGGACAGCGCCCGTGTAGCCACCCTGCAACTAACCCTCGTCATCCGCAATAGCTCGGGAAACGCCGGGATATCAACGACTGAAATTTCCGTCAGAAGTTGATGGTAAGTCCTTGTTCCTTTCTCTTTGCGAGACTCGGACGGACCCACGTTGACCTTTTCTTAATTTTCTTCTTCCTTCGTTTGCCTTTTTATCGTCAAGAAGAAGAATGCAAATAGGCGATAAAACAATATCTTCGTCCGAAAGGGCCATCCGCCATGTCTGTTTATAGCGCCAGGTCTCTTGAAGTATGCAATTCACGCGGCTTTCAACTCGCCAGAATTTGTCACTCGTGTAGCCACCCTCTCGCGCTGGCGACGCGACAAAATTTGAAAAAATCGCATCACCTGCGCGAGCAAAAAATCGCTCGTGTGGCCGCGGCTTAAAGTGGCATTGTTCTCGCTTTGAAATGCAAATAGACTGCATAAACCTAGTTTTAACACGTCTATATTGACGTTTTGCCTCTTGGCCCAACAGGACCTGATTAGGCTCGCGTAGATATTTTCTCCTGGGAGCCAACATCTGGTAGGGTTGATCAGCTTGTTCAGTTGTTTTAGATAGTTCAGTTGGCTGAGATGGTTCCGTTGATGCAGGTGGATCACCTTGTTCAGTTGGTTCAGGTTTGTTCGTGTTCTTGAGTGAGATGATTTAGTTAAAGCACAGGTGAGTGACACTGGTTCAGATGGAGGTGCAGTTGGTTCGGTTGGTCCCAAGTCGGTTCAGGTGGATTTTGTGGGTGAGATAGATCAGCTGGTCCAGGCTGTACAAGTCATTAGGTGGTTGGGGGAATTGGCTGTTGATTTAGGTGGTTCATTTGACTGGAGGTTCAGTAATTCTGTTGGATCGATCAGCTTGGTCACCTAGTTCAATTCTGTCATCGGGTTCAGTTGATTTTGTTTCTTTAGGTGGCTCACTTGGTTCAGGTTGTCCTACTCGTTCAATTATTTAAAGAGGCACTATCAAGGGAATTATCCCATCATATGGTGAAAATATGCTAAATAAATAGTTAAATTACTCACTGGTGAATTGTTTCCAGATCACCAATGTGGTGAAATAAAATGAATTTTCAAGAACGAATCAGAGACGATAAGTTATTTTCAGTTTTCAAGTTTGTAGCCACTTCCATCTTGGCCATCCGAAGCAAATCGCTCTAACAACAGCTTTCTTAATTTTTGCGGATGATGTTATTGGCTATAAAGACCGTGAAAATTGATTGGTGTTTCGATCCACCTTCAGTTAGTCAAATGTCTTTGGTCTATTGTCGGTAAAATAGGTCGGCTTGTCTATTGTTTTTTTGTGGATGTTATCAAATAGTCTCTCGTAGTTGCAGGTGGTCTTTGGCAGCGGCTCAGTGGCATTTGCTCTAAGTTAGTAAAGCAGCTTTCCAGAGTGGTTGGTTGATAGTTATCCCTAACACACTTGGCAGAGTATCAGTCGATTCTGTGGTTCGTTTATAAAAGGTTTTTAGCATTATAAGAGCGAGCAATCTGGCAATAAAACTCCGTAGGTTTCCCTGTAAAAATCCCCCCACCCCCCTCTCCTGTCTGAAATAAAATACTAAGATGAGTGCTGCATATCACACGCTCTGTTTCCTTGGCAATAGGGTAAAGAAACAAACAAACAATGAACTGTTCTCAAATGGGTATGAGCAAAAAGGCTTACAGCCACTCTGATTGTTGATGCAAATTAAAATAATGTGTGGCTATGAGCAAAGGCCCATAGCCACATCATTACAAATTCTGCAAAAAGAACTTAATATATCCTAAATTTGCAAATAATGATTTTGCTCAGTTAAGGTGAGGACAACAAAAACGCCAAAAGCATCGTGAATATTAACATATGCTCTCTCACCCAAAGGAAATGCAGCACCTTATGCAAAATAAAGCCATGGGATAATGTTATCAACAATAAGGCCAAATTGAACGACTTGCAAACAGACTTTTGCAGAGGCGGATGAGTAAGACTTGTACCTTTACTAGACACTCTAGACAATAGTTAAATAGTAACGACTTGGAACCTAGATTTTCAAAAATTTCCGGGGAAGCATGCCCCCGGACCCCCCTTGTAAGAGCGCCTCCGGCGCTCAACAAACACCCCTATCTAACCCTTACCTACGCGCCTGATATATGCGCGTCCGCTGTTTTTTTTCTGTTTAATATGACTCGTAATCGTTGATTGGTATGCTTCTATCCATATTTTGTTAGTCAGATCTGTATGTGTATTATATGTTTCTACTCGAAGGGGAGTAATTTCACTTTAAACATTTGCTTGATTAATTTCCTTGATTTAATTAGTTCCTTTAAGAATCTAAATGGAAATTTAGGGTTTGCCGTTGCCGTAAACGTGTTGCTATCTATAAAACGTTTCTTTTTTAAACGAGAAATCTTTACCTAAGCAGAGCACGGTAACTTTTTAATAGTACTGTAAAGAAATCACAGTAACAATAGCGTTTTGCTAAAGTTAGGAGTATGATTTGTTTCTGGTTGGGCGGGAGGGGTGGGGGGGGGGGGTCATCAGAAAAAAAATTGTTTCTGCTTGGGGGGGGGGGCCATGTGGAAAAAAATTGCATGCTGTGGGGGGGGGGGGGGGGTCATACAGTTTCGTAGTGGCAATTAACCAAATCCCACCAGCCCCCCCCCCCCATGCTCATAAAAAATGAACGGTCCCTAGGGCTGCTGCCCTTGCTAGACAGCCTTAAGCATCAACATAACTTGATAACAGCTCATACATGTGCTATTGAAGACGGAATCGAGACTGCTGCCCTGAATTGGCCAGCTAAATTTAACAGATGGATATACTAAGGTGAGCGCAACTGCCCCCCTTGTTGTACAGTCCCGATCATCAAAAATTCATGAATAAAGTATACACCAGACAAAAGAAAAAAAGAAAAACACTGAACCAACATACTTGTGGTACGATGAATAAAACTGCTACGCTTGCCAGGTATCCTCAGTCACTGAACTATAGCTAATTCTGAAATGATAAATGAGACTTCTTCCTCTACTAGACAGCCTCAACCAAGGTGATCAGGGCCCAGTTATTCGAAGCCGTATTCAGCTTATCCTGGGTTAACGTTAAATTTCTTTTATGTTAAATTTCTAATCAATGACGATTCTTCCAAAAGATTTTTGTTCCTCAGTTTCTGATTGACTCTTTAGCATTATCTTAAAATGAGCCCTTAAAAACAATTTAAAACGCCTCTGAAGGCAGCCCCGTAACGGAAACTATCTCCGTTGTATCGAGAGGGGTCAAGCCCATAATATTTAATTGCTTGGCAAAGTAGGTCCGCAAACAAAACCTTAGCTACAGGAGTCCCTTGAATTGTGAGAAAAAGAGCACCTCCAACATTGCCTCGCAAAGCAAGGTAATCAATATAATAACTGAACTGGGCAGTGTTTGTCCTGACGGTTGACTACTAAAGAAAATAGGCAATGGTTAAAGCCCTGAAATGTGATATTTAAGCCAACAACTTCCTTAGCTGTGTTTGAAAGTTTAGTAAGTTGATGAATTTGCCAATTGGAGGCAGGAGCCTACGTTTTAATGATTTCACCAACTCGTCAAAATGCAAAAAAAAAAAAAAAAAAAAAATAATTTTGATCACATTGCTCGGTATAAAGAAATCTCAGATTGTGAGCCAGAAATTCGAGAGGCAGAATCCAGTAATCTGTGGAATATATGAAGAGTGATTAGCAGTCTGCAATCCAAATGATGGCCAATCTTGTAATGTCCTTTCAATGTCTGCGAAATATAGAAAATTTTCCCTGGGTCAGGAAAACCCGCAAGCTAATGTGAGTACCCAAACGCAGAAACAAAGGCGTTAAACGTGGAAGGGGCATAGTGTCTATCAAACAAACAGGCTATGAAAAGTGCTGAGGTAGACTGAAATATATCATAGAGGAAATGGTTTTAACAGTCTTCAAGACTAAAAAAATCATGGCGTAACATAACATCGTGGTTCTGTTGACCAATCAGGTCAATAACCAGAGGCGATTATACCATAATTTATTATGATCCATAATTTACTTGACTCTGATGATAACTTCAGCCCAAGTTGCCGAAACTTCAGTCAGTGTCACCTCATAGTCCTTCTCAGGACTAAAATCATGTCATTAAATTGCCGTTTTGATGTTTATCTTGGTGAGTTGAACGCCGTTTCTTTGCTTACTGTCTTATCGAGCAGATATGATCTATTATTAAACACTGAATAATTGCATAATGCAATTCAAGGGATTTGATTCGCTTAGCGGCCATGGTATATGAGCCATTACACCACGGCAGAGAAATGGCGACCATTAAATTGTTTTCTGGTTATTCTTGCACAGCGAAATCAGTGAGATCTAGCAATATTTCTTGGTTGTTTTTAATAAAACAATTATTCCACTTACACTTGTTGGATGTGAGATGATGAACGCGCGTTCGTGGAATAATTTTTGATCATACAATCAGACAAACAATAGACAAACTGATCAATAATAGACCAACGGACATTTCACCAACAAAATTAGGATCGAAACGCACCAATCAATTTTTTAAGAATGTCTTCACGACTAATCAATAAAATCATGGCGTAACATAACCTCGTGGCTTTGTCAATAACAGGAGACGTTTATACCATTTACTGAAGACCATAATTTACTTGACTCTGTTGATAACTTCAGCTCAGGTTGTCGAAACTTCTGTCCTTCTCAGTAATACACTCAGCTGGATCATCATAATTTAGATACTTCAAAAACTCATTAAGTAAGTAAAACCTTATTTACACAGGGTAGCCCATTCAGCTCTAAGGCTGGTCTCCACAGAGGCCCTGCATCTTCAAAAATAATTTACATCAAGAATTTTCATGAATTGTTTCATTTAAAATGCCTAATAAAAATATATTACTAGGATATTAGAACTACAATACAAAGCCTGAAAATACAATGCAAAATCACATTCAAAGCCTAAAATAGTAATAAAATATCAAATTTAAGATAAAAAGAAATGTCTTGCTCGGCGGCAGAACGTTTGAATGTTTTCACTGTTCACAATGTTTAAAGGGAGTTTACTAAAAATTTCTGCGCCAGTAAAAAGGAAGGTCCTTTTCCTAAAGTTTGTTTAACGTTTGGCCCATTGAGCCCATTGACCTATCAAATGGTCGATAAAACATCACGTGCAGCGGTTTTAAAACCCGATAAAACCTCCTCCTCATTAGTATGCGGCGTTTGATGTTTTTCTCGTATGCTAATTTCCAACGTTCACAAAAGCATCATTGTTATGAACTCTCTAGACACACGCTTTTCCAGCAATGTTTTTGAAGCCGTTCAAAATACTCGCAGCACGTGTTTTATCGGGTCTTAAGCCCCTCGGCTGCGCCTCGTGGTTTTAAATCCTGATAAAACACTGCTGCTCGTGTTTTAAACATTACTTAAAGTTATCGGTCCAGTTTATTCGTTGGAGATAATGACGGTGGTACTAAGAGCTGGCAAACAGTTACAGTTAAGACAAGCATAAGCAGCCTTTTATTGTCGTTGATCAAGTTACATTACAGAAAAGACAATTACTCATGAATTATCTTAATTACATTTTCATGGGCTTCAACTCTGCTATGATGTAAAGCAACATAGAGGAAGTTAATGCTTCATCTGATGTTAATAGCATGTTTATCCGTGGACATGAAACCAACAAATCTATAGTTGCCCATATTGGCACGCCTTGGATCAGTGATGTAATGGCCGGCGTTATCATATTGTGAGGCACGGGTTTCGCCAGGTTTATGAGACCATTTTCCGTCGCTATCCAGGCGGTACCAGTGGAAATCCTCATCTAACCGAAAAGACAGAAAGAAACGAATCGAACGTTAATGTCAATGGAACGGGGAAGAAGGAATTGCTTATAGCATATGTACTGGGCTTAAGGTACACGGAAAACTTGGGAGTGAAAGGAAAACTAGAGGGTATATAAAAATCGCTAGGTTTAGGCGTCATAATGATCAATTTTCTGTTGGAATTAAGCAACGAAATTTGCTCCTCTCCGTGAGTCTATATTGGCATGTATCTAATGGCTATCAAATGGCTGAACATTGTTTATCTGTGTGCCTGTCTGTCACTCACTGATAGCCAGATTTTAGTCTGCGTGTCGGATTTTCTGTCCCACGAAATCTTTTCTCCAGAATGCTCCTGCCAGATACAGTTAAATAACTTCTAATAAGAGTATTTAATCTTGGTTACTAACCTGGGTCAACAACTAGTGCCACAAGGTGGCGTGGTCCTTCGGGGACTCTGGGAAGGGGGTTTTGGACAAAGGGACCTTGAGGAGGTCGAGGGACGTTCACGACTTGCAAACCATCATTTACAGCACCAGCTTGCACCGCTGCTGGGGTCATGTCCAAATCATAATCATCCACATCTGCAATTACGCCACGTGCAAGGTCATACGCTCTCCCCGGTTGTGCAAAGGTACCGGTAGCTTTGTCATTCGCATAGTTGTAGCAATTGTTATTTAACAGTCTACCACGGTTTCCATTCCACCAACTTGGGAAATAGTCGGGTGCAAAGCGTTTTGTGACCTGCACGTCGGCGGAGACCTTTCCTCGTTTGATCTCCTCTAAAACGCTCGTCAGTGTGGCTTTTGGTATGATGCCCTTTGGCATGGTACTCAGTAGAAGCTGCTGGAGAGTCACCGTGTTTGGACCAACAATTAGATCCGATTCCGTCTTCATCGTATCTTGAACTAGGATCCCCTTGTAGCCCAACCGCGCTGGCATGTCTTCGGGTCGGTAGGTAAACTTGTCATTTTTCGCCTTCTGTAATTGTGTAACTATTTGCTTGTAACTTGGATCAGTCGATGAAATCTTCCACTTTGGATCAGGACGGCCAGAAAAGACAGCCAAAGTTACGGTTAAGTCCCCTGGAGGAAAACAGAAAGCATTCAGCTTGAACTTTAGCCAGCTAGCTCGCGTCTCGTCAGTTAGACTGCTCGATTAAGTATTGCTATAATTTTTGAATGTCTGATAATTCTAAAACAAAGAAAATACCTATTTGTCTAACGGCGTTGCCAAATGCATTTTAATGGTTATTAAAAACTGGAGCATTAGATAATGCATTTCAGAAGTGTGTGTGGTTTAGCGGCCTTGAGATAATTAACGGCTATTATCACGGCATGCCCGACAAATAGCGATCATTTAATCATCTGCTAAGTACAGTGTAGATAAAGACGTTTTCTTTAAAATGAAATCAGCAGGACCTGGGAGCTTTTTGGATAAGGGACCAGCTTGCTGGATATAGGATGATTAAAGGAAACTCGGCATCACGCACTTCGTTGACTATCAAAGCATTCCATATCCGCTCTCATGAAATAATTATCAAATTTATGCAATGGCACGCATGAAAAATAACTTTATTTTAGGTGTCAATGTATTTAGTACTGAAAGAAGTTGTAATTAAGGACGGTGCCTACTATTGTTACTGCGCATACGTTCTGCGCATCTCGAGATACTCGGGTTTCCTATGGGTGGTGCCTGCTATACAGAAATATTTTTGCGCGGTTTAAAACTATGCGGAGAAGGCAGAACGTAGCAAACGCTTTTGGTATCTCGAAAGAAAATTGGGGGTAACCATGCATTTTTCAGAGATAATAAAGCTTCAATTTAGGAAAAAATCCCATACATTGCTTCATATTTTGGCGCTTTTTGGAGATATCATTGCTTAGTTATCTCTGAAAAATGCGTGGCTACCCCCAATCTTCGTTTTGGATTCCAATAGGCTTTCCTAAGATCTGCTTTTCCCGCATAGTCATAAACCGCACAAAAATACTTCTATATTAGTAGGCACCGTCCTTAAGACCCTGTAAATAACTCAAAGAAACATTGCAAACTCAATGCAATTCTTTAAAAATCCCAACTGCCAGACGTGGCTGTCGATATCAAGAAGGGACTTCCGTGAAACAATTTCATTTAAATAGTCAGAGAAAGGACTTGAACCCTGGATTTACGGATTGCAAAGTCCGCGCGTCCGACCTCTCAGCCATGCCACCTTGCTGCTAGTAAAGAAGAAACTAATGGCACTTATTAGCAAATACACCAACTCCGAATGGCTATATTATGAATGGACTATAACAAGTTCCTCAAGTTAGGTCTCTTAAGGCTTTAAAGTTTAAGTCACACATGTGTAGGAGACAGCTATTGGATGAACACAAAGCTTGTGGGGACACACTACGGGTTAGAAAATCTCATTGGCTTACATAACTAGATCAACAAACCTGAGACTCCATCAAGAAGATAGATTTGCAGCAAGGCAATTATGAAAATGGAGTAGGTCACCATATCTCAAAGTAAGTTCCTTCTGTAAGGAGAGAAAGTAGGAAATTACGCTTAAGTGGAGGCGGAGGGAAGACATACTGTGAAAGATGGGCTGGGCAGATGTGGAATGCGCAGTAAAGGTTACCGTATACCTTTAGAGAAGTTCCGCGTCCAAGCGAAGTAGCGCTTCCGGTTTTAACTATAGATACCTAAACCCTTATATCAAATTAAAGCTTATAGAGCTCGCTATCAAATTATATTAAGAATTTTGAAATAAATTGAATTGCCCAATTTTTAGTACTGTCTCTCGAATCAATCTTTTTATAGTTGAAGAAGAAAGTTAAAAGAGCTAAAACTCAAAGGGAATTATTTCGCTTGCCTTCAAATTTGGACAGTAGCTAGTTTAACATATAAACAACAAAAACGGGTCTACGAATTTTTTCTTTCGCGACTGTTAGCGATTATTGTGCGATCACTCCACGTACATTTTTTATCCTATTTCGAAAACGCTCTGTAACTTTTCACTGCAATTGAATGTGTTAACGAGTTACAAACAATAGAATTTAACCAATTAAATGCTGTATTAAAACATTACGATGTTTTAATACCTATGGCTGTCATGCTACAGAGAAAGACTTCTTCCTTCTCCGATCTGATACAAATAGACACCGTGTATTAAAAATAGTCGACTGATGGCTTCCGCCTCTGTTGTTCGATTATGGCTAAACAGGTCCAACCAATTGAATGTTGGAATATTGCGTTTACACGTCCCACCCCCCCCCCCCCCTCCTCTTCCCCCTCGTAACTCTTAAATCTTGCTAAGTAACTTATAAAAAACAACATAAGATATGGTTAAAAATAATTGATACATTTTTGCAAGGGAACGGAACATTCATTATCGCTCAAGCCCGCAAATTTAGGTGAAGTATATTGAAATGGCCTTTCACGGCAAACGTTACCAATATGTTTCATTCTCGTCTTCTCTCTCAAGGAACATATTGTTATTTTCAATGTAAGTAGACGAACACTACTTTACAACGGGGAGATTTGATGCCATCAAAGTAAAATCAGATGCTTTTGCTCCAAATTCTTTTTTCATAAAAGGTTAGGCCATTTAAGCGTTGTTTTTTATTTCGGCACGAGTAAAATATCTGGCATGGGTGGTGTCTGCTTCTCAAACAAAATGGATCGAAGATAATTATTTACTAAACTTTTAACACATCTCAGCACGACCGGTGGTTTTGATCCATAGCAAACAAAGTGAACTTACTTTCCTTCAAAGCCTAAAGCCTTTCTCTTATGTTGCTCAGGTGCCGAGAGTCCCAAATTGAATCAGCACAGTAGTGGCAGTAAAAAATTGTGGTTTTTTTAAGCATTCAAATCAAGAAGCCCATGATTGTCGTAAGGCAAGAGGATAAGGAATTAAATTTCTGTGTGGATGTTTTTGAAATCCCTTTTCCCAAAGGTGAGGACATTGAAAAGCAAATTAAAAAGTCGTAAAACAAAATTGACAGAAAGGTAAATTAGTTTAGCTACTGGTACCAGTTTACATTTTTAATGGAACCACTTTTACCGCCTTTTAAGACACTTCTCACGTTACGAATATAATTAGCTGGGCGTCACCATTTCAGGTTTTAACAATAGTTATTTGACATGCTTCAACGACACCGTGTATCAAAGCAGTCGACTAATGGCTATCGCCTCTGTTGTTCGATCACGGCTAAAAAGGTCCAACCAATTTAATGTTCGAATATTGCGTTCACAGCCCCCCCCCCCCCCCCCTTCCCCTCCCCCTCGTAACCCTAAAATCTTGCTAAGTAACTCATGAAGAAAAATACAGGGTTTAAAATAAGTGCCACATTTTTGCAGGGGAAAGAAACGTTCATTATCGCCCTAAAAACATTTATCGATTTTTTTCTGTACAATGTTTTCCTTCGCAAATTTAAGTAAAGGAGATTAAAATGTCCTTTTACGGCAAACTTTAAGTATATGATTCATTCTCGTCTTCTCTCTCAAGGAAAATACTGTTATTTTCATGTTGATTGGCCAAACACTACTTTACAAGGGGGAGATTTGATGCAATAACAAAGTAAAATTCTTTTCCTTTCGTTCATTTTTCAAAAGAGGTAAGGCCATTTGAGTGTTGTTGTTGTTTTTTTTTTTTGGCGCGAGTAAAATATCTGGCATGGGTGAGATCTGTTTCTCAAACAAAATTGATCACAGAAAATTATTTACCTGTTATTTGGAGAGACGGATAGAGTAGATTAGGCTAAACATAATTGAACATTGAAAAGGTGTTAGCACGACTAAGGATTTTAATACATATCAAGCAAAGTGAACTTACTTTCCTTCAAAGTCTTTAGCCTCTGTTTCTCTTATGTCGCTCAGGCGCCGAGATTCCAAAATTGAATCAGTACTTTTGCTTGACAATCGTTAATATGAGGCCAACTGCCCTATATATTATTGATCGCTGCAAAATGCTTGCTTCCACTCCCCCTCTACCGCCCCAGATCTTAACAAAGAAGTATTTACTTCGATCGTTAAATAATAAACGGGCCAAATGACTAGCAGATTTTTTACGTTTCTCGCGTGTTTTGACATTTGTGAACTGCGTGGATACTGAGATTGTTCCACACTTTGTGCAATTCAACATTCTCTGTGAGGCGTCTTACCTATAAACAATGTAGTGGAGGTTCAATGAAACCAATACATACTGAACCTTTTTGGCAGTTAGTGTCTACTTTGCTTTGACAGTGATCGAAAATTTATCATTCGACTAAATATCTGTTAAGTGATGGCTGATTTTTGTCAACATAGTAAATTTAAAAGTGGTCTGTGGGCTATTCCCTGATTAAAATCAAGGACTCGTACGTTCAATAAAGTTTATTAATACCACTCCAAGGTAAAAAAGAAAAAACCCAGCAAGTTTTAGCTTACCATGGCTTGAATAACTTAAATAACGGGGGAAGTAGAAAAATTATTTTTTTTAAGCATTCAAGTCAAGAAGCCCATAATTGTCGTAAGGCAAGAGAATAAGGAATTATATTTCTGTGTGGATGTTTTTGAAATCTCGTTTCCCAGAGGTGAGGACATTAAAAAGCAAATTAAATAGTCGCAAAACAAAATTCCCGAAAAGGAAAATTAGTTTAGCTTCTGGTACCAGTTTATTTTTTAAATGGAACCACTTTTACCGCCATTTACCACATTTCTTACCTTACGAATATAATATATTAGCTGGGCGCCAAAATTTCAGGTTTTAAAAATAGTACGTGTATCGAAATAGTCGACTAATGGCTTCCGCCTCTGTTGTTCGATTATGGCTAAACAGTCAACGTTGGAATATTGCGTTTACACGTCCCCCCTCTCCGTCTCGTAACTCATAAATCTTGCTAGGTAACTTACAAAGAAAAAACACAGGATTTCAAATAAGTGACACATTTTTGCAGGGGAAAGTCGCTCTAGCAACATTTTTCGATCTCTTTCTCCAGAGAATGTTTGGCTTGGGAAATTTAACCTAAGGATTTTAAAATGCCTTTTCGCGGCAAACGTTACCTATGTGCTTCATTCTCGTCTTCTCTCTCAATGAACGTATTGTTATTTTCAATATATGTGAGTAGACGAAGACTACTTTACAACGGGGAAATTTGATGCAACTGAACAAAGTAAAATGCTTTTGCTCCCAATTCTTTTTTCAAAAGATGTAAGGCCATTTTTTTTGGCATGGGAATATGCCTGGCATGGGTAAGATCTGCTTCTCAAACAAAATGGATCAAAGATAATTATTCACCCGTTATTTGGAGAGACGGATAGAGTAGATTAGGCCAAACATTACTGAACTGTTAACAGACTGGGGGTTTTCATACATAGCAAACAAAGCCTGAACTTACTTTCCTTCAAAGTCTTTAGCCTTTCTCTTATGTTGCTCAGGTGCCAGAGTGCTAAATTGAATCTGTACTTTTTCTTGACAATCGTTGATATGAGGCCAAGTGTCCTATTGATCGCAGCAAAATGCTTGTTCCCCCCTCCCCCCCCCCCCTCCCCAACGATTCAGATCTTAACGAAGGAGTATTCACTTCGATCGTTAAATAATAAACAAGCCTAATGACCAGCACATTTTTTTACGTTTCTCGCGTGTTTTGACACTTGTGAACTGCTTGGATACTGAGGTTGTTCCACGGTTGGTTTTATTCTATATTCTCTGTGAGGCGACTTACCTATGAACAATGTAGTGGAGGTTCAACATAAACGAATACAAAATGAACCTTTTTGGCAGTTAGTCTCTACTTTGCTTTTATTGCGATCAAGAATTGATCATTTGACTAAATATCTGATAAGCGATGATTAATATTTGTCAACAAAGTAAATTACAAAGTGGTCTGTGGGCTATTCCCTGATTAACATCAAGGACCGGTACGTTCAATAAAGTCTATTAATACCACTCCAAGTTAAAAATAAAAAACGAAGCACGATCTAGCTTTGCATGCCTTGAAAAACTTAAATACCCGGGGCAGTAGCAAAGTTGTTTTTTTTTAAACATTATAGTCAAGAATCCCATAATTTTCGTAAGGCAAAATGATAAGGAATTAAATATTTGTGTGGACTGTTTTGAAATCCCGTTTTCCAAAGGTAAGAACAATGAAAAGCAAATTGAATGGTCGTAAAAAATTTGAGTAAAAGGTAAGTTAGTTTAGCTACTAGTACCAGTTTACAATTTTAATAGAACTACTTTTACTGCCTATTACCACTCTTCTCACGTTACGAATATGATAAGCTGGGCGTCACCAGTTCAGGTTTTAACAATAGTTATTTGACATGCTTCAGCGACACCGTGTATCAAAACAGTCGACTAATGGCTTCCGCCTCTGTTGTTCGATTATGGCTAAACAGATCCAACCAATGTATGTTGGAATATTGCATTTACACGTCCCCATCCCTTCTTCCCCCACTCCGTAACTCTTAAATCTTGCCAAGTAACAAATAAGGAAAACACGAGGTTTAAAATATGTCACACATTTTTGCAGGGGAAAGAAACGTTCATTCTCGCTCTAGCAACATTTTTCCACCTTTTTCTCCACAGAATGTTTGGCTTCGCAAATTTGACTAAATTATATTAAAATGTTCTTTCACGAAAAACGTTTCCTATGTGCTTCATTCTTGTCTTTTCTCTCAAGGAACATATTGTTATTGTCAATGTGAGTTGACAAACACTACTTTACAACGGGGAGATTTGATGCAATAACAAAGTAAAATGCCTTTGCTCCTGATTTTTTTTGAAAAGAAGGAAGGCCATTGGAGTGTTGTTGTTGTTGTTGTTTTTTTTTTTTGGCAGGATTAAATATCTAACATGGGAAAGATCTGCTTCTTAAACAAAATGGATCGAAGATAATTATTTACCCGTTATTTGGAGAGACGGATAGAGTAGATTAAGCCAAGCATTACTGAACTGTTAACAGGTCTTAGCACGACTGAGGGTTTTGATACATAGCAAACAAAGTGAACTTACTTTCCTTCGAAGTCTTTAGCCTTTCTCTTATGTTGTTCAGGTGCCAAGAGTTCTAAATTGTATTAGTACTTTTGCTTGACAATCGTTAATATGAGGCCAAGTGCCCTATTGATCGCAACAAAATGCTTCTTTCCCCCTCCCCCCCAACGACTCAGATCTTAACAAGGAAGTATTCACTTCGATCATTTAATAATAAACGAGCCAAATGACTAGCAGATTTTTTACGCTTCTCGCGTGTTTTGACACTTGTAAATTGCACGGATACTGAGGTTGTTCCACGCTTTATAATTTGTTCAGTTAATTCTATATTCCTTGTGAGGCGTCTTACCTTTAAACAATGTTGTGGAGGTCCAACGTAGAGGACGAATACAAACTAAATCTTTTTGGCAGTCAGTGTCTACTTTGCTTTGATTGCGATCAAAAATTGGTCATTCGACTAAACATTTGACAAGCGATGGCGGATTTTTGTCAAGAATCTAAATTAGAAAGTGGTCTGTGGGCTCCTCCCTGATTAAAGTCAAGGACCTGTACGTTCAATAAAGTTTTTTAATACCACTTCAAGGTAAAAAAAGAAAGCAATATTTTTCTTGTTTAAGTACGTTTTTACCGATTAGAAGAGGTTAACAGAAGTCAATGTCGAAATACAAAGGGTCAAACATGATTTGCAAGTATATACATTCATGATGCTTAAAACTGACTTGCACAATGTTGACGGTAACTTTGAGTTAGCTTAGCATGGTTTGAATAACTTAAATAACCGGGCCAGTAAAAAATTGGGTTTTTTTCAGCATTCAATCAAGAAGCCCATAATTGTCAGCAAGAGGATAAGGAATTAAATTTCTGTGTGGATGTTTTTGAAATTCCTTTTTCCAAAGGCGTGGAAATTGAAAAGCAAATTAAAGAGTCGTTAAACAAAAATTGACAAAAAGGTAAATTAGTTTTAGCTTCTGGTACCAGTTTACATCTTTAATGGAACCACTTTTACCCCCTTTTACGACACTTCTCATGTTACGAATATAATTAGCCGGGCGTCACCAGCTCAGGTCTGAACAATAGTTGTTAGATTTTTCAACGGAGCACTTAACGAAAAAGTCGACTAATGGCTTTTGCCTTTGTTATTATCTGATTGTGGCTTAACAGATTCATAGTAAATAAAAAATTGCGTCGTGTTCTATTTGGACCAGGGGTTTTTGGTTTGTTTTGTTGAAAAATGTTTTCAACCAGCTCATACTTGTAGGTGCGGTTACACTAGACTTCTTCCCCAAGGCTCCCCTTGGGAAAATAGCTTAGTTTGGGTTCAGTCTGGGTTCGATCGATTTCATGCTTGCGGTTACACGCAACGATAAACTTTTACCCTATTTGACGGGAAACTGACGGCGTAAACATGAATGACACGAACCATGAAACATTTTCGGTAATTCTGCCGCTTTTACTGACAGCCTCCAACACAAAAAGGTTTAGTGACTCAGCACTTTATTTCAAGAAGGGAATGTGGACGCCAACAACCAATACGCTTTTTACTGAGCTTGCAGTTTTTCCTTTTATATTTAAGAATACAACGACTCGTTGTTCACCAACGTGTACGAACAAAACCACAAAATTGGTTTCAGCGACTTCTGGACCGGGTTGTTCGAAAGCCGATTAACGCTAATCCACGATTAGATTTAATCGAGGCTTTCAGCTTGCTCGTTAAAAATGGTTTTAAAGGCTAATTTCAAGCTAAAGGTGAAGAATGGTCATGGTCAAATGGTCAAAGTTTGCGTTAATCCAGGATTAGCTTAATCAGGCTTTGAACAACTGGGCCCTGAACAGTATGGTTTTTGACCACTCAGTGGTGGAAATTTATAAAGATAGAGCTATGTTGTGATTGTTGCCGAGCTTGAAATACAGTAGCGGGTATGATTTGGCGCCAAGATGTCTTGAGCACAGCACGTAAACAACACGTGATTTCTATTGTTAGGTACATGTCACTTTCTTGTGATTGGTTAAGCCGCTTAACGTTTTTGTTAACCCGATAGCACTTACCTCTGGAACTGTCATGGGAAATCTTTTGTTCCTTTTTGACGTATCTATGGAATTTTCCACGAGGCAAGTTCACTTCGGGGAAATGGGTTACACACGTAAAATGTATGGCTTTTGTAACCGCAACTAATATTCGCCACATCAAAAAATGTTGCTGCTCTTATAAAATTGGCACAAAAACAGGACGCGCTTTTCAGTTAATTTACTTCTTTAAGTCATTGCGCGTATATCGTATCACGCATAATTATGTCATTCCGCGAACTCATTCCTCATTTTACTCTCACCGAATCTCAACCCGCAATGTATGTCATAATAGTTTATCTTTCATCGTTATTTAGCGTATTGAAATAAAAGTCCTTCGCTATTTCTAGCGAACGCACTTGATCTGTATTTTGAGATCTTACAAGATTACAACGACGCTCTTCTGTCTGTGAGCGAGGAGTCCTTCGCGCTTACCGAAATAAAACTCACAGAGTGGGAGTAAAATATTCATGACAACGCGTGGAGAAAATCAAATAATTTTGAAAGATTTCATTTGAGCACAGAACATGTTTGACTGGATATCGTAGTTTTCCATCCCAATAAACCGTTACCACAGCAAGGAATGACATAGCCTGCAAACAGCAGACGTATTTCCGATCGTTGCTTCTCTCCCTACGATATTTTTCGTAGGGAGAGAAGCGACGATCGGAAATACGTCTGCTGTTGGCAGGCTAGGAATGACATCGAGTGGTAAACAAATTCTAAATTCCCCGCGTTCGGTTGCAACTGCTTAAGCGATCGCATGTCTTGACTCGGTACAGGATAAGACAATACAAATCACATTCCCTCACACAACAAGCTATGATGTCATAAAATGAAACCCCTTAATCAACGATAAATTATTTAACACAAAACAAACAGATCACAAACATTTCTCTTCACAATTACCTCGGCGAAATGCACTTCATACACGTTTAGTAAGAATAAATCGTCTAGATAACACGACTAAGATGGCCGCCAGTATCATTGGTCGTGACCAGATTTGCTGCACATTTCATGTTCGATGAGCCTTCATATCTCTCGGACCTTTCTAGTACGCTTGATATAGAGTTAAATGTCAGCGAATCAGTGGTCCAATAAGCCCTCCAAACTTAAGCTATGGAATATCTTTGTCTCATCATGGAAAATAACGAACAAGTTGTTTCAGTGATGATTCGATCGAAAAGCTTGAATGTTTCGCGATGTTCAAAGAGATATTACAATCCTGAGTTTGTGTTACATATTTTACGCGAAAAATCACAAACAGTGCATAAATGATCCATCAAATAAAACCAATGATTATCGAAGCACGTGTTGACGAACGGGCTTTATTAGGTAGCATGTAGCAGAATCCAAATTCATTTTGAAGAAGCCTGAATCAGTCCATATGCGAAAATGGCTGACTGATATCGTCTTCAAGACGCGCAAAACAAAGTGAATGACTAGGATCCTTTAAAGTTCCTAGCAAATAGCCTGCGAGCAAGCTAACCAGCAAAAGACTCAAACTGTTATGTCTAATATTCATCGCCAATATTAAAAACAACATTAAGCCATTCTGTACAATCAAGTTTGAGTGAACAACTGACAGTTTCATAGTCTTCATTACACACAAACACTTGCAAAGTCTTACGTTCCTGAGTATCCTCAAATTTCTTCTTAGCAATTGGATCCATTTGGTGGCGGATAAATAACTGTGCACGGAATTGGCTCATGGTATTGAAGTAAGACTTCCGCTGACGCTTTGGCAAAGTTGTTAGCCATCACAGCATTTGCCAGGTACTCGTTTCGTTTCGCCGTTTTCGACAGATCAATCGTCTTGCAACTCTGAGGAAGTTTAGACACTTCAAACTTGCCAATTCTCAAGCCTGTCAGACCGTTATCTGTTCCTCTTTGCATGTATTTTTTGGCCACAGTCAAGGAAGCTGATGTCGATATAAACTGGGATTCGTAGCCAACCCTACCGCCGCAGTTAATGTGGGAGAGAACAGTTTTTTGGGCATCGGGATTTTTAGCGACAATTCCCTCTGGGTTCTCGTCAGGTCGTAGTATTCGATAATAATGTTGCTGTGGCAATGGAGGAACATATCCAGACCCGTTCAAAGAAGCCATAGTATGCTTGTTGTGAAACACCAGTAAAAATATGCACTGAACGGCCGAGCAACGCACTAACTTGAATTTGATATCCTGTGGTAAAATGATAATTCGCCTAATTTATGCTTCGTCACGGTGATTCTCAGAAATGCAAAACGTCGATGATGTAATACAGCGGGGGAGTCTTTCTTTCCAAATCTTATAATATGTTGTATTGAATTTTTCTCGTGTGAGAAACAGTCTTATAACAGACAAGATGCGTCATCAAATTGCTGTTGTTTCAGAAAAACACAGCCGGGAAGTCGAATATGAAATGCAGCGGGACTAGAAGTAGTTTTCATGCAGTTTCTCATGCGTGAGGAAACGTTTTATTGACAGCGAAGAATGTAGTGTTAATATGGAGTTGATTAATTGTAATGGAAATGAATGCATATAAACAGAGTTGTGAGTAATTATAATGGTATGAATGTATATAAACTTAGCTGTGAGTAATCATATCAAACTCACTTACCACAAAAGAGGACATTTGCCTTGGGTGATCGTTACATGAAGTAAATTACCAGTGCGCCTGCGCCCTGTTGTCAACGTCACAGACCGACCAAAGCGGATGTCACGTCCACCGAAACAGTTTTTGGACGATTTGTACGAGATTGGCGCTGTGAATGTTACTAAAGTGGCAAAACGACCAAAAATAGAGAAGAATTTGTATGAAGTTGAGATTGTAGTCCTGAAAAAGGAGCGAGATGACAATTCATTTCGTGGATTACGGTGAACAGTTTGATGAGTGGCGTGACTTAAGGGGGCAATTCACCTAAACGCCATTTTTCCACTTGACACGGCGTTAATGGAAATATCTCATTCACGTTTCAAGCAATCCAAAAACCCTATCATTATCTTTTGAATCTGTGTTGTGGGGTATTTTGTGAATTTTTGGGTGATTTTTGAGTATATTTGGGAGAAGTAGTGTTTTCAGTTAGAAGGATTGGTTAAATTAACAGAAATAAGAAATATTGAAGATTTAGTGAAGTTTTAAAATTAGAATTTGAAGTTAATAATCATTTTCTTTCTTCTATCCCTTCTTAAAACCTCTTTAAATTTCATTCAAATTTAGGTAAATTGCCCCCTTAATGACTGTGAAACGGGATTTTATACTTTTCCTAGCTTTGTTTGGAAAAGATGTTTCTTCCCGAGGAGGATATTTAGGAGACAGTGGTAGTATTTTTTCCGGTCAGTTGTCTGGCCGCAGGGATTACCCTGAAGTGCAAGTAGCAATAAATGTCGAGCCATCATTTAAAGTTGATTTCAAGCAGCGTTCGGACACTCGCACAGGTCTCCCTTCTTTTTCACGGAATCCACTTTGCTCTTTAGCAGACACGTTTTACCTGAAGGCGGTTATTGATACGGCTATTAATATCGACTCCTATGATGCGCGATTACTTTAAAATTTTCTCTATAATTTCGGTGAGTGCACTGAGTGCAGATTCGCCGGCTTGTTTTTCTCCTTTGAAATGATATGAATTAAATAGATGCGAGAATAAATAGAAGAAATAAGGAGAATTATTCATTTGAAATATTTTAGCGAAGGACTGCTCCAAAATAACTCACACATTTCAAATGAAATACCTACTTATTGATCTCGTAAGTATCTACGAGGGACAATTCCAACTAAATCTCGCATTTGAATCACCACTTTCTCCTTCAAAATTTCTCGTACTGCAGTCACTGTCACGCAGTAAACGAAAAGAAAACAGACTACAAGATGAAGGGTTTTTGAACTCATTTTGCCATGCCGAAATCGACGCTTACATATCAAAATGCAGGAAATTTATTCCCTTTTTGAATTAGCCGGTACAGAGCAGTACAGTTATTATTCCAAGCTTGCGCTGTTGAGCAAGCCTAGTTTTTCTCGGTACAGTGCCTGCCAAGCTGTTAAATTTTACATCAAAACGACCCAAGAAAATATAAAAATTGCCATGCCTAGATCGCGACATAATCTCTCCAGATTGCTGTCAATGGTAGATTAGATACTGTGCAAGTTATTTCTGGAGGTGCATTTGGGAACGAAACACTACTTTGGGAACAGAGGCAATATTCTGCCCAAATTACCGGGTTTTTAGAGAGCGATTTTCACCGGAAGTCGTCGCCACCCTACATCACTTAGGGCAAATGTCGCAAGGAATTTGATATGTATAATGGCAGAATGTATATAAGCAGAGCTGTGAATAATTATAATGGTATGTTGCTATGGTTAATTAACTCTTATGAAACAGCACCTGAGTATGTTGATTTTAATGAAAATATTTATAAAAAGAAGTGGAAGGCGCCCACCTAGAGCTGATTCGAGCCTCGCTATCTTGGGAAAGACTGCTAACCAAAGGGTAAAAGGATCGCATGCTCAGATTTATGTAAGGGGGCAGGGGGAGACCACTGACCGACCGCAGGCGTGAGGGTGAAAAGGATCGCAAACCATTACTTTTGTTCTCGTCACAGTTTCATGATAATTTGGGACTGCTGTTGTTGCATAATAGTAAATTAAACATTTACTGAAAGCTTTGCATTTCAGTCTTATTGTTGCTTACCCTGGGTGCCAGAGACTTTTCTAGCGCGGTTTCCGGTTTCTTTTCACATATACTAGACTCTCCTTTTTTACCATTTTTATTCGTCAGCTTTCCATTTCTGAGCTACCTTGTTTTCATCTCGTAAATATGCAAATGTATTCCCTCAAATTATAACTTTAAACTTTATTACTTCCATCACATTAGGTAATTATTTACAAAGAATATACATTATTAATGCTGAGAAAATAACAATACAAATGTGACAAGGAGTGTACAGGAAGCAGAATAGCTTGTAAACATATAGACCCCCCTTCCTGTTAATTATCATATTGTATATATAGCACGTTAGCAAATTTAATATTAAAATATTTTCACATATATAATATATTTACTTAAAGTAATACACCCTTTCGCTCTACTCATCCTTTTACTCTTTGTCTTAAATTTATTGTTGCATTCTTTATCTCTTCATCTTCAACAATCTTTCTTTTCTGAGTGGATCGTGTGCTCTCTATGGCTCTATACTGAGTGCATCTCTACCGCTTTAGCATCGTCGTTGTTTTTTTTGGAAACGAAATTAATAAAACGTCACTTGAAAATATTGCTTCATGTTACTTGTGCTACTGTGCGATTATTTCTTCTCATTCACTGACTTGAACAAAGATCGGCGAGCTACCCAGGAACCAAATTGGTAGGCGTGTTGTTCAAGCCAAGAAAGGGAATAGAGACCTTCACATCAGTACGACTTTCAAATTTCAAATTAGTCACATCCCCAAAGCTCTCGCTCCTTCCCGTTGTTTACCAGCAGACAAAAAGACCCCACAAGAAAAGATTGCTGTGACAAGCGGTTATCTAAACCACGAAAACTAGATTTGAAAAGTCGTACTCAATCTCGTACTCGTAGTCAAATCTGAAAGGTCCCTAACAAAAAATTCACCGCCGTGTGCTCACGTTCTCCGCAAAACCTTAAATCTGGTCATTTCACGTTGTTGTTTTGAAGAGGACGGCAAAGAAATGTACCACATTTGAAACGCACGTGCAGAGCGATTGTTTTTGCTTATTAAACCTATTGTTTTGCGGCGTTGTCGTTGCCGTCACCGTCGTCGTTGCTTTAGCTCTCTAACGTAAATAACAAAAACAATAAAAGACTGCCTTTTTAAAGACGACTTATCAGCTTAAATTATGACATTTTTTCTATTTTAAGAATTCTCTGATTTTTGACAACACGCTGCTCGGGGTTGCTTTGCTATAGTTCTCAGCCCTGCAGTCATAACACAACCTTCGCATTTAAGATGAAGTAGTTACTTACTAAAAATAGTAGTGAAAAACAAACATTAGTTTCCATATTAGACTTTTGAGAGCACTTCGATCTTATCAGGCTGTGTAACAATTTATGCGGTCCTTTCAGAGGGAGCCAATTGGAATGCCCAGTTTCGTCAACGACCAGCTGGTGATCAATTTTGGGTGGATCAGTTAGGTTGTACGCTGGTACCAGCCATTTAACAGATTTAGACTGTTCTCTTATCACGAAATTAAATAAGAAAGAAAGACTTATGTTGTGACCTTCTCTAACCATAACTTTAATTTTCCTGTATATTATCATCAGAGAATTTTCCAGGATTTCTATCGAGGAGGTAAGCAAAACGCTTTTCGTCTAGGACTAACGTTTTCGTCGTAAATAATAAATAACACATGATGGTACCCAAAGTTATTCACGCAAAAAAAAAAAAAAAAACACTGATATGGTGTTTGACAACGTTCACTTGAACAACGTTCGTGGTTCACGGATCTCATTTTCCAAACAAGTAAGTAAGCCTCCAAAAATTCTAAGAAAACGTTTTGGGAGTTCATATACAAAAGTTGTTTACAAGTTGCTTCGTACATGTATGTACTATGAGAAACGTTTCTGAAAGTCAACTTTTTGCTTCTTTCAAACAAGCAATCAATTATTACGGACACTAAAATATTACATTTAAAATTATCGTTTAAATACAGGTAAGATAATCTTCAGCTGTCAATCACAATTGGCAGTTTAACGAACGTAAAGACAACTCAGTTTTTGGTTTTAAGTATTGTAAATATATATAGTAGGAGATCTTCCCTCGCCTGGGAAAAATATTAGTGCTTTACAAATTAGACTTGGGGAGTTGAAGTGGTAGATGAAGATTTTAAAATTTAATTGTAGAATATAATCATGCATTTCGAGAAGAAAAAACAACAAATACTGGGCAAAAACAAAAACAAAACATAACAATGGAAATGAAAGCTTTAGTAGCTTTCTTGAATAAGAATTAAACCCAATTTTCCTAGATCATGACATTAAAATACTGGTGAAATTTAAATATATCATTTGTCGCAAAGGTTGCATAAAAAAATTCGATTGTTTTCATTACTGAAGGTCTTCCGGATTACGTAAAAAGCAAAAGGATTTCTGACAAGATCTGCGGGTCCTTTTGCTTGTATTTTTTCTCTGACGGTAACTTTGTCAACCTAAATAATACATGGGGAATTTGACCTTATAGCTCCCACACGAACGAGGTGATTCATTGGATTGTTCTTACTACGCCGCGCTTGTAGAACACCGCGAAAAGGTTCAACAATATTAAGTAAGTGTTGTGTCTTTTATTTTATCGTTAAGATTTCTTTTCGGTTGTACTTGTTGGCTATGCTATAATCCTTTATTTCCTTCATCATGTTTTTCTCCGGCTTTCGCTTGACAGAAGATGACCAGCACTGTTTAACTTTTCAAACTAGAGTTTGTAAAATTAAAAGTAATGGATCCTACGATTTAGCGACTTTTCACACTTAAGAATGAGAACTTCTTTGAGTATTGAATAAATAGCCTTGAACTAATAAGCTTTTTTCCTCCAAGTGATGGTAATCGATCTGTTTTCATATTACTCTGACAGGACAAAAGGAGGGCGTTGCAAACAATAGAAACACCAGAATTAGCTTTTAAAATGTAGCTTTTCTGGGATTCACGACATATCATCTCGGCCAATCGTTTACTGGAAAGTCAATCAAACTTGATCTGACAAAATGAAAGTCAAGGACGTCCTTCTCGATCTAAAACACAACTTTGTTCTTTCTCGATTACGATTGATTCAGAGACACAGGTACAAAGGTTTCTTTTTTTTTCAATTAAGCCTTAACAGTTGCTTTCTCGTTATGTTAAACTACATCTGTCGCTGTCAGCACGATTTTGATTTGTAAAATGGAGCAGGGAAAGGAGAATAAAGAAAGTGAAGTTAAAGGAAAAGTTCATTTAAAATAGTCTTGTTTTATCTAATAATGTCAGTCCACCATTTTGAATTATTTATAGTCGACTTTGATCAATAAGGGACAAGCTAGCAGAAAAAAAAAAAGCACGAGATCTGAGTAAGCGCCGAGAATATGCATCTTTTTTAAAACAATTCATGGGATATTATTATCTATGGCCGGGTTTTATTTAATGTCTGTCACTATCAGGGGGCCATGGAAGTCGATCCAAAAATATAACTGCAAGGGTCATTGTTAACCCGCTAAAGGGAACTGGATAACCGTATATTGCGTAAGAGAAAGGGCAACACAAAATTTATGGTACCATCGGCCCTATTTACGGTTACCTATCCGAGCGCTCTTAAAATACTTAACAGCACTGTCTTAGAAAGCTTATTTTTTTGAAAATTGCGGTTTATGGTGAAAAAAGAAATAAAACGTAATGTTTAAAATTGATTACTGCGCAAATTTTTCTTTGGAGTGAAATAGGAAATTCTTTCTCATGTCAAAGAACAAATTGTGAAGGAAAGGTTTCAATTACAGTTAACTTCGAAGGGTCTGAAAAAGATGACCTTAAAGCAGTGCTTTAAAGCTATAAGCAACATACATGTATACGTCCAAGTCAAACAGCATCATTTAATTTGTCTCCTGCACAATACCAAACCAAGGAAATCTCTTGCTCAAATTTAACTGTAAAAGAGTGACACGAGGAAAACTCCATCCTCGAACTTTCGCTAACATGTTCACTTTTTACTTTCCTAACTGGTAATTTTCATAAATCGCGTTAAACTTTCCTTCCCTCGTTATAGAAGTCTTGAGACATGTTGGCCAAACTGACGGTTGTAATTGTCTTTGTGTTCATCTGCTTCCCTAATGGAATTTCAGGTCAGTCTATCTCGTTTATGCTTTAATTTTATTATAGCTGGAAGGGGATGATGATGCACAACTTTCGAGCTATGGGATCACCCATAGGTTGCTAGGCTTTTTAGGCAGTTAATCTCTGGCATCCCTCAAGCCAAATTACATCATATTCACTTTTTAGGATAAACTATATAATGAGACAATTCCTCAAAGCCAGAGACGAGGGATCTCCGGTCTAGTCTGAATTCCAATTTTTCAGAAAAGTATCCCAAGAGGTGCTATTACTCGAAATAAAACTTCAGCTTATAGAGAACATAATAGGTCATCCACAAAAAAAAAAACATCTTTTCATAATATTGAAACACACCAAAAACCCAAGGGGACGGGAACGTCTCTCCCTCCCACCCATTGTATAACAAATTGGGTCTACCCCGTTAAACAACTCCAATAGGCCCTTTGCAGCTAACGGTCACATGGCACAAAATCCACCTTGTTGGAGAGCAAGTTGCGCACTGGGACATCCGGAACAAATCGACTTCGTTCAATCATACTTAAATTTTCTTTGTTTTGGATGTCCTAGTGCGTAGCTTGTTCTCCAGCATGGTGGATTTTGTACCATGTGACCGTTAGCTGCAAAGGGCCTATCAGAGTTTTTTTAAGCGAGACTTCAACCCAGGACCACCGGCACACTGCCACTTGATTGTGAATCTCGTTGCTATAGGAATGAAACATCTTAGATAGAAAACTTCTATTACATTTCTGGTCTGTAGGAAAGCCCATGCCAAAAGGTGTGATTCAAGATTACACAGTCAAGACTCTTTTGCAGGAGGTCAGTGCAGGTGCAGGATCAACCAATTCAGGAGGAAGATCGGATGGTATCGAGATCCTGGATCCAGCTCCGCGGCGTCGGAGACGTCGTAGACGTCGTAAGCGGCCGACGAAAAAAACGCCACAAACAGGCTAGGTCAAACCAGTCATTTGACACTATATCTGTGAGAACCACGAGAGATTATTCACTATGTTATATCTACTAAAGTGATATTATGCGAAACAGCAAATAAAATCAATACGTCAAAATCCTTTTCCGATTTTTTTAAGGCTACCGCTTCTACAGGGATTGTAGTGAGCAACAGGTGTTGTAGATGTATCGCTTAGGTCAGCAACATTTAGTTCCACTCGTATTATATACGCGTATCTCACACCAGACATCCCTCTTTCTGCAAGGTTTGCAAGTTTTTCTGATTTTATTGTCTCAAGACCTTCCTTCTTTGTTCTGGCTATGTGACAGAGTTATTAGTAAATCTTCTTCTATTATGAAAAAGGATTTTCTTTTCTGATTCGCGTGCTAACATCTGCTTTTCCAAAATCGTCATAAGCTGCGCAAAATACTGCTGTATAAGGAAGCATCTTCCTTCAATTAGATGAATTCGTAAACCTCCCAAAGCCTCCAAACGAGTATTATGGAAGGTATAAAGTACGCTACAAACGACCGAGTTATGGATAAAGCAAAAAGAAAAAAAAAATAGGAGGACATGGATAGACACAATCAGCAATTTCGGTATAAATATTTGTCATAAAATTGAAATTGCCATACATAAGCCCATCGCCCCCTAACAGCCCCTTCCAATCCATGGCCAGTGCAGTGCACCAAGATTTCTCTAAAGAGAAAAACTGTTTACCGTAGCCGAGAAACAAAGTAATATTTAAGGCTTTGTTTCTCTTAGAAACTCTCCACTCCCGGGTTGAGAACGAAATGTTTCCAATTTTCTAGTTTCGTTTATTTTTTTACATTCATGAAATCCTCCTATTAAAAGCCATTTAGCTTTAATTTTGCAGTGATGAGTCGAAAGGTTAACCTCGCAAAATATTGTTCACACCACTATGTTTAGAGCTAATCAACTCTCAAATGACAAAAGCTGAGCCGGTGTTACGCTTTTGCTTGGGTGAGACTGCGAGATACTATTTACTAAGCTTTGATGTTGGTGGCCCGAGCTTCCCGCCAAACTCAAAAATGTGTTTGATAGTTGTTCTGTTAAGCATTTGTAAAAAAATGTTATTTGTAAATTTAATTTATTTACCCACCAAGCACGAAAGAGCTCTAGGAACTCGTTCAAAGCTGTCTGGCGTTCCAGGTTGAATTGGAATTGAATTTTACAAACATTTTTTAAAATTGTTTTCATCATAGAGAAGAGAATAAGAGTACTCCCTTATTTTACCCTAAAGTTAACGAAACAGGTGAGATAGCACGAGTCGAAACGAGTTGAGTCCTCTCCCGCGAAGGGACTCTGCGTAGCTTCTCCACCTGACGAGAGAATTTGCGCTCACCTGCGTGTTCCGCTGTCTTTAATATCCCTAAGGAAAACGAAGTACTACTTGAAACCTGGGAAGAGTAATAAGACTTGTCTTTTAGGTAAATTAGACCAAACGTTAGCTGATAAAGTTCTAATGAATGGAATGAAATTGTCCGCATTGTCCGTTCATATCTCTGAGGACCATATTGTCAATCCAATCTTTTGTTCAAAATTTAATATTGCAACGTGGTGTATGCGTGTCTCCCCTCAACGGAGCTCAAAGTTGATGGTAATTTTGTGTTAGCTTCAACGTGGCTCGCAGAACTTGAACAGCAAATCCCAGGAGAAAAACAACTTCAAGGTTTTAATTGCTTGGCAAAGTAGGTCCGCGAACATAACCCTAGCTACAGGAGTCCCTTGAATTGTGAGAAAAAGAGCACCTTCAGCATAGCTTCACAAAGCAAGGTAACCAAATAATAACTGAACTGGGCAGTGTTTGTCCTGACGGTTGACTACTAAAGAAAATAGGCAATGGTTAAAGCCCTGAAATGTGATCTTTACGCCAACAACTACCTTAGTTGTGTTTGAAAGTTTAGTAAGTTGACGAATTTGTCAATGGGAGGCAGGAGCCTATGTTTTAACAATTTCACCAACTCTTCAAATGTAAAAACGGAGAACCAAAACCACAGTAATTACTCTGGACAATCACGATAAACGTTGACGGTGCAATGAACCATTCAGAACTCGAACCAAATAAATGTGTTCAGATCGGGAAGGCACTTGATTGGCGCTTGACAAGGCGCGTGATTACCACAAGAGACTTTTTCTTGGGGCCTGGCATTCTCTGCGAGACCGAAATGCGGGCAATGAACATATTGATATTCCTGGAATTTACAGTTCACTCACGTGATTTGTTCTCTCGCGCGGTGACCGTTCGTTACGCGTCGTGACTGCAGCAAGCGCAAACTGTGAACCATTAGATAAGCGTTTTCTTGTTTGTCATTTTTTAAACCGACGAAGGCCGAAGATTTTCGGCCGAAACGTCTTGTTAAGTTTTTATAAACGTTTGGTTTTTAACGTTTTACAAGTCAGTGTCATACACATTTTAGATTGCATTATGTCCATTCCAGACTGCAATTTCAGTATATTTTAGTTGATCATAGTTTAGATACTTAAAGTTATGGTCCAGTTTATTCGTTAGAGACACTTGCGGTGGTGGAGAGAGCAAACAGTTACAATTAAGGTGGCTCTATACCATTTCTTCAGTTTTCGCTTTTAGTGATATATATATATATTTTTCTTGATGTTCCGATTCTTTCAACTCGGAGAAAATATCTGGGTTCAAACAGTTTTGAGCAGCTCAGTCCTTTTGCTTTACTAAAAACAAGGTTACAACTGGTAAACCCTGTTTCCATGGCAACCAACGGATGCTACATGTGTTGATTCCTTCACTCCTAGCTAGTTTCAAAACGGGTTTGTCCGAATTTCGCGCGGTTAAATTTCGCTTTTTTGTGTAAAGAAGAGAGAAACTCCAAAGCATCTCCTCGTTAAGTCAAAAAAAATTCTGTACAAACGTTTGGCCAATTTCTACAATTTTCGTTTTTGCAATTTTTTGCAGTTGTGCTTGTATAATTCTCCCTAAGATTTTTTGGAGTACAAATAACAGCAAAATCCTAACATTGAGCCAATTTTCAGAAAAATTCCCGGTAGAAAACTCGTTTAAATAGTCTTACTTTTCAGGCTAACACTGGCCTTTTTTCGCGCGCATCATAATGAAATTCACGTATCAGTTTGAAAACTGCGCGCGCTCGCGCCATTTTAGTACCCAGTCGCCGTGCGCCAAATAACTGTATGGAGTCACCTTAAAGCAGCCTTTTATTGTCAGTGATCACGTAACATTACAGAAATGATAATTCCTCATGAATTATCTTAATTACACTTTCATGGGCTTCAACTCTGCTGTGATGTGAAACAACATGGAGGAAGCTAATGCTTCAAATGATGTTAATAGCATTTTTATGCGTGGACACGACACAAACACATCCATAGCTGCCCATATTGGCACGCCTTGGATCAGTGGTGTAATGATTGGCGTCATCATATTTTATGGCACGGGTTCTCCCGGGTTTATGAGACCATTTTCCGTCGCTATCCAGGCGGTAAAAGTGGTAATCAACACCTAACAGGAAAAACAGAACGGAACGAATCGTATGTTAATGTCACTGGAATGGGAAGAAGGAATTGTCTTCTAAAGCGTATATACCGGTATACGAAGAACTTCAGAATGAGAAGAAAATTAGAGGATATATCTAAAAATCGCTAGATTTTGACGTCAAAACGATCAATTTTTCTATTTAAATCTAACAAGGAATTTTCTCCTCACCGTATGTCTATGTTGATATGTCTAACCACCTAATGGCTGACATTGTATCTGTCTGTCACTTTGATAGCCAGATGTCAGTCTGCCTGTCAGATTTTCTGTTCCACGTAATTTTTTCTCCAGAATGTTCCTGCCAGATACAGTTTAATGACAGCAAATGAGTGTTAGATTTGTTTACTAACCTGGTGCCACAGCTAGTGACACCAGGTGGCATGATCCTTTAGGAACTCTGGACACGGGGTTTGGGGCAAAGGGACCTCGAAGAGGTTGACGGAAGTTCACGACTTGCAAACCATCACGTACAGCAGCAGCTGTCGCCGCTGCTGCGTTCAACGCGAAATGGCGATATGGAATTCCATGGGCATGAGCAAACCCTTTCCCCGGTTGTGCAAAGGTACCGGTGGCTATGTCATTCGCATAGTTGTAGCAATTGTTATTTGACCGTCTACGAAGGTTGCCATTCCACCAACTTGGGAAATAGTCGGGTGCAAAGCGTTTTGTGACTTGCACGTCGGCGGAGACCTTTCCCTGATTGATCTCCTCAGAAACGCTCTTCAGGGTGGCTTCTGGTATGATGCCCTTTGGCATGGTACTCAATAGAAGCTGCTGGAGAGGCACCGTGTTAGGACCAACAACTAGATCCGATTCCGTATTCATCGTATCTTGAATTAGGAATCCCTTGTAGCCTAACCGCGCTGGCATATCTTCAGGGCCCAGTCGCTCGAAGCATGGTTAGCGCTAACCCGGGTTAAATACCATGACAACCTATAGGTTTTAATACCTCTTAACCAATGGTCAGCGCTAACCATGCTTCGAGCAACTCAGCCCTGGTCGTGATTGGTAAACTTGCCTTTTTTCGCTCGCTGTGATTGGCTTGCCACTTAACTATAACTTGGATCAGTCGATCGAATCGTCCACTGTGGATCCGGGCGGCCAGAAAACACAGCCAAGGTGACGGTTAAATCCCCTGGAGAAGAACAGAAAACATTCGCCTTGGAGTTAAGCCTGCTAGTTCACGCCTCCTCGTCGATCTCTTATCTCTAAACTGTTCGTAATTCGAGAAAATTCCAGTGTCTCGAAAATCGTAAGCGAAATAAGGGGAAAGTACCCGAAAATCATAGATGTTTGGAACAGCCACAGCAGGACATGTCGATTAAAATTTAGCTGTTCTCGAGCCATCGAAAATTCTAGGCAACCTTTGCTTCTCCGAACAGATATTTCATAGATATTTCAACTGTCGTTGGGTGCCCTTAGACTATTACTGATATTCATCGCACATTAGCATACAACTCAAGTTCAAAGGATTTCTCAATTCTTTCAGACCTTTCAGTCTTCCGATGAGATTCACTGAACATCGACGCAAGGCAGGGATATGTTTCGATGCACAATACGGTAACAGTTTTGTCGCGGTATGAGTTTACGCTCTTTACGAGGTTTCAATAACAGACCTTTACCGTATAAAATCGAAATAGGAAAATATCTGGAATATACACGCATCAGAAACTGACATCACACCCCGGTTGTTCAAAGAGCGGATTGTTTTATCCAACGATTAATTCGCTATCCAGGGGATAAAATATATTAGTTGGAGTACATTTTATCCGCTGTATAGCGATTTATCCGCTGGATAGAGTTATTCGCTCTTTGAACAACCTAACCTCGTTCCCAGGGTCTCTCCTCTTCGGGACGTGAAGAGGAGAGACCCTGGGATCGAGGCTGTGAACAACCTTGGCCAGGCCCCAGTTGTTCAAAGGCCGGATAACTTTATCCGCTGGATAAGGCACTATTCAGGGTCTAAAATATACTTCACGTTCAACGTTGTCCAAGGTTTTGGTACACTCCCAAACTTAACTGTGCTTAGAGTGGGCATATTCGCTCGTACAAGACGAAATATTGAAACCTTTGCGCAGATTGAAACTGTCGGATAGTGACTTATCCACAGGATAAAGTTATCCGGCCTTTGAACAACTAGAGCCAGATGTCTTTCAAAACTGTATGCAAATTAGCTCGCTTCAGTTCGACATTTTAACGGGTTTATAGTCGCGTATGTTCGCGGCATTTTGGTAAAATATCCTTTGAGTAGAAGACCAAAATGGTATTCTGGCCTTCATAGATTGAGAGCCTTTTACCGAAAATGATTTTATTTTATTTTCAAGTTGGACAGTGTCACGCAACAGGCGGACCGAAAATACTTTCTATTTAATATTTTTAAGTTCAACAACGTAGCTGCTGAAAATTTTAACCTCAGCTTCGTTTATTGCAAATATTTCACCTTGGTAGTTACATATTATGTACAGATATAAAAGGATGAAAGGGCTACGTAAAAAAGTCACGCAGCAGACTGACTTGTAATCGGGCAACTTGGGCTGCAATACCGGACATAGGAAAGTAATTCCTATTGTTTTGTTACATTTCTCTCCATTTGTTCAACAATTCCACAGAAATTGGACGAGACGTTTTTCTGATCACACAGTTGTTAATTTGGAAAGAAAACTTCAAATATTCTGCAATAAAGATGCTAGTTTTGGGTAATATACAGAAAAGCCAGATAAAAAAATAACAACAACAAATATTCAAATTGAACTGTGACGGACATGAAAGATGCACGATTTTGACAAATTTGTTCAATTTAAGGTGTCGAACTCACTCTATAATCTATGATTACTTCTGGTATTATATCGTGTTATGTGGACGATTTATTCCTACTAAATGTGTATTAAGTACATTTCGCCGAGGCAATTGTGAAGATAAACGTTTATGATCTGTTCGTTTTGTGTTAAATAAATTATCGTTGATTAAAGGGTTTTATTTTATGGCGTCCGTCGTGGCTTGTTGTGTTAGGGAATGTGATTTGTATTGTCTTATCCTGTACCGATCGAGTTATGCAATCGGTTAAGCAATTACAACCGAATGGGAAATTTAGAATTTGTTAACCGGCTCGATGCCACTCCTTGCTGTGTTACCGGTTTATGGGGATCAGTGGAAAACTACGATAGCCAGTCAAACATGTTCTGTGCTCAAATGAAATATTTCAAAAATATTCGATCTTCTCCACGCGTTGTCATGAGCATTTTACTCCCACTCTGTAAGTTTCATTTTTGGAAGCGCGAAGGACTGCTCGCTCACAAACAGCTAGCAGAGCGTCGTTGTAATCTTGTAAGATCTAAAAATACAGATCAAGTGCTTTCGCTAGCTAGAAATAGCGAGATTTTTATTTCACGGCGCTAAAATGACGATGAAAGAGAAACTTAACGCGTCCCGTAATTTTCGCGCCAAGTTTATAGCAACATTTTTGATGTGGCGAATAGTAGTTGCGGTTACAAAAGCCATGCACAGTTTACGTGTAGAGCTAATGGGCCTTTTGCACTAACTGGTCACATGGTAAAAAATCCACCATACTGGATGGCAAAAGAATGTAGTAGATCTGAACACAAAGGAATTCCAACCTGTGAAGCCTGACTTTCCTTTGTTCTTGATGTCCCAGTGAAGGATGCCAAGTGACCGGTTGGTGTAAAAGGCCCATTTCCCCGGAGTGAACTTGCCTCCAGGAAAATTCCATGGAAAAGTCAAAATTAAAAGGAACAAAAGACATTTCCCATGACAGTTTCAGAGGCAAGTTCTATGGGTTAATAACTATAATACGTGCTGTGTTCATCTTGGCGTCAAATCGTACCCGGTACTGTATTTCAAGCTCGGCAACAATCACAACATGGCTCTATCTTCATAAATTTCCACCACCGAGTGGTCCAGAACCCCACTGTCGCTGAAACCAATTTTGTGGTTTTGCTTGTCCACGTTGGTGAACGTCGAGTCGTTGTATTCTTAAATATAAAAGCAAAACCTGTAAGCTCAGTAAAAAGAGTATTGGTCGTTGGCGTCAATATTCCCTTCTTGAAATAAAGTGCTGAATTACTAAAACGTTTTGTGGTGGAGGTTGTCAATAAAAGCAGCAGAATTACCGAAAACGTTTCGTGTCACCCGTGTTTACACCGTTATTTTTCCGTCAAATAGAGTTAAAGGATTATCGTTCCCCTCGGGCAATTTACTGATGAGCGTGTAACCGCAAGCATGAAATCGATCGAACCCAGACTGAACTATTTCCCCGGCCAAGAGGAGCTTTGGGAAAGAAGTCTAGTGTAACTGCACCTACAAGTATGAGCTAGTTGAAAACATTTTTCAACCAAACAAACCAAAAACCTTTGGGCCAAATAAAACACGACGCAATTTTTCGTTTACCATGAACCTGTTAAGCCACAATCAGATAATAACAAAGGCAAAAGCCATTAGTCGACTTTTTCGTTAAGTGCTCCGTTGAAACATCATACAACAATTGTTAAAACCTGTGCTGGTGACGCCCAGCTAATTATATTCGTAACGTGAGAAGTGTCGTAAAAGACGGTAAAAGGGGTTCCATTAAAGATGTAAACTGGTACCAGTAGCTAAACTAATTTACCTTTTGTCAATTTTGTTTTGCGACTATTTAATTTGCTTTTCAAGATCCTCATCTTTGGGAAAAGGGATTTCAAAAACATCCACACAGAAATTTAATTCCTTATCCTCTTGCCTTACGACAATTATGGGCTTCTTGATTGAATGCGTAAAAAAAACAAAACAAAACAAAACAAAAAAAACGATTTTTGACTGCCCCGGTTATTTAAGTTATTCAAACTATGCTAAGCTAACTCAAAGTTACGTCAACATTGTGCAGGTCAATTTTAAGCATCATGGATGTATATTCTCGTAAATCATGTTAGACCCTTTGTATTTCGACATTGACTTATGTTAACCTCTTCTAATCGGTAGAAACGTGCTTACACAATGAAAGAATCTAGCTTCCTTTTTTTTTTTTAACCTTGGAGTGGTATTAATAAACGTTATTGAACGTCCAGGTCCTTGACTTTATTTAGAGAGGAACCCACAGACCACTTTGTAATTTACATTCTTGACAAAAATCAGCCATCGCTTATCAGATATTTAGTCGAATGATCAATTTCGTTCGCAATCAAAGCAAACTAGACACTAACTGCCAAAAAGGTTCAGTTTATATTCGTCTTCGTTGAGCCTCCACTTCATTGTTCACAGGTAATTAAGTCGCCTCACAGAGAATGTAGAATGAAACAAAGCGTAGAACAACCTCAGTATCCATGCAGTTCATGCAAGGGTGAAAACATGCGAGAAACGTAAAAAATCTGCTAGGCATTTGGCTCGTTTATTATTTAATGATCGAAGTGAATACTTCCTTGTTAAGATCTGAGTCGTTAGGGGGGAGGGGGAAAGAAGCATTTTGCTGCGATCAATAATATATAGGGCACTTGGCCTCATATTAACGATTGTCAAGCAAAAGTACTGATTCAATTTTGGACTCTCGTCACCCGAGCAACATAAGAGAAAGGCTAAAGTCTTTGAAGGAAAGTAAGTTCACTTTGTTTGCTGTGTATCAAAACCTCCAGTCGTGCTAAGACCTGTTAACATTTCAGTAATGTTTGGCCTAATCTACTCTATCCGTCTCTCCAAATAACGGGTAAATAAGTATCTTTGATCCATTTTGTTTGAAAAGCAGATCTCAGCCATGCCAGATATTTTACTCCTGCCAAAAAAAAAAAAAAAAGCAAACAAAAAAAACATCGGCAACGCTCCAATGGCCTTACCTCTTTTCAAAAAAGATCGGGAGCAAAAGCATTTTACTTTGTTATGGCATCAAGTCATAGGCCTTATCACGGTTTTCGACGCCATTTCGACGAGTAGGCAAACAGGCTTAAAATAACAGTGTTTGTATGGAAATCCGATGTCAAAAAAGTTTCATAAAACATTGCTTCTGAAAAATTCATGAATTGGAAACTTTTGGCACTAGGAAGAGGATTTTAAGAAAAAAATTGGAGGGATGTAGCTGTCCCAGAAAGCTTCCAGTCGTGTTTTTTTTAATTTTTTTTATACATTTGTCTGTATAGCGAACCATCCGTG
>NW_028145509.1:37500-290000 GCF_977016875.1 Pavona decussata | reverse complement strand
GCGTTAACACTAAAAAGTGACTGGGTGGGAAACGATTTAGCCGTTGCTAGAAGATTAGAGCTACTGGCCAATCACTGAACCGTAAATACAATAGACATTGTTTTTTAAATTCGTCTGAAGGCGGTAAGAGCACGGCAAACCCCTTCCACCTCTTGCTAGTTACAAAATGTGACAAAAAGGTTACTCTCCCAACATGGAAGGAGCCGAAAACAATTTTGAAATTTATGACTGGACTGATATATTTGGGGTTTGAAATATGATTAGTTTATTGGATCGCTGTTGGCCAAACTGTACCATTAATATTCAGGATTTTTACAAACATTACTTGATGTAGTGCAGTCCGGTCTTCCCAGCTTGAGCGAGCTAGCACCAACTCCAGCTTCTTCGGATAGCTTCAACATCGTATGAAAATTGTTGCAGTTCTGTTACGGCAGTTAAATTACTTGCACTTCTAATAAGCTTAAAGAGATACAGATATTTATGACAACAATCGCTAAATACAAAAGAAAACAAATCGAACACTTTAAAAAACGTCTTTCAGGCGCTGAACTGGAGTAAAGGTATTTTAAACGATGCTATTAAGTTAGTTTGTGGTTCCATGGCAAGGTATTAAAAAAAAAAAAAAACAACGAAATATTTCGGGTGAAACAGCTTCCAACTAATCACATATTTCAAACTCGCAGCTACTCTTGTTTCCAGTTTTCTCTCTCCCGAACATTGTCCGACACCTCTTCGTTACCAGACTTCTAGCGGCTTTTTAGACCCCCAGGAGTGGGCACCCTTTGCTTCCTTATATGGAAATGGGCATAGTTTCTTCTTACGAGGTTCGCACGATTGATCGAATTTGGTTCCTACCCAGGGGGGGATTATGAGTCAACACTCGCGCGCTCAGCGGCTGCGCCTCGGATTTCAATAGGACGCACGGTTACTAAGACCGTAGCTATTTGTTCTGAGTCAAACGGCGCGTTGTTACTTGTTAATCAGGGCTATTCTACAAGAAATAAATGGGGAGAAACGACCAGAAAAGACTAAAGACTACTTCATTGTAAGTAAATCAACTATATTTGAGATAAATGTAATATTTATTTAGTCGAAACCCATGTTTCCTATTGGCCATGCATTGGGCTTGCGACATATTATCTCGGCCAATCGTTTACTGCAAAGTCAAACAAATTTGATCTGACAAAATGAAAGTCAAGGACCTTCTCTATATAAAACACGATTTTTGTTCTTTCTCGATTACGTACGATTGAGACACAGGCACAATAGTTTTTTTTAAAGCTCCCTGCGCCAATTTAGTCTCAACTGTTGCTTTCGCGTTGTTACGTGTCGCTGTCGCTATATATATTATATATATATATATATATATATATATATATATATATATATATATATCTGTCTGAATTTAAAAGAACATACCCTCAGAAATCTATGATTTTTGTTAACTTTTCTTAACATATAACTTGTTTTTTTTTATTATTATTATTATTTTTTTATTTCCCATTAAATGTAGGGATGTACAATACAAGAGTCACCAGCAGTCATTTAAAAGACAAATACTATTCTTCTCCTTACCCCCCCCCCCCCCTCCCCGAAACTCCCCGATGTAGAGTCATTTAATTGTTTTGCCCAGCTAGCCCCATTCTCTCTCAAACGTTTATACACGGCACAACGAACTCGCTTTGAATTCGGCGCGGTCTTAGCTGAGAAGAAATTCGTTAGCCCTAGCGTTTTGTTTGGCTTCCTGAAGCAAAGTTTTCCTGAGGACATCATTAAGTCTAGTGAGGGAATAAGTCTCACGAGTGCAGTTCCTGTCTCGTCTAATATGCTTGCTACCAGTAGTCCTGTTTTTCAGCTAAACGAGTAAACTTTAGTTACTCGGGCTTGGACGAAGGCTGGCATATTTTGGGCTTTGCTTGAGGAGGTGACAGTCTTTGGCTTTAAAAAGTAGCTCTTAGGGATGATTTCTAGTCGGGCAAGATGAAATTATGGGGAATTTTTCACCTGGCCAAAGACTTAGTTTATTTTCTTGTTGAAAGCCGCCATATGTGTTCCCCGTTCCAATCTTTTTGCCAACATCCGGGACTTAAAGTTATATCACTAAACACGAACAAGAAATGGCAAGGATTTTCTCTTCAAAAAGCGTGAGTTTGAAAAGCTATTCGATTATTTTTCGCCGTTATAACTGTAGCGTTGTTAGGCTTGTGATCGATTAGTCGAGAGGTGCGGTTTGGGGTCGGATTTCCGGTCTCAATGTCATAAATAATTTCCAGATGTCGTTCGGCGTGATTCGTTTCGATTTGTAAATATAGAAGAGATTCGGAAAATCAATTTAGAACACTGTCTTGCTCCGATTAAGCCGATTCTGTTGTAGAAAGCTAGACTGGACCGCTAAAAGACCGGGTTTCGGGTGAGATTTAAGATGCGTTGGCGCCGTTAATAATTGCGAAATGTCGCACTTGTTTTGTCAACACATAGGCCATGTTTCATGTCAGTTCAAATGTCAGTGCTAGTGTCATGTCCAATTTCAAAGACAAACCTTCTATACCAGGTCTGTAGTATTCTTTGACCTTGCTTTCTTGTGATGAGCCCTAATTAAAGTCATGTTCTGGACTAGCATATTCCATCAGCCTAGAAAGTCTCAAAATGTGGTTAATTTCTGAAGGCATGTTCTTAAAAATCCAGACAGATATTAAAATGATATAAGTGGAATGATGAAAATATAAGCTTTTCTTGCTAGTCCTGCTTTTGTAAATCACAGTTGTTTTGTCTAACAATGTAACTGCTGTTAGTAGAAGGGCTTAAAGACTCAACTTTACAGCTTATTTCAAAATATGATGAATGCAAGGAACTAGTTAGCCCTTGCTTTGTGTCACTCATAAACTGACATGATTTCTTGCCTAAAATATAACTTGTGGAGGCACCATTTCCTCTTTATTTGGTTACTACAGTTTATCTTGAAGTGATTAATGATACAAAGAAGCATATCAAGCCGTTCTGAACAATTTGAGCCCAAATACTAATAATATCTGTCTGAATTTAAAAGAACATACCCTCAGAAATCTATGATTTTTGTTAACTTTTCTTAACATATAACTTGTTTTTTTTTATTATTATTATTATTTTTTTATTTCCCATTAAATGTAGGGATGTACAATACAAGAGTCACCAGCAGTCATTTAAAAGACAAATACTATTCTTCTCCTTACCCCCCCCCCCCCCTCCCCGAAACTCCCCGATGTAGAGTCATTTAATTGTTTTGCCCAGCTAGCCCCATTCTCTCTCAAACGTTTATACACGGCACAACGAACTCGCTTTGAATTCGGCGCGGTCTTAGCTGAGAAGAAATTCGTTAGCCCTAGCGTTTTGTTTGGCTTCCTGAAGCAAAGTTTTCCTGAGGACATCATTAAGTCTAGTGAGGGAATAAGTCTCACGAGTGCAGTTCCTGTCTCGTCTAATATGCTTGCTACCAGTAGTCCTGTTTTTCAGCTAAACGAGTAAACTTTAGTTACTCGGGCTTGGACGAAGGCTGGCATATTTTGGGCTTTGCTTGAGGAGGTGACAGTCTTTGGCTTTAAAAAGTAGCTCTTAGGGATGATTTCTAGTCGGGCAAGATGAAATTATGGGGAATTTTTCACCTGGCCAAAGACTTAGTTTATTTTCTTGTTGAAAGCCGCCATATGTGTTCCCCGTTCCAATCTTTTTGCCAACATCCGGGACTTAAAGTTATATCACTAAACACGAACAAGAAATGGCAAGGATTTTCTCTTCAAAAAGCGTGAGTTTGAAAAGCTATTCGATTATTTTTCGCCGTTATAACTGTAGCGTTGTTAGGCTTGTGATCGATTAGTCGAGAGGTGCGGTTTGGGGTCGGATTTCCGGTCTCAATGTCATAAATAATTTCCAGATGTCGTTCGGCGTGATTCGTTTCGATTTGTAAATATAGAAGAGATTCGGAAAATCAATTTAGAACACTGTCTTGCTCCGATTAAGCCGATTCTGTTGTAGAAAGCTAGACTGGACCGCTAAAAGACCGGGTTTCGGGTGAGATTTAAGATGCGTTGGCGCCGTTAATAATTGCGAAATGTCGCACTTGTTTTGTCAACACATAGGCCATGTTTCATGTCAGTTCAAATGTCAGTGCTAGTGTCATGTCCAATTTCAAAGACAAACCTTCTATACCAGGTCTGTAGTATTCTTTGACCTTGCTTTCTTGTGATGAGCCCTAATTAAAGTCATGTTCTGGACTAGCATATTCCATCAGCCTAGAAAGTCTCAAAATGTGGTTAATTTCTGAAGGCATGTTCTTAAAAATCCAGACAGATATATATATATATATTTTTTTTTTTTAACAAAGAAACAATACAATGATTGCTTCACTCAGTCGCAGGAGTGCTCGATGCAAAAACATGCAGAGCGAAATATAAATTTAAGATATTTTTTTTTTAAAAAGTTCATGGGATATTATTATCTATCGCCGAGTCTTATTTAATGTCTGTCACTATCAGGGGGCCATGGAAGTCGATCCAACAGTCATCGTTAACCTGCTAAAAGGAACTGGATAACCGTATATTGCGTAAGAGAAAGGGCAACACACAATTTATGGTACCATTGGCCCTATTAATGGTTACTTATCCGAGCGCTCTTAAAATACTAACAACATTGTCTTAGAAAGCTTACTTTTTTTGAAAATTGCGGTTTATGGTGGGAAAAGAAATAAAATTTAAAATTGATTACTGCGCAGATTTTTCTTTGGAGTGAAATAGGAAATTCTTTCTCATGTCAAAGAACAAATTGTGAAGGAAAGGTTTCAATTACAGTTAACTTCGAAGGGTCTGAAAAAGATGACCTTAAAGCAGTGGTTCAGTTAAAACTATAAGCAACATACATGTATACGTCCAAGTCAAACAGCATCATTTAATTTGTCTCCTGCACAACACCAAACCAAGGAAATCTCTTGCTCAAGTTAACTGTAAAAGAGTGACACGAGGAAAATTCCATCCTCGAACTTTCGCTAACATGTTCACTTTTTACTTTCCTAACTTGTAATTTTCATAAATCGTGTTAAACTTTCCTTCCCTCGTTATAGAAGTCTTGAGACATGCTGGCCAAACTGACGGTTGTAATTGTCTTTGTGTTCATCTGCTTCCCTAATGGAATTTCAGGTCAGTCTATCTTGTTTATGCCTTAATTTTTTTTATAGCTGGAAGGGGATGATGATGCACAACTTTCGAGCAATGGGATCATTCATAGGTCGCTAGGCTTTCTAGGAAGTTAATCTCTTGCATCCCTCAAGCCAAGTTACATCATATTCACTTTTTAGGATAAAATATATAATGAGACAATTCCTCGAAGCCAGAGGCGAGGGATCTCAGGTCTAGTCTGAATTCCAATTTTTCAGAAAAGTATCCCAAGAGGCGCTATTACTCGAAATAAAACTTAAGCTTATAGAGAACATAATAGGTCATCCACAAAAAGTAACATCTTTTCATAATATTAAAACATACTAAAAGCCCAAGGGGACGGTAACGTCGCTCCCTCTGACCCATTGTATAACAACTTGGGTCTACCCCGTTAAACAGCTCCAATAGGCCCTTTGCAGCTAACGGTCACATGGTAGAAAATCCACCTTGTTGGAGAGCAAGTTGCGCACTGGGACATCCGGAACAAATCGACTTCGTTCAATCATACTTAAATTTTCTTTGTTTTAGATGTCCTAGTGCGTAGCTTGTTCTCCAGCATGGTGGATTTTGTACCATGTGACCGTAAGCTGCAAAGGGACTATTAGAGTTTTTTCAAGCGAGACTTGAACCCAGGACCACCGGCACACTACCACTTAGTTGTGCCTCTCGTTGCTATAGCCTGATGACACATCTTAGATACGGAAAAATTCTATTCCATTTCTGGTCTGTAGGAAAGCCCATGCCAAAAGGTGTGATTCAAGATTACAAAGTCAAGACTACTTTGCAGGAGGTCAGTACAGGTACAGGATCAACCCATTCAAGAGGAGGATTGGATGGTATCAAGATCCTAGATCCACAGGGGGGGCGTTGGACACGTCGCAGACGTCGACGTCCTCATGGTGGAAGAAAAAAGAAGACGCCACAAACAGGCTAGGTCAAACCAGTCATTTGACATTATACCTGTGAGAACCACGAGAGATTGTTCACTATGTTATATCTACTAAAGTGATATTATGCGAAACAGCAAATAAAATCAATACGTCAAAATCTTTTTCCGATTTTTTTAAGGCTACCACTTCGCAGCAAACATTTCTATAGGGATTGTAGTGATCAACAGGTGTTGTAGATATATCGGTTAGGTCAGCAACATTTAGTTCCACTCGTATTATATACGCGTGTCTCACATCCTTCTTTCTGGAAGGTTTGCAAGTGTTTCTTCTTTTATTGTCTCGAGACCTTCCATCTTTGTCCTGGTTATGTGACAAAGTTACTAGTAAATCTTCTGTTATGAGAAAGAATTTTCTTTTCTGATTCGCGTGCTAACATCTGCTTTCCCAAAATTTTCATAAGCTGCGCAAAAATACTGCTTTACAACGAAGCACCTTCCTTCAATTAGATGAATTCGTAGAACTCCCAAAGCCTCCAAATGAGTATTATGGAAGGTATAAATTACGCTACAAACGACTGAGTTATTGGTGAAGTTAAAAGAAAAAAAAAATAGGAGGACATGGATAGACATAATCAGCAATTTCAGTACAAATATTTGTCATTAAATTGAAATTGCCATACATGAGCCCATCGCGCCCTAACAGCCCCTTCCAATCCAAGGCCAATACTGAGTGCACATATATTTCTCTTAAGAGAAAAACTGTTTATTGTAGCCGAGAAACAAAGTTTTAGAAACACGATTTCCACTCGAGTTCCACTCTTGTGGTGGGAGCTAAATGTTTCCAATTTTCTAGTAATTTAATTTTCTTACATTCATGAAATCCCTTTGTAAATCCTAAACCAGCTTCCCACGAAACTCAAAAATGTTTTTGAAAGTTGTTTTGTTTGACATTCGTAAACACAATGTAACTTGCAAAAGTAATTTATTCACCTACGAAGCACCAAAGAGCTCTTGGAACTCGTTCAAAGGTGTTCAAATTGTTTTCGTCAAAGGAATACTCCCTTATTTTTCCCTAGAGCGAACGAAACACTCGAGCACGAGTCGAAACGATTCTCTCCCGCGAAGGGACTCGGTTTAGCTTTTTCTCCTGACAAGGGAATTTTTGCGCTCACTCGCGTGTTCCGCTGTCTTTAATATTCCTAAGGAAAACTAGGGACTAGTTGTAGTATGGGAACAGTAATCAGTCTTGTAAATCACGTATGTCATTAACGACTTGTCTTTTAGTATATGAGACCAAACCTAAGCTGATAATAAAAGTTCTAATGAATGGAGTGAAATTTTCCGAATTTTTGGATTGCAAAACGTATTTGCATCAAATTAACCTGAAAATGACATCAATTTCTTTGTTTAGGGATAAGCAAGCTTGAAAGCAATTTTCATGTTGTTGAGAGATCAATTGAAAATAGAAGGCAGCATTTTGTCACGCGTTTGCACTTAATAAGATCAGTTCACGGCAAGCATTGTTGTAAAGAAGATCACAAAACAGATCATTCTACTACGCACGACTTCGCACACTTTTGACGAAAACCTTGCTTTAATAAAGCAAACCTAGCTTACTCATCGCCTTTTGTGGACTTAAATCTTTAACATGGTGAAGGCCTAACTATGGTCAGTTGACACAAACTACAGGCTAAAACGTTCATGAAGTTCACAACTTCAAAATGTGGGACCATAAATGAATCATCTTTAACGCGAAGAAAAGAATTTGGGCAATCGCCAACGAATGAAAACTAGACGCAGTTGGTCTTGAGTGATTTCCCCTAATTCTAAAGAACGATACAGCAGATGCAGCAAAATTCTGTCAAATACATGGAGAGCTCTATTTACAAAATTTTATGCGAAATGGGCAAACGTAACTTTGTTTAGAATCTAATTATATATCGGAAAAAGCTTAACAAGCTTAACTTGGGAGTTAACTAAAGAAAACTATTGTTTTACGTTCATATCTCTGAGGGCCGTTATGTCAATCGAAATTCTTTGTTCAAACTGCAATATTACAACATGGTCTATGTGTGTCTCATTGCTTAAATTCATCGAATGGTTCTTCAACTTTCATTAATGCTACTCCGAGATGAAACTTAAAGAGTCAATAATCTCACGATTTTATCGATAGAGCTTAACAACAGAAGACAAGTTAAGGTCACAATGCAAAAATATACATCCCTGAAGGATAAAAACGAGCTCAAAGTTAACGGTAAGTTTGTGTTAGCTTTAACGTGGCTTGAAGGACTTGAACAACAATTCCCAGGAGAAGAATAACTTCAAGGTTTTAAAGGCGCTTTAACCAAAATGTTCGTAATTGTCGTTAACGCAAGGAAAAAAGGATAACAATTTTTTCATGAATTCTTTTTAAACGCCCATCCTCCGATAGTTGAAAGGCAAATTAAACAAACCTAAAGCAAATTGTGGTAAGAGACAAGATGTTTAACAACTGGTACCAGTTCATAATCCAATTTGACCCACTTTACAGCCTCGGCTTTCAGACACTTCTCGTATTACGATGAATATATTTCGGTTTTAAATTAAAGCGCTCACTGAAATATTTCGGCCACAACCAAACATTATTTTTCCTGTATTCTCCTTTTGTTAACGTTTACTTAGAGACTAGAATTATTTCTGTAAGAGAAATATTCACAGAGTTATGAATTGTTTTAAACATTTTGTGCTGGACTTGCTGAAATATTTCGGGCCACAACCAAACATTATTTTTCCTGTATTCTTCTCTTAAATTTTAGTTAGAGACTAGAATTTTTTTTTAGGAGAAATATTCCTAGAGTCATTAATTGTTTTGAACATTTTGTGCTCGTCATTCACAGCGCATATTTAACAATTAGACGGCGAGCTCGAGGTTTCTATCGGCTGATAGTTGGCGAGGGGCGAAGCCCCGAGCCAACTATCAAAGGCGATAGAAACCGAGAGCGAGCCGTCTAATTGTTTTAGCATACCTCAGTGATCGATCTATCAAGCAAAAAAATCTTTTTATTTCATAAATTTTGATACATTTGTGCAATGATGCATGCTAAATTGCGCGTGCTCTGACAAACTGGCGCATTTGCAAAGTTCATTCATCAATTAAAACAAAGCTACACAGTGATCTCGCCATACATTGCGCAGTCTCAGAAACTTGCAAATTAAATCGTAAAAGAAAAAATGATGTGAAGCTCAAACTAAGTTTAATTTCAAAGACCTTGTCATTTTCAAATTCTGGAAAAGAGTTGACAAACACTTTGCCGTCTGCTTCGTCGTAGTTGTCGTTGACGCCGCCTTGGTGGCCCGTTTTTTGTCGACAAAACCGCCCCCGGAAAGTCTCTTCGCAGCTCAAAATATCGTCTACCCTGGGGTGTTTGGCGGAGGTTAAATATCTTTGGAGTGAGACTGCGTTGGTTTTCTCTTCCTCTCCTCCCGAAATACAGGTATGTGTAAAACTACGCGGTTTGCTGTAATTGTTTAGGATCTTTTGTATCTGCATTTCCTAGTTGACCACTTTCAAAAAGCTTTTGCAATTGCTCGCTTGTGATGGGAGTTTTATGAACAACTGGACGAACTTTTCCCTCGTTCATCAGATTTTTACAGACTGCATTTAGCGTATCATTTCCCTTCTTAAATTCATAATCACCGACGATAGACCCCGGCTTGTTTTAAATAGGTTCTTGCTTCAAATAATTATCTATCAATGGCCGCTCGGATGGCTTTAAGTGAAGAAACTTTAAACGGTTCGCCATTTGTTTGTCTCACTGACACTATTTCGGAAATTGTTCTGCACTTACCTTTAAAAATCTTTATTCCATACTTGGTAGCTTTCTTTGTTTTTTTTTCTGGCATGGCACTTTGCAAAACGTTTTGTACGTCTTCTTCACAAACTTTATGAAAACAAGAAGGGGAAGCCATTTTTCAACAGCTCCAGGTGCCGTCTATCGATCGATAGACGGCACCTGTGTAGCCAATCAGATTGCGCGTTTACGTGATAGTCGGTCACTGAGGTATGCTAATTGTAAATAGTACGCCCTAATTTTAAAGTAAACGTTCAAATATTTCGAACCATTACCAAACATTATTTTTCCTTTATTTATTTTCTTGTAACGTTTATTATGAGACTATAAATATTTCTGTACTAGGAATATTTACAAAGTAATAAATTTTGATACAAATATTTTATTTTTATCCGAGCGGCCAAATTGCACGCGTGGAAACATTACGTGGTAGCCACGTTTTCTTTATTGTACGCATTTCAAACTTTACACAAATGCACTAATAGTTTCCACAGAAGAAATATTTGAGAGAGAGCGTAATTTTTTCATCCACAAGTGTTTTATGCTCTCGAACTTCATCGGATTCAGCAATGTGATCTCGCACGATCAACAAGAACAGCTTATGGTTCAAAAAATTTTCCGCTGACGCGTAAAAAGTTTGCTTTACATGCACTTAAGATATATATAACTCAAGACAGGATGAAGAATTTGTAACGTTATTACGTTCATACAATAAGCAAAGTAGCATGTATACAAATGCTATTAAAAAGGAATTGTGGAACTCTGCTTTTAGGCTTGGCTAAATATATATAATACCTGGAAAGTGGAGTTTTTGAAAAGCTTGTTCGAAAATATAATATGGAGATAAACGGCCAGAAATGACAAAAGACCACTTTATCGTGAGAACTTCATTTTGGTTACTGATTAAGCTTTATTTACTAGAAATGCATTTTTGCCACCGCCCACTGTTCCATTAGTTTCAGATTTTGCTGTGATTATGAATGACTGATGAAAGTTTCTAGCCGACATTTGGATCTTTGTTGTTTAAAGGTTGGTCACATGATAGGCAGATGCATTTCTTAGGTTTTCAATCACTTGAATCAGGTTAGGGGTGGTTTTTATTCTACCCACAAGTTTTGTGTAACAATAGATTAGTAAAATGGATTTCCTCAGAGCTATTTCCACAAAGAACATTCCTCGATTTAGCCGTGGCTAAAAAAGCGTTTAAACTCACAATTTTGGTAAGTTGGTTTTCCCCTGAATTATTCTAAATGACTGTATTATTTTGCTCGTAAAAGACATAGTTATAAGCTAATGATTTAATGGCTTTTTTGTCAACTTTTTGCTATATTCCAGAAAGATGGAAGATTTTCATTGATCTTGTTTATCATTTTTAATTTTCAAATAATTCAGTGCGGGATTGTAGAAGAGTTAGTGTGTTTTCAGTATTCCTTAGATGATAGAAATTGACATTATTGTGAAAATTAAACAAAATATGATCTTAAGTATTCTGGTGTCATCCAATTTAACGTTTTATACATTTTAATATGAATGCAATATCGCGACCGTACCAATGTATTTGTCTTGACGAATGGATTTCCATGTCCCCATGAACTGATCATGAGTTTTTCTTCGAAAAAAAATTCAATATTGGCAAGCGCAAATTACCTCTAAGACAGACAATTTGTCTCTGAGATACGTAATGCGTCCAGTCTAAAGGTTGTTACATAGCGCTTCTATCCACAAGTTCCGTGACGACTCAAAAAGCGATTGTTTAGAGGCTATAGGTCACAGGACAAGAGATTTATTTTGTACTTACACGGTCATATTTGCATGTAGAATGCATTGTACATAACTTAACAAAGAACCTGTTGATTGGACGATTTCATGAAAAGAAACTGTTTACTGCTGCTCTCGCCCGCCGTATTCTCTACCGCTCAAGAAATAAAATAAAAATAAAAGATAGCTAAATGCATATTTAACATCTCATGACATCTGCATGTTCTTTAACTGACAAGAATTGTTTAATTTCTTCTTCTTGAGGGGCATGATGATATATTTACTGTAATATACGAACGCTGCTAAAGTAAGTGATCAGTTTACAGTGTATAGTAGAAAGTCGCTTCTTTCTTTGCTTTGCGTGTTATGACAAGGTCACGGAAAGGAAAATCAACAGGACGTGATGATATGAGAAGAATTCCTAGAAACTATTTTTGGAAACATGCTATCTCGTGATTGTCACGTGTTATATCAAGCCTGAAGGTTCGGTGTCGCCACAAGGAAGTACTTTTCCAAGAACGCGGTCGGCTCATTTCTGTTGTTCCCGCGAATAATGGCAGTTACAACAATGTTAGCTTGGAAGGTTACTTGCATTATTCTAGTTGTTATTGCAACAAACCGGTTTGTATCAGGTCATAAAGTACCTCGAGAGAACAGCTGCAAGAAAGCCTTGAGAAAAGCTGCGAATTCTCCCAAAGTTTCTCAGAAAAGCGATCTGGGCAAATCAAAGGTGCGCTTCGAGGTCTGCGCCGAAGTTGAGGGCGTGACATACTACTGCCCAGGAGATACAATTTGCTGTACACCAGGGGATCCAGAGAGTAAGTGTTGCCCTGCAGACCATCCACTGTGCTTACCTAAGATAAATCCAGAATTTTGCTGTCCTGAAGGATATCCAAAACTGTGCGGAGAGTATTGTTGCACGGCTAGCAGCTTTTGCTGTAATGAAGAAAACTGCTGTGAGGATGAAGCCGAGTGCTGCGGGGAACAGTGCTGCGAGCCTGAAGAAACATGTTGCAACGAGGAAAGCTGTTGCCAGAACGAAGCTGCATGTTGTGGGGACGGGTGTTGCACCGGTGAAACTTCTTGCTGCAAGGAAAATGCCACCGAAACATGCTGCGACAAAAATACTATGGCCTGTTGTGACGGATACGGATGCGTTCCTCCATGCCAATCCCAGTTCGACGCTATTGGGTGCCAGCTGTCGAGGTTTTCCCTCGATGCTAAACAGGCGGAAGAATCATTGGGGAAGCCTCAGACATTGCCGGAAAATCTTTATCGAATACTACGACCTGACGAGAACCCAGAGGGAATCATCGCAAAAAATCCTGCTGCCCAAAGAACTGTTCTTTCCCACGTTAACTGCGGCAGTCGGCCTCAGTACGCCTCCCAGTTTATATCAACATCAGCTTCCTTGGACGTGGCCAAATATTACATGGAAAAAGGGAAGGAGAAAGGTCTGACAGGCTTGAGAATTTGCGAGTTTGAAGTGGATAAATTACCTCAGAGTTGCCAGATTGTAGATCTGACGACTGAAGAGAACCGAGACAAGTACCTGGGGAACGCTGTGTGCAAAAACTTTGCCAAAGCATCCGCGGAAGTCCTACTTCAATGTAATGTGCCAATTTCGTGCACAGTTATTGATCCCCCACCAAGTGGTAAGGGGATGTTTGAGGATACTCGGGAGGAACTTTAGACTGTACGTGTGCTTCCTCGTTACTTGGTGTAATGAAACATTTGAAAACTGAACTGTAGTTGTTCACTTCGAGATACACTCTACACAGTTTTAACCCGAAGTGATATAAGATCATAGCTTAATTTACGTTGCTTTCAGCCAGCCGATGAATGTAGCAAGTTAGATATAACATTGTGAGTCGTTTGCTTGTGACATTAAAGGAAAATCAGTTTTGTCGATCAATGTTTTACTGATACAAAGGCAGGGAACTTTTGATAATGGAGATTCAGATGGCAATGTTAGTCACTCAATAAACATTACATCAGTAAAAATTATAAAATGTTTTAGTTTCACTTTCTGGTACACTTCTTTGTCGTTTTTGAGAAATTTAATTTCTGTATGCCATTGCAAGTATCATGTAAGAGCAAACTTTATTTTGAGGGAAAAATATCGTCAAATCAAATATAGGTTTGATGACGATACGATGTGTACCAAGGCAAGTCGTTAATGCGCTCTTTATACTTGGAAGACCACAGTTAGCCCGAGCTCTACGATTTGTGTTGACCTTTGTAACGTAAACACCACCATCTCGATGACCATTGTTTATTAACGAAATTATAATTAGGATTTCTATAGGGAAAAATTATCGTATTTGAAGGCACAACCATTTACAATTTTTCAATAAAAATTTCACACCTGAACTCTTTGGAGTTCCTTTTGTCTCCTGTGTGGGTTTTGGGTCGATTTGACTGAGGTGATTTCGTGGAGTTTAAGTTGCCGCGGCTTCTCTTCATATATTAAGTCACAAGGTTGGGAAGTCCGCCAGAGGAAGCGACCGGATCTACTGACGGAAAACAGCCATAAATTCGTTTCAAAGGCTCGTATCAAAATTCCACGTGGATCACGGCAGATAGCAACAGAACACATCCGTCCGTAGGTATGAGACTGAGGGAATTATTTCTCAATAATGTACACGAACGCGTCTGTCAAGACCCATCGAATCTCGCCGTTCCCCAAATGTTGGCTTAGTGACGCGGCCTAAGCAACACGACATTCGAATCAAGCCTCTAAGGTCTCCTTTACCACATAGTCGTAAACCGCGCAAAAATACCTTTGAATTAGGAGGCACCGTCCTTCAGAAATCAAAGTTCCTCGGACCGCGGACCATCCTATCCTATCCCGAGATTCGCAGGTGTATGCGCAGTAGGAAGGAGGCACCGTGCTTAAAATGGGGGAGTGAACACGGACATGATTACACACAAGACGGATTTTCAATATCATCCGTAAGGTTATGGAATATGTTACCTAACTGAAAGTTTGCTGTTCATCCAGCCTTTCTTAGTTCAAGTCTTTAAAAGTTGCAAAGTGCATGATTACTCAACTTTAAATACTTTATATTAGGAGGTCGTCGTCAAGCTGTATGGCACGCTCACCTTAGGCCAAGCGGTTCAACCCTGAATCATAATTTGTTCATCAAAAATTATATTTCCTCACCTGCGCATCATTGTGGATTTACTAGAGAAAGTATTGACCATTTCGTTTTTGATGATGCTGCTGAAAGTGATTATCTGCTTACCTCCGCTGTTCAGTTGATTGGTAATGAACTGAGATGGGTCAGGGCATCAAGACGAACCTACAATAGCTAGTTGCAATGACTTCTGAATAGTGTTCCTGAGATTTCTTTGTAAAGCAATGTTTGACCATTTTTAGGAGTTCAGCTAGAAGTTTTTGGTAGATTCTAAATGTTTTTTGTAGACCTATCAGTAGCCTTATCATGCAATCCTTTATTCCAAGCTTCAGTGTTTTGTGTCTGTTACGACCTGTGTTTATGTATTCAGTCGTAAAGGCACAAGCACCCTAAATAAGGTATCAGTAAGCTTTCGGATCAGTTGCTAAAAGACGGATTATCCGTTTAATTCGTTCCCAAAATCCGTCTTAACAAATGGATAATCAGACGGACAAAACCGACGCATAAAAAAATACGTCTAAAATTTTAACCGTCCCGTATATGATTTTTTGAGCAGCTTATATCGCCGTCCCTTGATTAAATGGTTTAAGCCGCTGTCAAATGTTTTGTGACACGGGCTCACAGTCACGCTGCACATGGATGGCTAAAACACAACAAACTAACAAACTCTCCGTACTTCTGGAAACGATTGAAAGCGGAGAAAGTTATCTTTCGAACGAGATGTTTTGCAGAAAATTTGGTGGACTTTCAGTGCTGATATGGTAAATCAAAGATTTTAGCCGCGGAATGCTTATTTACTGGAATTTAACACGCTTTTGCCTCTGGATATCGCAGCGGATTCAAATCGGCGAATGTCAAACTTATGTCGAACTGAAAGGAAGTGCCTTCGAGTTCACGAAAAAAGATTGATACTGGTGTGAAGATGAATTCTGACGCGAACTGGAACGGCTAAAACACGGCATAGTGGCCTTTTGGAGCGGAGTCACAAACCTTTTAAAGAAAATTTGCTCACTGTATCGCGACGGACACAACTTTTAAGGTAAGAATTAAAACAAATTTATTTGAAAGAACTAAGCAGTACTGATCGAATCGGATTGATACCGGGGCATTCAAATGTTTTGAGGACAGTGCTTTTTTCGATTTTTTTTTTGTCAGTCGCTTCTTTGTAATGTGAAATGCCCTGATATTTTCTCGCTGCCTATGGCGCACGCGCATCCCTCGGCTTGTCATAGGAATTTCGTGTGATTTTGACACGCGATTTTACTCTAGAATGAGCAAGATAATAGACCTTTTTCGCTTCGTTGTTTTGTTGACTCATAACATATCATGTGACGGTGCTTTTGTGATTAGTCTCTTTTACAACTGGCCATACCCACGCTGGCATGCATTCTTTACTTTAAGTGCGTTGTTATACAGCCACAGAAAAGAAGCAAGAAAATAGCAAAACGACAATTTCAGCACAACTGTATTTCTTTTAAGGTAAAGGTGAAGTCGCACTACGAGCCTAAGTACGAACTTAACCTGGTTACTGTCGCATAAAGCCACTAGGCTAGGGGAGTATTCCTACTCCCCTTCCCACCCCCTCCCCCCTCCCTCTTCCTTATCAGGATGAGATGCTACTCCATCTCAGGGTTACCCCTAAAATAGGGAACTTAAGCAACGACGACGGCGACGGCAACAACAACGCCGCAAAACGATAGGTTTGTTGAGCAAAAAAAATCATTCTGCACGTGCATTTTACATTTTGGTACATTTCTTTGCCGTCCCGGCTTCAAAACAACAACGTGGAATGACCACACTAAGGTTTTGTGGAGAACGTGAACGCACGACTATAAGCCTGGTGGTTTCTAGAAGTCACCTCGCCATACATTAAACGACGGTGAATTTTTCATTTTCTTTCTTAACTTGTACGCCACTCCTGCCAATTTGGTTCCTAGATAGTTCGCGAGTTGAAATAATCGTGAAGTAGCACAAATGAAATAAAGATATATTTTCAGGTGATGTTTTCGTTGCCGTTGCCCTCGTCGTTGCTTAAGCTCCCTATTAACAGTATGTCGCCAATAGCCATTTATACACCTCGGATTTGAGAAAAATCTCTTTATAATATCACACAACAACTCCTACAACTACGCGAACGACAAAATCACATCTGGCACCTTTGCTCAGCCGGGTAGAGGAGAGGGGCAAGTCTGGACTCATCTGACGGGCCCAAATGTTCGAGCCGCTGCGCATCTTGATGGCCTGCGGATAGTGAATATCCCTCCTCCTTTTCAAGGCCTTCTTTCCAAACCTCCCCTCCTCTCAGCACCAGCTGGTACATGGCGTCTGTTAGTACTCTCTGTTTCTCCAGGTACGTGCAAAATCAAGTTTCGATTCTCTTCCTTGGAACCGATATGATGACGACATAGAGAAAGTCAAAACAAAACATTTAGTCAGAAAAAATTAGGTGCATGCGCAAATCCAGATGCATTATAACCATTTTTGGCATAATGCCACTCTTTCCAATCTCGGCCGAAAATTTATCCAACAACCCCATTTTTTTTAATTTATACGTCCTAAACTCTTCTTTCTTAACCCCGATCGTGATTCTAACTATCGGTTTTCTCTTCAGGCTTTGATTATCATCGGTACCGACTGGAAGACAACGGAAAATGGTCTCACAAACCTGGCGGCTGCTGTGTCACTCAACATGACAATGCAGGACAACCCATCACTGATCCTAGGGATGTCGACACGCTACCCTACAATTATAAGTTTGTTTGTATAGGTAATCACGCGATTTTGAGTGCAATTTGGGATAAATCAGCACGAGTAAATTTTTCAAAGGCTAACCAAGTTTCACGAGCCCGTAGGGCGAGTGCAATTTGTAGTCTTTGAAAAATTTACTCGTGCTGATTTATCCCAAATTACACAAGACAAATTATGTGATTACTTGTTAACAATATACATGCAAAAATTTGACTCTGTTTTTCTCTTATCGTGTTTATTTCGTGTCATGGCTCACTGGTCCCGCCTACATTAACGTTATTGGTTAAAAAATGACAACCTTGATTGACATGCTAGCGCTTGTGGAAACTTACAGACCAAAAATATCCTCTCAATCGACAAAGATCAAGTTCTGGAAGCATTTATCATTCTAAAGCGTTTACATTTTATGGACCTCAAGGAGAAAAGAGGTGTGAAAAGACGTCAAAACTTGTTTATTTAAAGAAGTCAACTTGTTAATGTTTTTGTCGAATCTAATTGAGGCAAAAACGATCAACATTTTCAAAGCTTGAAGCTTTTCGAACTTATGAATCAGTGAGAAATACTGTCCTCGCCAGGCGGTGCGGCTGACTGTGGCTTTTTGGGAGCTGCTGTGTTTCCCATTGGTGAAAATAGTTTATGTTCATGAAACACTGATGCTGATAATTTTGGCTAGAGATATAACTTGGCATCTGAAACGCTGCGAGAGCTGCTTGGTTGAAGTTGTTTCCACATTGAACCGATTGAGGGTCTGGCTAGCCTCCCACGCAGTCGTTTTTAGGGGACTCGTATTACCTCCTCCCCACGGGTGGGGAGGAGGTAATACGAGTCCCCTAAAAACGACTGCGTGGGAGGCTAGGGTCTGGCGAGAACGGGTTGAAAATATTGCTGGAGCTGCTGGTGCTACTATTAAAGCTGTGTCCTCGAGCTAACTGGCTGTTGATGTTTTTAGCGTGGCCGATGGTATGGGAAAGCTGTCGCTGTTCTCTTTCATCTCCTCTTTCATGTCCAGCCTGAAAATTTCACATTTGCCCTCGAAGCTTCGCTTCTCGGCGAAATATTAATTTTTTGGACAATCTCTCAGCTGCGGACATTATCAGCCGACATACCAGACGCCTGAACGGGTTTATTTACTAAATAGCAGCCACCATTACACGAAGGCTATCAGGCTCGTAATCTTCCCCGTCTTTCTTACTAACTGTTGCGTAAAACTCCTCCAGAATTTTGTTCAGGGCCTCCGGTTCGTACTTTTCAATACTTTCGTCATAGCCCTTTTGAGAAGCCCAAGACTTCCAGACTTTAAGCCAATTATTTGTGCTTTGTTGGGTGTTTTTGTTCTTAGCATTCTCCTTCAAACTCTGAATTAAAACGTTGTTACTTTCTCGTAACCTGTCCGCCATTTTGTGTTGTTGCGCTTTCGCGACTTTCCTGCCAATCAATTTAATTTCAACTTTCTGCACTCAATTTCAACTTTCTGCACTGTTTGGGATTAATTGACGTGCTCTCAGCCAATGAGCATGCTGAAATTTTTGCATGTATATTATTAGCTTGATGATCACTAACAAGGATGCTGTCAACATTCTGTAAAATACTATGCAGGCATTGTAACCTTTTTGGGGAGTTTAAAGTCTCTGGGTCAAGCAGGCATATGCCAAATGCAAAACATTTAAACTAAACAATCAGCTCAAAATCAGTAATTGTTAAGTATTTTATTGACACATCAGCTTGTCTTAACTTACCTTTGCTGTCGTTAGCTGAAGACCATGTCAAAGTTGCGTCGTAAAACGACAAAGCAAATGCAACTGACCTTTGCCTCTATTACAACTATAATTTATAGTGAGCTGCAAATGAATAGAATGCAAATGTTTGTTAGCGGGACAAATCCAGTAATCAACAGTTATTGATCCCTTGTAAATGTCTTTGAAGTTTTAGGCTAAGTTTTTAAGGATACAACTTCATGTATTAATCTACAAATTTGTTAAAGTCTTTGAGAGTTTTTATTTGACACCCTCGGCACGAAAATTTGCGTGTCGCTCAGAAACGATTTTTTTTGTTGAATTAAACAAATGAGATTCCATTGTTCCGTGGGTCTGCTTATTTATAGATCACAGAAGACCAGTGCTAAAATACAGTAAGGACATCTGTGATACACTCACCTAATGGCTCGTGTGACGCTTAACAGATGCGCGAAAATGGAATATATTCGTGTTAACTAGATTTGACGTATGTCATGCGCTGGATTTACCTCGTTGCAAGGTAGCGCAAGTCCGGATAAACGTCGCGATGAAACTGCGAGAAAATTGTCGAAATGATTCGAGGAAAAGATACTACAAAGAAAATGTTTCTAAAAGGTACGAAAAGAAGTGAATCGCATGGCACCTTTCGAACACCTTATTAATGCGTTCATTGCGTGCATCTTGTAAATATAAACGACTCTTGTATATTACACTAACTATCAACTATGTAATCCTCAAATCTAAGAGGTAAAGGCTTGCTAATAAGGGTCCTTCATTACAGAAGATAATTACTGAAGCAACTTTTTGAAATGTCTTACTTATAATGACAACCAATTTAGACTGCACGTTTTCACGATATCATCTGATTTTCCAACCGTTCATTAACACTTTAAGGCAAACTTTCCCGATATCATCTAACAGGTGCTCGCTTTTCTCAGAAATCTGTCGAAATACAATGGGATTCAATTTTCTTGATATCCCTGTCGTTATCTGAGAGATGTTAATGTTATCTGTTTTCTTAGCTATTGATTAAAAAAGATTATAAAAAAACCGTTGAACAGTTGAAAATAGCCCTCCAGTGTCTCGTGTACTCACGAACGGCATTGCATTCAGAGCTCACTGAGTTAGCTATATTTATGAACATGATGAACTTGCAGACGATCTCTGCTCTGTTCGCACTCTTTCTCGGATTGGCGGTTTGTGAAGATCATCACAACATGGCCTTGGTATGAATGTGATAACTAGTTTACTTTAGAATAACCATTTGGTCCTTCAAAAACGTGGAAATGGCCTATTGATATTTTAGTTGCGCATATCGTACAAGTGACGAACATTGCTTAACCAACTTGACATAGCAGTAGTTGCTTGCACTAGCCGCTAGACCACTGTTTGAAATTGTTACGCAGAAACACGTATAAGTGCGAATACATTAGCGATTCCAACCTGATATAGTAGTATAGCATATAGATGTAACATATCGTAACTGCATATAGTAACATGTATTGCACGACATTTTTTAATCGATGAAAGAACAAATCTTATTAGTTTTTGGTACTTAACCTGTTTACTGATATTGTATCCTAGAAATTTCTCAGTGACTACGGCTACTTATCAGCCCCCAAAAGTACTTACCAAGATTTCACAAAAGCCATACGAAACTTTCAAGCGTTCTATGGCCTTAACCAGAACGGCATTTTGGATTCCCCCACTGTCAGTCTTATGAAACAGCCTCGTTGTGGTGTTCCTGATCCAAGCAAACGCGAGCTCGAGAAAAGATATTCTACTCATGTTCCATGGAGAAAGAGACACTTGACGTATTACTTTAAACCTGGAGCAGATCTCTCTGCAGTAAGTACGATAGTATAAGATTAAAGATACTTAACAATTGTCGGGTGTCCTTCACCAAAAAATGCCCTACGCGCGTTAGTGTAAATGAAAAAACCATAACGCAGTTTTGCGACATCGCATCTTTTACAGCGCCAGCAACCGAAAACTTCTAAGGACACTGAGTGCCGTTATATTTCACAAAGGTTGTGTTTTCACGACGCATGTCTCGCAGAGTTCAAAAGTGTTGACGGGCCAACGCGACGCATGCAGTTCGCGCATAGATTTGTAATAAAGCCTTCATACCTTAGCTCTGCTTAATGATATTTATCTTGATCATGAAGGTGAAAACGGAGACTTTTTAAAACGATGACGCAAAGAGCGTCACACGACATTGGTTCAACCAGTCCAAAGAAGATACCTTGTCACGTTTTTGGCGAGATGAAAATGTAGCCTGCGAACGCAGGGGTGTTTTCGGAGTCTCAGGAGAACAAAAAGCTTTGCTTTTGCCCGGCAAGCCTTGGACTGAATTGGCATCTGGCCGAGGCTTGCCATGCGAAAACAATGCTTTTTTTCTTCCCCTGGTCTCAACATGGAAGTCGAGTGATAAGGGTCTATTGTTCTTAACTTCAATGACGAACAGGATAAGCAGAAGGAGATATTCCAGAAAGCCTTTCAGATGTGGGCTGATGTGTCCAGTTTGACATTCAGCGAAGTCAGCAGTGCAAGTACTGCGGACATCAAACTCAGGCAAGTCTGACTCCCTTGTCCCGAACTTTTACACAGTAAACTGTGCGCGTGCCTACTTTTTTTTACTGCGCATACGTTTTCATCTTTTCTTATTAATTTTTGCTTAATTATTTTTAAAAGTGCGTGATTACTCCTAATTTCCTTTTTTAAGATCCCTTTCTAAAATCTGCTTTTCCGGCATAGCCATAAACTGCGTAAAAATACATCTCTAAATTAGGGGGCACCGTCGTTACATGTTATTTCGAAGTTTTCTCCGTAATTCCTGGGAGGGCACTTTAAATCGAGAGTGGAAGTAAATCAAAGAAATAAATGCGCCATTGAGGAGAATGTCTGTCAAAGTATAGTTATGGTCGCTGTCTGGTGACAACATAAAATTTCGTCAGCAATGAAATTCTATGTCAACTTGCTTCCAGATAATTATAATGAACACGCTGGATATTTTTTCAAGCAAAAATGGCCAACAGATTTTGTGGAGGCGTGATGAGGTGCATGGTTTTGAGGAATTCTTGGAGCTGTAAATTTACTTCCTTTTAAGATATCAATCTTCAATTGATGCAAGCAATAATAATTGATTCCAGAAATATTTTGAAGTAAATGTTTCTATGGTTGCTAGTCACGTGACTCTATGTTGCCAAATCAAAATTTTTGCATTTTTAAAAGTTTTTTTTAAAGTACGTAACCTGAAATTGTGATATTTTGTGCAAATGTAATGCGCATCAATTTGAAAAACTTGTCTGATTTGCATTTTGTGATATCTTCATAAAATAGCTCTTTTGGTCATGCGCAGTACTAATATCAAGAATGAAGAATTTGAAACAATTATATAGGAGATAAATAGTACTGAAAGACGTCGTTACCTTGTATAGTCATATATTCACATTCATTCAAAAGACATTCTATGACTTATGCTAATTTAGATTTGGAAGGAAAAATTTTGCATAGGACAAAGCTTGGGAATATCAATGCAGGGATGGTAGACGTCGCTGAAAGGGAGGTGGGTGGGGAAAACCAATTAATCGGCGAAACACCAAAGAGCCCGCGGGGGAAATGAAAGAGGACGAATTTACAACAAGAGAACGCTTTTAAGATAAACCCTGAGGAAATAGCCTGAGATGGCGTGGAGTATGCCATACGAATTTAGTCAAGCAGCCAGGAATGCTTAAATATTTTTGTGCCTTATAAATGAATGAGAGTAGAATTTTAAGAGATATGAGCAACATTCCATGTATATTTTAAAGAATCATTGCCGCTTTGATTTTTAATCCTGTTATCTCTAGCCTGAATATACATGTTGTGAATATAGCTGTGTATGTCCTCATGTTTACTATTCGTTCCTTTTATTTGATGAACGTTAAAATGTACACCATGATGGCAGAGTAAAGTGGCCACATGAAATCCCCCACTAACCCTGGCGCACTCAACCATGCACTCGCAAATGACTTGTTCATTTGCTACAACACTATTATAAAAACTTTAATATTTCCTTTAAGATTTTAACTGAAAAAATCTATAAATACGACTGTTTGTAGCTTTGGGACTGGCCGACACTCTGGTACCAGTGCGGAAACCCTTTGCTCCGCTGCGTTCGACGGACGTGGAAATGTACTGGCGCATGCCAATTACCCAGAGGATGGAAGAATTCATTTTGACGAAGATGAAAAATGGACTAGCGACACGTCTGGAACAAACCTTTTATACATTACTCTTCACGAAATTGGGCACGTCATAGGGCTGGGTCATTCCGGCGTTGATGGTGCCGTCATGCATGCTGTGGCTAAAGAAGGAGAGAAAAGTGTCAGGAAGCTCCATTCTGATGATATCGCTGGAATACGAAAATTATATGGTAAGAAGTGATCTCTCATTTTCCTGTTGATCTCCACTGGCAGGCTCAAGTCACATTTCTTCGTGAAAAATACTAAAATTCATTTCATACCATAGAGATAAAGGGCATTAAAGTATTGCCGAATTCTTTTTCGGGTTTCTTTTCAGTTTTGATTGGTCGTTGATTTATCGCCTTGCCCACTTGACAAATGACCGTTAACGAGGTAACAAGGCTCGCAGGCTCAAGATCACATTTCTTCGTGAAAAATCTAAAACTCATTTCATGCCATAGAGATAAAGGACAGTAAAGTATCGCCTACTTTTCCAAGGGGTTCCACCTTCAGTTTTGATTGGTCATTGATTTATCGTCTTGCCTACTTGACAAAGGACCGTTAACGAGGCAACGAAAAACTATAGAGAATACCTTTATTTGAACGGTGGTACGTAAGGACTTCAATGGCACACTTGTTCCCAGATGTTATCATGTTGTAGAAAACATCCATTTAAGGACGGTGCCTACTATTGTTACTGCGCATACGTTCTGCGCATCTCGAGATACTCGGGTTTCCTATGGGTGGTGCCTACTAATACAGGGATATTTTTGCGCGGTTTAAATCTATGCGGAGAAAGCAGAACTTACCAAATGCTCTTGGTATCTCAAAAGAAAATTGGGGGTAACCATGCATTTTTCAGAGATAATTAAGGTTCAGTTTAGGAAAAAATGCCATACATTGCTTTATATTTTAGCGTTTTTTAGAGATATTGTTGCTTAATTTTCTCTGAAAACTGCGTGGTTACCCCCAATTTTCTTTTTGGATTCCAATAGGTCTTGCTAAGATCTGCTTTTCCCGCATAGTCATAAACCGCACAAAATACTTCGGTATTAGTAGGCACCGTCCTTAATTTGGATCAAATAGTCAGCCTTGTCTTGCAAGGGCGTACACGTAGACCTTACAAAAAATGTATCTTGACGCGCTTTTGAAGGTAAATAATTGCATTGATTTCAAATCAATATTTCAGTTAACTATGGATAATTCTTAACAAGCTTTTTTCTGACTAGTGTAAGGGAAATATATCTAACAATTATATCGGCAAAGTGACCTTGTAATGCACCTTAAGGAGAAAAAAATTTCTATTGTTCATCTCGTGAGCAGCTCGTGAACAAAGCCTTTCAAAACAGAAAGAAAAATAACAGATAAACATTAAAATGGGGTAGCACTGTACAGTTAATATAATATTATTTTATTATCTATTTTCAAAAATGAGGAAAACGACGGAATGATTATGTTTGCGCATTGTTGTTTGTAGGTTCTAAAGAAGCCCCTCTGCCTACTGCGATAACTGGAGGTACGTCAGTTTAAAAATGTTCCGACTTAATTCTATAGTTTAACGAAGGGCTCTTTATTAACTCAGTTAGTAAAATCAAATATTCGTTTCCAGCTCCACACCAACGCAAAACCACATGTTTAGTGAGTCAGCGACTGAGACATTCATTATTCATTCATTCATTCATTCATTCATTCATTCATTCATTCATTCATTCATTCATTCATTCATTCATTCATTCATTCATTCATTCATTGAATCAATCAATCAATCAATCAATCAATCAATCAATCAATCAATCAATCAATCAATCGTTCGTTCGTTCGTTCGTTCGTTCGTTCGCTCGCTCGCTCGTCCGTCCGTTCGTTTGTTCGTTCGTTCGTTTGTTCGTTCGTTTGTTAGTTTATTCGTTTATTCATCGTTCGCTCGTTAGTTTGTCAGTCAGTCCGTTCGTTCGTTCATTCGTCCATTCACTCGCCCGCTCGCTCGTTTGTTCGCTTGTTCATTCATTCAAAAACTAGTTCTGCGACCCCCATTTTTATCATGAAAATGCGGTTAGCACTTTTAGATCCAACTTCTTTCAAAGTTTAAAAACAGTGTTGGTAAGGTTTCACAACCACCTTAAATTTTCAAAAACTTAACCTTAATGCTCCTTGATTCTTTTCGCCAAATTACCAATTCTCCCCAACAGTCTCATCGATAAAAGATGACTTTTCCTTTAAGCCTTCATATTACTTCTAATTTCCATATCTTCAAAATGGTCTTATAAATTTACACACCAAGCTGACTATTACGCTTCCCAACCCCCGACATCTAATTCTTACAACAATTTAGTTTCCCTAGTAATTGTAATAAATTTTACAGCATGTTAAGTAATAGTTTTAACGAGAATTTGGCCACAAAGTTGTCTGTTGGTTTTTTCCCCTGAAAAATATAGCGAAGTGCTCAGACAAAGAACTCGGATTGTGCATCGCCTACAAAGAGAATGGCTATTGCGCGGATGTATACCGAGATGTTATGGAGGAGGCCTGCCCATACACATGCTACAATTGTAAGTTGAAGACAGATGAATTTTTTTTGTGCGCACAAGGGTGAAGAGATTGGTTGGGGGGGGGGGGGGGGGAAGTAGATTCGGCGAGAGCCCTCCCTTCGCACGTTGATTTTTTGTTGTTGTTGTTGTCTGAAAACGTATACTTTGGCTTATTCTTAGAAATTCTTAAACTTGTTCAGTTAAAAAAAGTACGTTAATATTTGGGTTTATATACATTACTCCTCACTGCAAGGTTAAATATTAATTATCTTTCTTGTATTCCATTTTTTTAAATAATTGTTCATGATCACCTATTATCTTATTTTGAAGTGTAAAGCGTCAAATAAATGCAAAGACATGTGAAAATAAGACGATAAACATATTATTTAGTAACAAACAAATGTACCACTACTAGCTGGGGTAATACACTGATATAACTAATATGACCCATAGAATGTTAGAATGTATCGAGTAAATTTTAGGAAATGTCATCTCAACTGCGTGCTTAAAATCGCCAAGACCATATTCGAAAGGATCGACTAGGTATTCCAGATGACACATTTACACAGTTTTCTTTCTTCTTGCAGGTAACGTGGGAAAAAAGGAAGTCAACTAAAATGCTGAAGTAATTTTCCTGTCACAGGAAAATTACTTCAGCCTTTTGGTTGACTTCCTTAAGTCATTTTAACGCTTTTGTTCCTGTGGAAATAGAAAAATAAAGGAAGCGGAATATCTGAGCAACAGTGTATTAAATGATTATTTCCTTTTATAAGAGGGTCCTGAAGGAGTAAAATGGTAACTGAGATTTGCCTTTTTTCACTGAGAAAATTAGATTTAGGCAAGCAACAACGAACGATAAAAACCGACGGGATTGGATCAATAAATTTTGTTGCAGCTGGAAATGGGATCTTGGGCAAAATTCTGGCGGTAATCTGGGATTTGAACAACATCTGGGCTGACAAGATGGGATTTGTAGTCCCTCCTTTCCTTCCACCCGCGCACAAACGAATTGGCGAATAAATATTAAAATTATCTGGATTTTAGCAAAGGAAAAAGAATGTTCCTAAAAGTATCAGTAGCTATCTTAGCCTGAGTATCTTAGGAAGGCCTGTTACTCAGGTATCACTATCTTTATTGTTGTTGTTATTGTTGTTGCCTTGGGTATGTTCATTAATCAAGCATTTTCGCATTTTCACCTTCCTTTACGTCACCCACTAATGACGGTGCATTGCGTGACGAACAAACGACTGCCTGCAATGCATGATAGACTGTAAAGAGTTGTAACTGCCGACATGTTTTGTCATTCTAGTAGCGATCAGATGTAATATTTTCCTGCCCTGTAAATCAGGCAATACTTCACAAATGACCATGCGATTGAAGAAGATGCAGTCTTGATGAAATGCGCAGAAAAATGATCAAAGATTTGTATTCGACCACTAAATACATTGAGAGTTTGCGCGGTGTTCATCGGACGTTACAAACAGCTCAAACCTATGCGACGAGCGACCAGAGAATCGCGCTACGATGACCTTTGGACCTGTCTTTTACTGCATGTTATATTGAGGTTAGGACATTTCAGAATGTTTTTCTGTGTGCTTTCTATGTGCTTAAGACATGTGCAAGGGCTTAAATTTATCAGACATTTATGTCTGACTCGCAACTTCATCGTTAACCGCGGAGGGTCAAATATTTGCATTTTTACGGATAACACAACACTGAAAAAAATCCAATTAGCGGCAAAAACAACAACAACAACAACAACAACAACAACGAAGGCGTTTGTTTTAGAGTCAGAGTCAACCACACTAATATTAGATATTCTATTGATTTGAGCCGCTATACATGTACCAGAATCGGGTTAGTAAGGCCCGGTTCATACGTCGAACTTTACATGAGCCGAACCTAATACCTATTAAGGTCGACCCAAATAATTAAGTTCGGCAGTTGATTCAGACGTCGAACCTAACTGAAGTCGAACTTAATTAAAGCTAAAGTGAGAAAGTAGATTTTCGTGGTCAGCGGCTGTTGTTTTTACTCAACAAGATTCAAAATGGCGGGAAAGATGAATTCTGACATGGAAGAGGTTGTTTGGTAAAATAATAAAGACAGGCCAAACACGGCTCCTACTGGTCGAGATAGGAAGAATATGACCTTCAAAGCTAATTTGCTCTTACGAGTACGTCTTTCAAAGATCTCGCGGCTTTTCTGCACGAAAGTAAGGAAGGGTCTTTGTAGATCTCCCTTAGCAGAGGCAGATTTTCTATCGTGTCGTTTACCAGGAGCCATAATCAGGGATGGAGACCGTAACGAGATGCCAATTTGACTTGTGGGCCTGTCCCCATGTATTGTACCAAGAAAATCTATTTTTAGAAACAAATTGCGCCATACGCGCGTGCGCGCACGCGTGTAAACGGCCAGGATCGCGCGTGGAGAAATTGAAATTTTTTTCCACCCGTTCAAAACGGCGTCCAAATTTTAAAATTCTGCCAGGGAATATCTCCTCAGTGCCCACATTTAAGGAATTAGACTCTCACAAAGAAAAGGTAACAATTGAAAGAAGACGGGAAAAGTTGGAATAAGCGGCATATTGATCACATGACTCTCACAGTAAAGTCAAAAAGGCGCCAAAACGGTGGCGCTGCGTGCGTTGCTACTGTTAAATGAATGAAAAAAGCTTACACTCTACGGACATGTACTCAGACAGGTAAGGACTTTTTTATCTTTAGTGAATTTTTTCTCAGCTGCTTTCCGTATCACATATAAGGTAGTAGCCACACGCAAATTTGCGTGTATTCACGCGGGTTTATGACGTGAGAAGGGGGGGGGGGGGGGGCAATTTTTTTTAAAAAAAAAGATTTTTTTGGTACAACTCATGGGTAAGCGTGGACCGCACGCTTACGGTCTTCATCCCTGATTATGCCTCCTGTATTTACTCATCTGAATTGTTTTTAAGGTTAGGCAAAGAAGGGCGATATTCCATAACAAACCTCAAAATGTTTTTGCGGGTTTTTAGTTTGTTTTGTAGTGCCGACATTCTTTCGCGGAGGTTGACTTCTGAAAGAGTTTTATTATAAGGTTATCGAGGTAACCTCTGTTGCGTAATCTCTGTTTGAATAGAGTAATGTTTTCTTCAAATTTTGTTTTTGAAGATTTTGTTCTGAGAAGTCTTGACGCTTCGCCTTTGATATAGCCTGTATTGGAAAGTTTCTGTCGGTTTGAAGAGCGTGTGCACTTCAAGAATATATTCTTTTTTTTTTTAATCTTTCGCATCTCAGACAAGTATATTCAGTTGTTTCGAAAGGAGAAGAACAAGCACATTCCTCTTTTCCCGCCATCTTGCTCAGAATAAAGTCCTTTGCGCATGCCAAGTCGATGGAACGCGCAGACCTCGGGGATAGATATAATTTATATAATTTGTACGTAACGTATGCATTTGGTTCGGCACATGAAAAGTTCGACGTCTGAATCGAAGTCGAACTTTTGCCGTTCTATTCGACTGGCGCAGTCGAATAGAACGGCGAGTCGACCCAAATACAAATCTGTCGATCCTAACTGATTCATACGTCGATCTTTACATGCGCCGAACCAAATGATTAGGTTCGGCTCATGTAAAGTTCGACGTATGAACCGGGCCTAACTGGGGACAAAATGAAGTCATATTAAGTAGTTCTCATCTTCGGGTAAAAGCTGGAAATCTACGGCCTGATATTACCAATTAGGATCGTATTATCATATTATCAAAGGAATCTCTGAGACATTTGATCTCTTCATTTGGTCGCCACATATTAAAGCTGGTGTCGAAATTTGTTGGTCTTAGCAGCTTCAGCGTATTGAGTCAGTCTGTGCAGTTGACATTAATTAAAAGCGGATATAATTAAGAAGTCTCTCGATTAAGTTACCGTGTACCTTCAAGAGAGAAAATTTTTGAATTTTCATTTTTTTAGATAAAAATAAACTTCCTAGTAAGTTCTTACAAACAAAAAAAGAATTTTCGAAAAAGAGTGAGTATTTGCCGAGAAATTGGGGCGTTAGCGATTTCCACCGGAAGTTAAATTTTACTTTGATTGACAGCATATTGCTGCCGGTGTAACCACCCGTTGCGATATTTGCGCGAACGGTCTTTCTATAGTCTTGTATCCCTCACGTTCTCGTACTTCGGATATCCTGTATTTATTGGAAGAACTTGCGTTTCTTCGAGTACGACACTGACATTAAAGAAGACGAAAGCTTTAGGCTACACTTTAAAGTGGGTAAAGGTCTTAAAATCTTCCAGCGAAGCGAATATTTGGAGACTCGCTTGTTAATGTTTTAATTCGTGGGTCGGTGAATCGCGCTTCATGAGCTTCCTTTTTGCGGCTGAACGTTGTCAGATCACTTGTGTTCGGGTGCGTAAAACGTAAGTCTCGGCAAGCGGAAACAAAACAAAAAAGCAATTGAAAAATTACGCTAAGAATCATGTCCTATATCTTGATCTTTTCTCACGTCGCTCGTCGCTTTAAGATAACTAGTAAAGGGAAAGCCGCTGCTTTTGCTTGTAGCGTTTTCACAAAGACTTACTGTATTACGGTAATTCTCAAAGCGTTAAAGGGAGTCGGCTCTTTTAAACGGTTCCGTTTAAGCGTTTTCTTTCAAGCGTCAAACGGATACTTGTTAAGAATTTGGGACGTTCATTCAAGAACGAATTTTCACCCGAACTTTCGATAAGCAATTTCGAAACTTCGCTATTCTCAACAATATTTCGCTCGAATAGATTTATTCGCCGGCTCTTCGACTGAAGAGCGGCAAGAATTTTTGTTTTGACTGAGAAAATACGTGCGGTTACGGTGGTTCCCCGATAATTCCGTAGCGCTGATAATTTTACCCTCCTCAGCCGCTTCTGCTTCGGCCTAACAGCTTTGCTTGATGAGGTCGCCTTCAGTCCCCATTTTGTTTTTCCCATAATCGTTGCATATTACAAAGTCGACGTGCGCGTACAACAAACACCGCAGATATCCAACAAAATGGTGAAGGAGTTGATTACTCTGGAACGTGAGTACGCGCAAAACTGCGAGAAAATTTTCACAGGAGGTGACCGGAAGAAAAAGTAGCTTGCAAAATGATTGGCTACTTTTCGATAAAGGCGTTAGGGAGCGGTACTTGTTTGTGTAGCGAGAATTTTTTTTCAAGCGCAGTATTCTCAAATTTTAATTTTCGCTTGCAGGGGACACTTTCAAGAGTTACAACTCAACAGCGATTTGGCCGATTTCAGTAAAATTTGGCCAGATGCTACAAAAATATATAACCAACAACAACATGTCGGGAAATTCGATAATTCTAAAAATTCTTTCCTTGAAAGCCATTTCCGTGCGTTCACTCCGCATGATTTTTTCGCAGTTTTGAAAATGTTTTGTAACTTTTAAACGAAATCGAATTAAGGAAAACTCCAACACGTTTTTTAAGCTTTTGGGATCCTGACCTGGAGGAAAAAAAAAACTTCCAAAATATAAAAATCGCATTGAGCTGGAATTCTTGAAAAAGAACCTGGACCTCCAAGTTCCGACTTTACGGAAAACCTGGGAAACTATTTTCTTGGAAAAGCAATGAAATATTTGAATACCCAGTTCTATAAGCTTTAATTTGATATAGGGTTTTGGGTATCTGTGATGTAACTGAGAGGCGCTATATCCGTTTAACTGAGGCCACCCCTGAAGGTACACGGTAACCTTAACGAAATGAACTTTGGGGGCTGGTATTTGTCCAGAGTAGTAAACAATCTAAATAATAGCACAAAACAAGACAAACAATTTTAAACAGCATTTTATTGGAAAAGCAATATACGAAAATGTTACAAACAGCACAAATCTTCGGTCTTCATTATCTTTGATTTGCTTCAAAGGTGGGAAATATAGAACACGAAATACTGAGGCACCGCTGGTCAACTTAGACATCATACTTTTATAGCAGCGCTCTTCGCCTCATCGTCGTTAGCAGTCCTTTCACGTGCTTTTAATATTTCTTACTGTTACCTTGCAGCGAAGCCCATTTTCTTATAAACCAAAGCAGCCTATAACGGCAAGTTTAAGTAAGCAAACCTTTAAAAAAAAGCCAAGAGTGCACACCTTTGTTAAATCAAAGACGACCTTGGCCTTTCATAGAATTCTTAAGACTTGGCAAAGTCACATCTTTAACATACTTCGAAGTTGCACGGCGATTGCGATGTTTCGTCTTTTTGTTAATTCTAATTCATTTACTTGCTCTTAAATTACCGAAATATATAATATTCAGAAAACTGAAGCGGTAATATCTCCTATTCTGTTGGTGGAAACATTTTTCTGCGGCTAAGAACATTGCACTAAGGCCGGGGATGTTCTAGGGAAATGTTTCTCGAGGAAAGCTAGGTTCGCCTGATTCTCAGTTTCAGATGAAATCACCAGCTCACTTTACTGTAACTGCTTCTCATAACATGTTTAGTCAACATCCGGAACTCGTTAAACGAGAACAACTGTCAGATAAAGAGTAAGATTTCTTGTCCCAATACTGAAAGACTTACGTTTGTACATATCATCTCCTGTAATAGCCTTTAAAATAAGTTACATGTAAAATACTAGGTACTAATTCGATTAATGTTAGCTGAAAAATGTTTAACATGATACTGAAAGGATAAAACTTACTAAGCGATGCGCAATTCTGAAGCATAAAAAAACAATTGCCCAAGCAAAAGCATCCCATTGCTACAGCTACACCTTGACAAAATGTCACTTACAAGAGCCTGCAAAATGTTATATTACTGCCTGAGCGATCTCCTCTTCAATAACCGTACATTGAACTGGATAAGGACAAATAAGAAGCACTTCCTGTGATTTTTTGGCAAAGTTCTTAGCGGTGACAGCTCTTCTCAAGTACCGCCATCGGTTGAGGGGCACAGTCAGATCAAAGAACTGGCACGCGCTCTCGACCAAGTAGTTGACGTCAAATTCGCAAATCCTGAGTCCGGTCAGACCTTCTTCCTCTCCCTTTTGCTTGTATTCTCTGGAAACGTCTAATGAAGCTGACGTCGAAATATACTGTGATGTGTATCCGGGTCGACTGCCACAGTTGACGTGCGATAAAACAGTTCTCTGGGCAGTGATATCTTTTGGAACAATCGACTGTGGATCCTCGTTAGGTCGCAGTATGCGATAAAGTTTATCTCCCAGTGCCGTGACTTCCGGTGATTTCGCTTCTGATCCTTCTACGTTTTCATTATCTGAAGCGTCTGGATCCTCTTGCAGTTCACCACCATCTGACAGTTCACCATCGTCTGAAAATTGGCATCCAACGGCATCAAACTGGGATTCGCAGGGAGCAACGCATCCGAATTCTTCACAACAGGCCATCGTTTCCACACTGCAGCATTTTTTTGTGCCCGCATGCCTGCAGCAGGGAGCATCTTCAATGCAGCACTGTTGATCACAACATGAGTTTTCGTCCTTACAGCAAACTTCGTCTTCACAGCAAAAGGCGTCAGTCTTGCAACAAACGTTACCACATGGTTTTGGAAAATCTGTATAGCAGCATTGATTGTTACCTACACACACCGGGGATTTATTGGGGCAACACGTGCTGTCTTTACTACCTGGTGTACAGCACACTCCATCCTTGCAGAAGTATGTTTTGCAGCCCCAGAAATTGCAGTGTTTGTGACAAACTTGGTCACTGGTCAAACTTGATCTGAGTTGTTTCCCTCTCTGGGAGACAGTCGAGATCCGTTCCTGCATTTCCCTGCTTATGCTGCTACTCTGATCACTACTGCCGTCTGCTTCGTGGCCCTGATCACGATCCGCTTCTTGTTCCCTACCACCATCAACTTCACGGTTCTGGGTCTCATCTAATTCTTGTCCCAAGGCAAACCAACTTGCAGCGAAGATGACTAAGGTAATGCATGCTATCTTGCAAGCCTTCATTGTCTCTAAGCAGGAGAGAGTTTTCTGTCCGAAACAGTTCACCAATTATATTGTAATTCCAACATCTTTAAATACATCTTTTAAATTGAAAATACAAATACGCTAGTAATATTAATAGTAATACTAACATAACTGCTTTCAAAAACACTTACATTAATTCTTATCGCTCAAGGACCGCCACTAATTACAATCAGAAAGCGAACATTGCCGAGGTCAACCAGTCCTAATACCAAAATCTAAGACAGAGACAGCATTTCGTTTGATTTAGAAGTACAAATTTGTCGGTTCTAATAAAAGCTTGATTACTTTACTACAAGATATACTGTATCTCATACAGCAAAATTGTCTTAAGACTGATCAAGAAATCTTTACCAGGTTACTGTGGCTACCATTATGTCTTCCCGCTGTGATGGTCCTCAAAAGGTTCGTTACAGTGAAATGCCTTCAGGGGAGCTGTGATTCTTCGCAGATATTTGGATTTAATTGTCGTGGAAGACTAAAGCTGTCTTTCGGTAGAAATCGTTCAAACTTTCAAAATACTGGAAAACAAACACTTTTTTGATCGCGCACAAATTACTATTAGAGTTTATAATAAGGCAACCTCAGTTTTCGGGAACAAGAACAGAACAAGGGGAACCCAGCGAGAACATCTAAGGACAATACTCATGTTTTATCCTGTGTTCCCAGATCGATTTGTGCCCTTTTAAAGACATTTTTCTGTAAGCTGATACACTTTGATCTGTTCCTATGCTTTAGCTGAAAACCTTTAAGCAGCAGAAAGTATTTGAAGGGACGGAATGTTATTTCCCGAATTTACAAAGGTGTTTTTGGCTTTAGGAAAATTCTAGGAGTAACCCAGTTGATTTTTTTAAACTTATGTTACTAATTTTTTATAATAGTGACTAGCATACTTGTAACTGATGATTTTCCGTGTATAGATAGATAAATAAATAAATAAATAAATAAATAAATAACCAAAAGGTGTCGTTTTCTTTTTTTTTTTTTTCGAATTTTTAACATCTGTGCCTCTTCGATTTCGAAAACGAAAGAATTTTTTTTTGAGCTGATATTATGCCGAAGAAAAGTAAAAGATTTTCTTGAGAAATAAATCCGGATTTCTGAAGTGATTAATGCCTTCCGAACGGTTATCATCTGAAATTAACCATTTGGTGACCCTGAAAAAAAAAAAAAAAAAGATCGGAAAGTAGTGGAGAAAAGCGATTGTGAGTTAAATACTGAAATCAAACTGCGTTGTTTATGTGGGAAAACAAGAAAAGAATTTCAACAAAATACATTACGAACACATGAACATTAATAATATTAAATAATTTTCTAATATTAACAGAAAAGTTCACCGGCTTACAATAATCGCTTACACTAATCACCAGGTAATATACGTTCCCGCAGTTGTTCTATTATATAAAGTTATTACAAAGGGCTATGAGAGCGGGAGAGAGACTTAAAGTAATTACTGTGTGCTCAACTTAAGGACTACACTTAAATTATTACTAATACCTAAGAAACATTGCTTATTTAATGATATTGTAGACCGGCGCAGGCAGCCAGACCTAATATCGAGAGATGTGCCATCACAAACACAATGATTGATTTATATGAGTGCTTATCAATATACCTGTTAATAAATGCTTGAGGATTAAGTTTAAAACAACACTTTTTGCCTTTTTTCTGATGAAAAGCTTTTTTTCCTCTTGTTTTACGAAGTTTTCAAGTTTGTTTCTTTTCCCTTGGTTTGTGATACCGATCGACGATGAGCCATAAGCTATTTAGAGTTTTTTTTAATCAGCATCAAATGCAGTTGAAGTTGTGTCAAACGAATTAGTTCCTAAAAGATAAGAAGCAAGGAATGGCCTTTGGAAAACTTTAAATGTTCGTTAACAGTTTTTGAAGTTTGTTTATTTGCTGTTTTGGGTGTTCAAGCTCCATCTGAGTTTATATATTTATATAACACTGCCCTTGCTATGTAGAAAACCTCCACCCCACCTAACCCTCTACCCCTACCCCTACCCCCACCCCTCCCACTCCCGCCAAATTTCCCGCTTCCGTTTGTTCCAAGTAGTGCTAAGAGAACATTGTTGACTCTTCCCTCTACTCTAAATTAAAACTATCAGGTCACAGCTAGTGCACCCTAGAGACCCCATTCTTGATGTGAAGAAGTGGTCTATAATTGCAACTGCAAACTGTTGAAAAGAGTCAAACGGTCAACGGCCAAGCTCGGCCATGACATTCGACATCAAGTTCGAAGCGCATGTCATGATCAGTACCACAGGAGCAACAGTTCCACATGAGACATTAACATAACATAACATAACATAACATAACATAACATAACATAACATAACATAACATAACATAACATAACATAACATAACATAACATAACATAACATAACATAACATAACATAACATAACATAACATAACATAACATAACATAACATAACATAACATAACATAACATAACATAACATAACACAACATAACATAACATTTTATTCAGGAGGCTTTAACATAAATACAAAAACATCCTGAATAGGGAAATCGTGAGGTTAACCTTATGCAAAAACAATTTTCCTAACTAAAAACTTGTCATTCCATTTACTTACAATGTGAATAAAGAAAGAATATTTGTAGCAATTACAAACCGCTCTTCTCAAGTAAAGTTTATAGTCGTGGTAAGCTCTAGTACGAGTACTTTTGGCAAACTCAAAGAAATTAAATCTGGGAAAGAGAGGTGATCAATGCCAAAAACTATCTTATAACATTGAAACAGAGATAGAAATTCTCTTCGCTTCTCTAATGTTTGCATTTCCCACATTTTGTATGTTTGCATATTTCATTTCACATTGAAACCACAGTTACAATCGCAAGGGAAGGGAACAACTTTAGGAAAATAACAATACATAAGCAATACCATGAAAGGCCTCGATTCTCAATTGAACTTGCGGTTCTCTACCGAGTCATTTTGTTTCTTGACTTTGGTCGTCTTAAGTCCTGTCACAGTTCATATAATGCATCGTAATGCTTCCGACATTGGGTGTGTAGGATTCTCTTTTTTTCATTACGTTACGGCAACTTTTCGTTTAGTATGGAGTCGACAGATCAGCTAATGTTATTTTCCATGAATTGCTTGTAGATCACCATTGTGATGAAATCATATGAAATGTTATTGAAGAATAAGCGAAAATACGTTATTACAAGTTTGTCTATGGCACAAGGGAAAAATTTGAGAAGGTCAGCCCGATAGTTACAATTGATATTTATGACCGCCTGCTCATACATAGCCGAAAGCATTTCATTTAAGTTCGTAAACTGCAATTGCCGTTTTAGAGAAATTTGCCCACCTGTTTTTTGGCTGCCACTAATGACAAAGTTTCCTTTGGATTTTCAAAATGTCACCCGAGATAAATAAAACTATCCTTTTATTTTGCGACTGAATGGACAAGTTCTTGAATTACCTTTTCTAAATCTTGTACAAGTCTTAGCCTTAGTATATAAGTTAGCAAAGTTTCAATAACGGAGATGTGTTTTTTTTTCGGCTGTAATGTTCATTTTTGTACCAAGCGAAATTTGAAGACGGGTCTTTCGAGATATTGTTTGTTAAAACAAGTCGCCTCAACAATAAAAATAAAAGTAAGTTAATTTTAATACACTTATAAGTGTATATGTGTTTTCCTAAACAGACTTATCGGAGACACTAATATAATAAATAGTTTATATTAGTTAAATATAATAAATGAAGTACAACTCTTAATATTATGTAGAATGCTAGTACTTCATATTTTCACGTGATTTTATTTTTATTCAGTTTTTCTCCATACTTTGACAAATTTGTTAGAAACAATTTCAAAAATTATTGGATAGAAACCGCAAGCCTGGCCGTAGTGTTTGGAAAGCTCAATTATTCTCGAGATATAGCTAGTATAGTAAAACTTTTTAAATCTGGATTTCTGGTCACAATCATAAAGCCCATACTTAAGTACTAAATTAATGGAATTCTTATCTTTGGCTAATTTAAAGCTTTAAGTTTTTGATAATTGTGAAAATAAAGGCTGCTTGATTTACTTGTTTTGGCCATATCTCGGTTCATTACCGAAATAAAATTAGTTCATGTTCCAAGATGATATTCTTCCTTACATAAATTACCTACGTCTTTTCTGCTAAACCATAATGATAGACTAGTATTGTGGCCATACTGTAAAGTTGTTATTTTGGTTCATTTATTTTGTTTTGTTACTGACGAAGCAATCTTAAAATACTAACACAACACTGAAAAAATCCAATTAGCGCCAACAACAACAAAGAAGAGATTCAACCACACTGATATTAAATTGCCTTTTAAGACGCTAACCCGAAATGGCGGGTCAGTCGATATAACAAATATCAAATACAGATCTTAAGTCGTTAAGGTGTCCACTCTCTCTGAATACTTTTCTTGAAGTTCTCATTATCAAAGGAAGCTCTGAGACCTTTGATCCCTACATTTGGTCTCCACGTATCGAAGTTGGGGCCGTAATTTGTTGCTTCTCAAGGTCATCTGCTTGCGGAGGTCAGCGTATTGAGTCAGTCTTTGTGCAGTTGACCTTAACAACAACCTGATATAATTAAGGAGTCTCGATTTACGAAGTGCACTTGCGGAGCTAATATTGGTCCATGGTAGTAAAATATTTAATAATAATACAACACAATACAAGATAAACAACTTTATTAATTGAACAAAGAGTATTTTGGGAGAAAAATTGCAATGAGCAATAAATGCAATAGATTTAGGCCAACGTTTTACGAACTAATTAATTTACAAACCGCCTTACGCCTAAGAGATACATAATACGTCAAGATATTATCATGAACCGTTTCCATCGTACTTCACGCAATGTACAAAAAGGTGGGGAAGGCATATGTGATAGACGCTTTTGTCAAACTTTCTCCATTCTTTTACAGGTGCTATCCAACAATTGGTTGTACATCTAGTATTAAAAGCAATCAAAAAAAAAAAATTACAACAACAACAAAACAGAACAGAAAATATTCGAAAACGGCGTTCAGCTTTACGTGCGCATATACACTTTCTGTTAATTGATTCCCAAGAATTGTGTTCAAACTCATTCATCAACGAAAGTGGCTCCTTGCTTGTCAAAGAGAAATATTAGCCTTGTTCCCATATGATCGCCAACGATTGCTGCGATTCAGTATGAAACCCTGGCAACCATATGAAGACGGTGCCATAAAAATGTTTGTGTTGTATCCGATTTTGCCAATCTTTTGTAGATCTCTGGGACTGAGCAGCACCGGAAGGAAATTATGAAATGATTTCTACGAGCAAAATTAAACTGTAATCAATTTTTATCCATTTTTCCAAAATTCATTGGAGGAACGACTAATTTTTTTCAAGTTGCAACCATTTGCACGCTAGCCATCCTCAGCCAAAGATGAAAGAATGAAACTAGTGTCTGTTCACTAGTAGGGTTGTTATTAACAAAACTGAACCGTTTATTTTGACGTTTACATCGATCCATACAACTATATCTTTTGCTACGCAAAGTGACACGAAATAGATGACACTGCCCCTTTAATTTATTCATAAATGAAAACTTGTAATCCCACTAAGGTCTTGAGCGAACTAGAGATATAGGAATGATCGCAAAACTTATACCAACGTTTTAAGCACGATTGCAATGAAATTTCAAATTTAGTTTTAATCAAAAATTCTTTCCAGAAATCTACAAAAGATATCTTATCCTTGGGAAGGTGGGTCGATTACTGTACGTGTAATTGGTAAATTGCATGTACAAGGACTTGTGACGCTTGGACATAGGTTTTAGCCATGACAGCACTTCCTAGGTAGCTCTAGGTATATGTCTCGGTTTACCTCGGCAGTTAGGTCAAAGGGCAGGCAACCGCGTCCACGTAATTGATTTACTTCAAATTCGCAAATTTTCAATCCAGTCAGACCCCTTGCCTCTCCCTTTTTCTTGTAACCTCTGGCGACGTCCAAAAGCAGTTAACGTGCCGCGACCGAACAGTTCTCAAAGCACTGGCATCTTTTGCAACAATTCCCTGTGGATTCTCGTCAGGTAACAGTAATCGATACAGTTTATCCCCTATATTGCCCTGATTACCCGACTGAGGTTCACATGGCTCTTCTAGCTGTTGAGCATTAGAGGGATAAAGAATCATACGAGACAGGTGGCATCCAATAGCGTCGAACTGGGATTCGCATGAATCAAGCCATCCGTATCCGTCACTGCAAGCCATGTCAATCTCACTGCAGCATGTAGATGAGCCTCCATGCTTGTAGCATGTAGCTTCGTCATGGGCAGCACTTATACCCACAGCAGGAGTTTGCATCCTTGCATTAGACTTCTCCTTCACAGCAATAGCTGTCAGCCGGGCAACAAAAGTCTCCGCAACGTTTTGGAAATACCGAGCGGTAGCATTTGACGGCTAGCTAGGAAGCCACCAATAAGCTTTAATTTGTAGCAAACGCAGTCGATTTCGGTACTTACAATAATCCCCCGCACCCCAACCTCTCATACAGTTTCACTTTTGATCACGAATAATGCAGTTGTTTACCGCGGTGCTCAATCAATTAGATTTCGATGGACCTCTATACAAGGTAAATAAAATAATGTTGTTTGCGTAAGATCATGCCTAACTTCAATCAAAATGGAGGCCGCGATATTCAGGTGTAAATTTTCAGGAGTCCAATATGCCGAAAACAATACAAATAAACCTTTTTGAGACGGCAGATCAAAATAATAACTTCTAAGGAATATTCGAAAGATAAACAGTGGAAATTCGAGAGTTGACGGCAAAGAAATTATAGTTGGAGGACAGATTGTATTATTTTCAAAGCGAAGAGAACCTGCCGTTGCAAATGGATTGTAAATTAAACTGTCAGTGTAGACTTTATCAAAAATGTTTGGGCGCTTCCATCTCACCAACAATTACAGGTTTGCATGATTGCCAATTTTTACTGAAAAACTTTTTTGTGAGTTGACCAATTCATGGCAAAAGTTTTGAAAAAGGTGCTCTGCACAGGTCAATAAATTTCCTCTAACTTTGATGCGCAATTCTTTCAAATTGCTTCGTTTTGTCCGCCTTCATGTTGAAGCGAAAATTGCATGTACGTGTTCGCATTTTAGACGTAAATGAACGCTTTTTGTCCAATTTTTTGTGTATTTTCATTCATGAGTTGTGGCAACTTCATCTTTTGATTTTGCGCGTTGCAAAACAACATAGAGGGTTAAAATTTCCCTTCTAGGGGAGTTCCCGCCTCTCCACCAGTCTCTTATCGTTTATTTCTCCTCGCTCCAGTCTAGCTGCGCTGTGTGTGACCCTCTCGGCTAACCACAAAGGGACTGCTTGCAGTCTACATTAGCTGGTGAAGGAGAACAACATTGCAAAACTTGGAAGTCTCTTGTACTATGGTTTTCATATTGATTAATTCAATGCTCTCAATCTTCATGTTACTTCCAGCATCCACATGCTGTCTTCGACTGCGTTCTACATTTTCACAATGTTGTAGGGGCGCCTTTAAAGTTCAGAAAGAGATGGAAAAATTAATCATCATGATTAATCATCAAAAATGTAGTATTTAATACACGTGCAGAGCCCGTGTTCTGCCAATTAAACTATTGTTTTCTAACGTTTTCGTTGGCGTCGTCGTCGTTGCTGCTTAAGTGGGAGCTTAAGGTGGCTGAACACAGTTTGCGCGCGGTTTACAGATTCTGTAAGTGATGCTATTAAGCGCGCGCTAGGGTTGTGGTACGCAAATACGGCGGTCGATAAAGTGATCCCTCAATTTCACATGAAATGGATAATAAACTTAAGTTTTGATCATAAATAACAAAGTTTCTCGTTTCTGGACTCTTTTTCTTTTCTTTCCGAGCAAAAAAAAAACATTCACCAAGACCTCTGGCATGCTTTTCATCCTTGCCATGAAACCCAAACAAAACCACGCATGCGCATTTGACCAAAAAATTGCGACTGGTTGTTTTCGTGGAAATGAACAGTTTTCTAAGGAACCGCTCATTAGAATTCCCTGAAATTTGGCATGAAAATAGTTCCCTAAAAGCGCAACTCGCCTACAAAGAGAAACCTAAATCTAACAGAGGGTATCTTCACAAAACATTAAAATGCAAAATCAATATTTGCAAGAGATCTCTCTGTCAAAGTTACATGAAAATAGTGCAACTGTGTCAGTGTTTTGTGAGTTGTTCTGGATACAAAAAATGGAAAAAATCTAATGAGTACATTTTCTAAAAATAAAGGAAATCTACTATTTATGGACGTTAAATAGTTCGCTGCGTTGCCATGGAAACGGCACTTAGCTCAACAAGACGTACGAAAATACATTTTTTCTTAGTTGGTCTTACACCATACCAATTTTGGGCGTCCAGAAATACATAGTTTCCAAATAATGTCTTCTAACACCTGTACACTAAAAAACTGTATTCGGCCACCTTAAGCAACCACGACGACCGGGAGGACGACGACGGCATTTAAACGCGGAGGAAAAAGAAACTTAAGCAGTAAAGTTTTCAAGGACGACGACGTTTGAAATCTTTGTTCAGTTTTGCTTCTTTTCAAGAAATGACATCGTTTAGAGACGTCCACAATCTATGTCTTCTTACTCGTGGATTAGATTTCATTGAAGATGAGGAATTTTTTATTCTCTACTACCTGTTTGAGACAAGATCCACATGCTGTCTTTGACTGCGTTCTTCATATTCACAACGTTGGGCGCCTTTAAAGTTCAGAAAGAGATGGAAAAATTAATCATCATGCAATCACATTCTCCATAAAACTTTAAATTTGGTCATTTTACGTTGTTGTTGTATAGAGGACGGCAAAGAAATGTAGTGTTTAATGCACGTGCAAAGTCAGTGTTCTGCTTAATTATTAAAATTATTGTTTTCTAACGTTGTCGTTGACGTTGTCGTCGTCGCTGCGTTAAGTCCCTAATATGACAGTGATGCGTGTATAATTAATGTATGGAGCTGTGCGGAAATATTTCCCATAATTTCCTAGCCCTTATAATAGTAGAGATAAGACAGCTCGAACGCATTTTACTAATCTTTGATTATTACTCGTGCAATTCGAGGAAAACAAGTGTACATGCCTTTTTGACAAAAATAAATAAATAAATAATTAAAACCCAACACACACACAAACGTGGGCAGCTTTCACGCTCAAGAAATAATTAAGTCAGTATTAAACTAACCTTCCACGCAGTCGTTTTTTGGGGGACTCGTAAGAGGCAATACGAGTCCCCTAAAAACGACTGCGTGGGAGGCTACTACACATCTTATCAGCCAATTATACACGGGCTTCAGTGTAATATTAAATGGCAAAAACACAAGACCAAAAATCCACTTCATGTTTTACTGACCTAGTCCATATTTTACATATTGACACGTTTTACAATATGGCCAATATGCCGTACACCAACTTCAGACATGAGCACTTCGACTTCTGTACTGAAATATTACCAGAAGTGTCACTTTTAGAGTCCTTTTCTTTTATTTGACAAACTTTAATAGCGTATGAAAAGAAACGTCCTTGATCTTGTTGATTCCCCTATGGAGAGTGTGAATAAAGTATTTTATTGTATGCTATTGTATTGTATTGTATTGTATTGTATTGTATTGTATTGTATTGTATTGTACTGTATTGTAATAAAACACCCTGCACACGTACGCGCTGTCTTTACCTCTAAATTTGACAGCGTACAATATTTCCCCGAAGCACCTGCACGTCATATCTTCATATCAGTCAATTATACCACTGTTTTTAATAGTTGCAACTTAACAACGTCACTCAGCATAATGGGACCTGTCTGATCAAATCAAATGTATAGCCAATAATGTAGTCGCAGTATGAAATGTTTTCGGTAATTATCGTATCTTAGTAAATGCAGGAAGGCGACACAGTATATTAGATGAAATACATGATCGCAAGTTCAGCTGTTACGCGAACGATCCTTTAAGGACATGACTATGAATGTGAGCAGTCTTCCGACAAATGCTACTTTAACACCGACAGATGCGACAGCGCAAGGATGGTCTTACTGGTATGTTGTTCTCACAACACTCTTCTTCTCGTTAATCATAGCAATCGGTCTGTTCGGCAACAGCCTGATCTTAGCGACTCTGACTCGCTTCCGGGAGATGCGGACGCCGTGTAATCTTCTGATTGGAAATATCTGCGCTGCCGATTTGGCAGTTTGCGTCATTGCAGCGCCACTGAGAATCGTTGAAAGCTACCGGGGCTGGATCTTTGGCGACGTGATGTGCTACATTCTGGGACCACTTCAAGATGTTTTCGTCGTCGTCTCCGTCTCCTCGCAAACCCTAATCGCACTGGAGAGGCATCGCGCCATTGTCGCGCCCTTCAAGTCCAAAAACACGTTGAAGGGAATAAAGAAGGTTGTGTTCGTAATTTGGATCGCGTCTTACCTGATGGCTGGGGTACCAATTACTATTTTTATTGAGAACACACTGGGCAACAGCGGGTACTACTTCTGCTGCGTACATTTTATCAGTGATGCTCATCGAACCGCTTATATTGTGTATGTTGTGGTACTGTTCATAGCCTTACCCCTTGTGATTCAGTGTGCCGCGTATTTTAGTATCATCCGAGCACTCAAGGCCAAAACTCAGCTTCACCTGTCCAGCAGTCTGCAAAAGAACATCTTAAGTCTTCGAGTCCGCCAAAAGAAACGACTCGTCAGGATGTTAATAGTGCTGATGCTGGCTTTCCAAGTGTGTAACCTTCCCAGAGGAGTGATAATGTTGATGTTGGAGATAAGCCCAGAAATAACTTCTAGGCCGGACTTTGAGTACGTGGACCTTGTAACACTGTCGATGTATTATGTCAAACACATCACAAACCCGTTTTTGCTGTGGGCTATGAGCAAAGATTACAGATCCGGTTGTTTGGCGGTATGTCGACACTGAGAAGTCTTTTTATTTTGACAAACGTATAGGAGCAGGCACAACCATTTGGATAGCAACAATGAAAGCTGCCACAAACTGGTCAAACTCCGGCACTTCACATCACGGAAATTTTTCTCGAAACCGCATCCGCAGCCGGTATCAAAGATATCCTCGCCGCGGCGCATATATACTGAATTTCCTTCTTTCATGTAGTAGAAATATGTTTTAGCAGTTCAGACCGTGTAAACGATTATCTTTCTGAATAGTCGTAATCAAGAGTATGATATAGTAACTAAAAAGTTCTTTACGTGTATGTGTGTGTGTCCGTGCGAACAAAAAACAATTGTGGAGAGATCGGTTTTGAGGTCATCTGTAAATATATTTCTAAAAGAAATCAGTCTAACAAGACAGACAAACCCGCAGTTCCTGTGAGGGGGCAGGGGTACCTTATACATTGACTTTACGGGAAGGCTGCCCTAACCTTGTTGACCACAAAATCCTACGAATGTCTCCGTTCTTGGATGGTAGATAGACGCAGATGGCCAAATTACTGTGAACTCGTAAAGTTGCCTTGTTCGGAAAGCTTGTTCGTGTTACAAAGAGAATCCTCTGTTCTACGTTTTCTGGCTCTGTTTTAACACAGCGAGAGCTGTACGAAAAACGCTGGACATAACATCCAATGATATTAGCTGGTGTTGAAACATTCCGTTTGGCAATTTTATTCAACAAAGCAAAAATGTTCTGTAGTTAACCAGGGGAGAGATTCGAAGACAAGATTGTCTTATACGATAGAAAAAAACTCCTATAGTTTCTTTTGAACTTTCCCGCTTACCGACATTCGATTTGTTAGCTCAAGCTAAAGGTCAGTTAATGAAGTGTTCGATGACGGCTTTTCTTGCGTAGGCTAAGAGGCATATTACAAAAAAAGTAGCTAACAGATGGGGCGGATTTGTAAATTATCGATTTGCAAAAAAACGGCCTGGCTTTGTGAAATAAAAACTTGTAAAATATTGAATTGTACAAAAATGGAATGGTCCCTGTTCTATTTCAAGCACAATTTTACTTAATTTTTTTTTTAGAATACACCGGGGCATGCGTCATCTGAAAAGAACTGTGAATTCATATAATTTGAGGGGAAAAAAGTGTATTTGCCTTTTTGGTAAAGATTAAGGCAAACGCGGACAGCTTTCTTACTCTCAAAATAATTAAGTCACCATACCAACCAACAATATTTCCGCAGATTACATGCACGTCATATATGCCAATTACACCCGTTATTTATTGAAATATTGGCAAAAGTTCAGTTTTAGTTTATTGTTTTTGCCATAAATAGTACAATTAAGAAAAAAAAAAGAAAAAAAAACCACAAAATACAAAACACAAGACCAAACATTCACTTCACGTTTTACAGATTAAGTCCATATATTTTAGATATTTATAAGTTTTACAATATGCCGCATATCATACAACCTTTATATAAACAGGGAACAGTTAAAGCTACACGCCTGTGGAGCCGTGTATAACGTAAAATCCAAAATAATAAAAAAAAAAACAATAATATTAAGAATACCGTATCCTGGATAATAATAATAATAAAAGTAGTAGCCCCTAGTGTTGTGCCAATTACACATCATACATCAACTCCAGACATGAGAACTTCATCACTGAAATATCAACATCAGTGTCACTCCTTCACTTTTTTCACGGTCTTCTACTTGGAAGACTCGAAAGTCTTTCATTTTATTTAAAAAAAAACTTTAATAGCAACAAAAATAAAACGGTTTTGATTAAAGTGATATGTTAACCACTCCATACAGGCGCAGCTGCTCTCTTATTCTTGCAAAGCAATTTCGGCATTTTGGAACCTGTCTTATTTATGTCTTACCATGCAAACGTTTGCAGAATTTTAATTAAAAAGGCAAGGAAATGGGAAGAAGAAAGCCACGTGTTATTCCACTTGGGGAATCCGGTGTTTAAAATGCCTGCCGCATATAGCTCTGATCTTCGTTGGCGTATTATAGAGCTGTTTTACGTAGCTAACAAAACCCCTAGGTCGATAGCACGACAGTTACGAATATCGACTTCTACAGTTTCCCGTATCCTGAAGAGATTCGAAGAAAATGGCGACGTTCGCCCGGCCAAAATACGAAGGCCTGACATTTCAACGCTCCTTAGCAAAGCCAAGCTTCTTGTACTTATGGAGTACGTTTTGAGCCATCCCACTTCATATTTGGCAGAAATGGAACAATATTTACTAAGTGCAACAGGAAGTTCGTCAAGCCTGGTCGGAATTAATCGGGTTTTGAAGCGTTTTGGCTATTCTCGCAAACGGGTAAGTACCTTTGATCACGGTTTTCGACGCCATTTTGACGAATAGGCAAACAAGCTTGAAATAACAGTGTTTGTATGCAAATTCAATGTCTAATGATATTCATATAACATCGCTTCTGTTAAAAATTCATGAAGTTGCAACTTTTGGCACCAGGAAAGGATTTTAAGAAAAAACATTGGAGGAATGTAGTTGCGCCAGAAAGCGTCCAGTCGTGTTTTGAACTTTCCATACATTTGTCTGTATAGCGAACCAGCCGTGAACTGCTACTCAAAATAGTTCGCGGGAAAAAATACTGGAAAATATATGGAAAGTTCAAAACACGACTGTTACGCTTTCTGGCACAGCTACATCCCTCCAATGAAATTTTTTCTTAAAATCCTTTTCATAGTGCCAAAAGTCCAATTCATGAATTTTTCAGAAGCGATGTTGTATGAAAATTATTTGACATCGGATTTCCAAACAAACTGTTATTTCAAACCCGTTTGCCTACTTGTCAAAATGGCGTCGAAAACCGTGATAGGGCCCATTGAAATGCAAGGATATTTGGAAGAGCAGTCGTGATAACTATTTTGTTTAATTTTCTTTTTTATCATCACGTAGGTCAAGAAAATTGCCCTTCAAAAACATTTGGACCAAAAGAGAGAGTACGAGGAAGTCATTTCTGTGTTTCGGTCGGAGGAGCTTATTTTTTTGGACGAATGTTTTTTTGTAAGTGTGCATTTACTGTCAATTCACGTCACCCTTGACCAGTATTTCCGTGAACGAAGTGGACATTCGAATTTCTCTTTGTAATATCCGACATGTGAAAGGAATGTTGAACATTTCTCTGGAAACCCTTCCAAAAAAGATGCATTAACAGAAAAAAAAAAAATTCAAAATACTTGAGAAACAATTGCTATTCTTAAAATACTTAATGTGGTAATGCAAAGAAAAATTAATAGCTTTATACCATAAATAAACTTAGGAAGTTTCTACAGGAAGTCAATCTGAAATCTTGTTTGCGGTGTTCAACACCGAGATGTAAATTTTAAAACTCTAAAATATATCGGTCACGCGTGACGTGGATTGACTGTAACTAATTTAACAATTACAATAACTAAATTTATTTAATTTACCGCATTAAGAAAACGCCTTTTCTTCATTTTTGAGAATTTCCTCAGATACACGTAGTAATTTTTTAAAATTTCGATTTTGTGTCAGGATCGTGGAGTAACGAGGAACTACGGGTACAGTTTAAGGGGACAAGAAGCAATGGGAAATTATGTGAATCCTCGGTCTCCACGAGTTACATGCATCTTATAATTAGCTGTAAGTCATAACGGCGTTATTGCAGCCCATTTATCAAGAAAATCCTTTAACGGAAGACGATTCAAACGGTTCCTAAGAAATGAAATCGTACCGCTGCTTCAGCCATACAATGGAGTCAACGAGAACTCTGCTGTTGTTATGGGTGAGTGTAAATTGTAAAAAAAATATTTTGCTTAATTTCACAAGTTATTCCCGATAAACGAAACAGAGCTTTAAAATTTCCGGACAGATATGGTGGAATGTTTCTTCTGTAAGTGTATGATGATCAACAAATATGTTTACACACCGTCGCAGGAGAAATTATTTGAAATTTTATCTTTCTTGTACGACTTTTACCATCAATTGCGATTTGCCTTTGATATCGACACCAACTTTTGCATTCTACCGCCTGATTATGGCAATTGCATTTTATGGGTGTAATTTTTAAAGAGAGGACAGAACGTCTATTTCGTCATAAACAGTGACGACGCAGACAGGAATCTTTAGAGGAGGTGTTGTACGTGAAATGGCTTTGTTAAAGAGCGTCAACGAAACGTTGAAGGGAACATTACTTGCAGAAAAAACGGATTACGCATAGTTGTTACAAACAAAGCTCATAGAGCTGGGAAGGTGCACATAATTTTGACAGATAATTATGTTTTCAATAAATAACGAACGTCATCCCACAATTTTCGAAAAAAAAACCCCTAGATCGGACTCTTTAAAACGCTAATTTCCTTTTTTCTTTTTTTTTTTTTTCTACAGATAACCATGCAGCACATCACGTGGCGGGGGTGGAGGACATTATCGAGGCTACTGGGGCACTTGTTGTATATCTACCTCCTTACTGTCCCGAATTAAATCCCATCGAAGGAATATTTTCAATTGTAAAAGCATGGCCTCGAAGGAATGAATTGATGTATCTCATTACTCCTGAACCAGAAGATATGATTCTAAGGGGTTTCTTTAACGTCAGTAGAAGTGATGTGCAATCACTTTACACGCACTGTGGCTATTAAAATTACATGCGGGTAACCTTTATCCGATATGACTTGGAACAGTCTACATACTAATGTAAAAAAAAAAAAAAAAGCTTTAAGTTAATAAACAACATTGTACATATTAACCTAAAAATGAAAACAAAAGCAACTATTTCTTTCTGTACTGTTCAAACCATTTATTTATACAATTACACTGGCCTTGTAAAGCAAAGAAACCTAACATTTAGACATATCCCTAAGGATGTTTCTTTTTTGCTCGTCAAATTCTTCTTTGGTCAGGCTTTCCCCTTGATGCAGCTCTCCGACCATCTGTAACTGTTCTAACAGCTCTGTTCTGTCATATGTCTTAATTGTAGATGATGCCTGAAAAGATCAGATACATACAAATGTCACATACGTTTTTTTTAAAAATTATTTTTCGGAATCTGAAAGCTAGTTTACCACATCTTATATTTCAAAAAGAGTTGCGGGATACAAGGACAATCAACAAACTAAAACAAAGGATATCACAAAAAAGAACTAAAGAAATCTTTCAACCAAGGAACCTTGCAACTACTAACTTAACTGTCTTTTCTTGAAAGCATTTTTTTTTTTTTTCATTTAATAGGAACCTCGGCTATTAATTAAATTTACCTGTTGAGTATGCCCGGGATTTGAGTCGGATCTGTTAAGAAAAGCAGATGCAACTTCAGATAATGCCTGAGAAAGCTCAGATGACTTCTTTTCTTTTTTTGTTTGCTCCTCTATTCGAAAAGACAGGATAATCTGGTGGCTCCTGGTAGCTGTCGTGATGTCCTCTCTCCTGTAGAGTATAGAATGTAAATTTAACAAGTTAACGCCAATTTTTCATGCATCGGTAATGTTCTTAAGCAAGCATTTCATCAAAAGTTGTGTATGCCGTCATGGATTTGCAGACTACTTTGCCAATCTTATGACGAAATTCATTGTCAATAACTGGACAGACACATGAAAAATCGATGTCATTCACGTACATTTCTCCCCCTCCCCCCTCCCCCGTATTAAATAAGAGAGATTTTGCATCACGTTTACGGTAAACGGCAAACATAACGCCAGGCTGAAACTTTCTCTTTGATGAAATACGATGAAGCTTTTTTGGTTTAACCTTATCTCCACCCAGTCAGCGACAGCTATCGAACAAACACGAAAAAGAGAGAAGTGAATACGATCGAGAAACACAAGTTTATGCATTTTAGAACAAACAGTGGCTTGACGTTTCCCGCCGGTTTGGCGTTAGCCATAAACGCAAAGCTAAATCTCGTTAATGTCTCGCAGAACTTCAAAACGTCATGTTTTAAACCCCCTACAATGTAATCATACTTGTACAAACTAAGAAAACATACTACAAACGACTATCCCCCCATCTCATCACGTGAAATGTTCTTTTACCAGTGCTACTACCCAAATCCTGTATTCGCTAAGTCCCCAGTTCTCTCCATGGATTGAGCGTAATCTTTCAATGATTTTCTCGGAAGACTTCTCCTTGGCAGTCTGCTTTCTTCTTTTCTTGCTCTTCGCACTATCATTATCCGATTCTTCTGGGCTATCATCTGAGACTGACACTGTCGTCAAAGAAAAATACATGCAAGACATAACTATATATAGAATAATGCCTGAGCTCGGAGGCCTCTAGAGAATAATAACCGAGCGCGTAGCGCGACGTCATTATTTGTGAGAAAGCTGAGGAGCACTGTACTTTTATAGTATAATACAAAGCGACGTAAGAACAAAAAAACAAATCGAACCTGAAGGATATATAAATATTTTGTATGCAAGCCGGCAATATTTGGTCGCAGACTGAAGGCGCTGTATACGTTTTGAAATATCCCTACGTAGATAGAAAACGCCGAGCAAGTACTTACCATTCCCAAAATCTTCAGCAGGTCGTTTAATATCCTTCTCCTCTTGTTTTCTGCAAATGTAGAACACTGGCTGCTTCTCCTTGTGCAGATCACCACTTTCGAAAGCCTTTTCAAGATCATCATTTGATGCTATCTTGTATTTTTTGTTGGAGTAGCCAACATAGCCAATCTCCGCACTTTCTTTTTCATGAATGCCGAGGTGCTCTCCGTAGATGTCCACTAGCTTTTGCGTGGTTTCGTCGAAATCCATAACCGGAAACTCCTCCATACGAAACTTTTTGAAAGTACGTTTATTTTTTGGATCATTCATCACACGAACAACAATTTTCCTGGTAGTCATGATAAAGAAAAGCTTCCTCTTGTCCACCCAAGTTTACGACCTCATGGTTACACTTATATAGCATTTTAACCATTAAATAACTTACGAGTTTCATGCCAGCAACGACGAAAAACAAGATCAAAACAAAACATGAGTAAGGCATGAGGTATCAATGAGGTATATTTTTTGCTATTCAAAGTGACACAAAAAATAGGTGATACTGCCTCTTTAATCTATTCTAAAGTCTTGAGCAAACTAGAGATTTAGGAATGGTCGCAAAAACATCTGGCAACCTTAAAGCACAATTGCAGTTAAATTTCAAATTTAGTTTTAATTAAAACTTCTCAGAGCCAAAGTTCTACAAAAGATGTCTTATCCGTGGGAACGTGGGTCGATAATCGTACGTGTAATTGGTTAATTGCATGAACAAGGACTTCCTGTGACGCTTGGACATAGGTTTTAGCAATGCCAGCACTTCCTAGGTATATGTCTCAGTTTACCTCGGCAGTAAGGTCAAAGGGCAGGCAACCGCGTCCACGTCATTGATTTACTTCAAATCCGCAAATTCTTAATCCAGTCAGACCCCTTGCCTCTACCTTTTTCTTTTATCCTCTGGCGACGTACAGAAGCAGCTAACGTGCCGCGACAGAACAGTTCTCAAGGCACTGGCATCTTTTGCAACAATTTCTTGTGGATTTTCGTCAGGTCATTGCCTACATTGCCCTGATTACCCGAGAAGGTCCAGATGGTTCTTCCAGCTGTTGAGCATTAGAGGGATCAAGAATCATACGAGACAGGTGGCATCTAATGGCATCGAACTGGGATTCGCATTGATCAAGCCATCCGTATCCGATCCGTCACAGCAAGCCATGTCAATCTCACTGTAGGATGTAGATGAGCTTCCATGCTTGTAGCATGGAGTTTCATCATGGGCAGAACTTATACCCACAGCAGGCGTTTGCATCCTTGCATCAGCCTCTCCTCCACATGCAGCAATAGCTGTCAGCCGGACAACAAAAGTCTTCGCCAAGTTTTGGAAATACCGAGCGGAAGCATTCACGTCACTTGAAAGACGGCTAGTGAGCCATTTGCAAGCTATAATTTGTAACAAACGCAGTCCATTTCAGTACTTACAATGACCCCCGCACCCCAGCATCTCTTATTTTCACTTTTGATCACGAATAATGCAGTCGTTTTAAAAAAAGGTGAACTACACAGGTCAATAAATTTCCTCTAACTTTGACTCGCAATTCTTTCGATTTCAAATTGCTTCGTTTTGTCCGCCTTTATGTTGAAGCGAAAATTGAACGTAAATGAACGCGTTTTGTCTATTTTATGTGTATTTTCATTCATGAGATATGGCAAATTGATCTTTTGACTTTGCTCGGCGCGAAAGAACAATAGAGGGGCTAAAATATCCCCAGTTTCTTCTCGTTTCTCCTCGTTCCAGTCTCGCTGCGCTGTGAGGGCACTCTCTGGACTAACCAGAAAGGGACTGCTTGCAGTCTACATTAGCTGGTGAAGGAGGACAACATTACAAAACTTGGAAGATATTAAAATGCTGCTGTTTTAAATAATGGTGTTTCTTGTACTAAGGCTTTCTTATTAATTGTTTCAATGCTGTCAATCTTCATACTACTTCCAGCATCCACATGCTGTCTTCGACTGCGTTCTACATATTCACAATGTTGTAGGGATACCTTTAAAGTTCAGAAAAAGAGGGAAAAATTAATAATCATGCGTTCACGTTCTCCATTAAATCTTAAATTTGGTCATTTCACGTTGTTGTTTTACAGATCGAGGACGTAAAAGAAATGTAGTGTTTAATGCACGTGCAGAGCTAGTGATCTGCTAAATTAAAACTATTGTTTTATAACGTTCTCGTTGACGTCGTCTTTGTCGCTGATTTAGTATGACAGTGATGCGTGTATAATTATTCAATGTATGGAGCTGTGCGGAAATATTTCCCATTATTTCCTATCCCTCATAATTTTAGTAGAGATAAGACAGCTCGAACGCATCTTACTAATCTTTGATTAGTACAATTCGAGGAAAAAAGTGTAAATGCCTTTTTGACAAAAATAAATAAATAAATAAATAAAACCGAACACAAACGTGGGCAGCTCTCACGCACAAGAAATAATTAAGTCAGTATTAAATTAACCTTCCACGCAGTCGTTTTTGGGGGGACTCGTAAGAGGTTCTACGAGTCCTCTAAAAACGAGTGCGTGGGAAGCTACTACACAACTTATCAGTCAATTATACACGGGCTTCAGTGTAATATTAAATGGCAAAAACACAAGACCAAAAATCTACCTCATGTTTTACAGGCCTAGTCCACATTTTAAATATTGACACGGTTTACAATATGCCGTACACCAACTTCAGACACGAACACTGCGACTTTTGTACTGAAATATTTATTACCAGGAGTGTCGATCACTTTTAGACTCTTTTCCTTTTAGTTGACAAACTTTAATAGCGGCTGAAACGAAACGTCCTTGATCTAGTTGATTCCCCTATGGAAAGTGTGAATAAAGTATTTTATTGTATTGTATTGTATTGTATTGTATTCTATTGTATTGTATTGTATTGTATTGTAATTTAACACCCTGCAAACGTACGCGCTGTCTTTATTTCGAACAATATTTCTCCGAAGCACCTGCACGTCATATCAGTCAATTATACCCCGGTTTATAATAACTGCAATTAAACAACATCACTCAGAATTTTGGGACCTGTCTGATCGAATCAAATGTGTAGCCAATAATGCAGTCGCAGCATGAAATGTTTTCAGTAATTATCGTCTTCCTTAGTAACTACAGGAAGGCAACACAGTATACTAGATGAAATACATGATTGCAAGTTCAGTTGTTAAGCGAAGGATGAACATGACCGTGAATGTGAGCAGTCTTCCGACAAATGCTACTTTAACACCAACGGATACGAGAGCGAAAGGATGGCCTCACTGGTATGTTGTTCTCACAACACTCTTCTTCTCGTTAATCATAGCAATCGGTCTGTTCGGCAACAGCCTGATCTTGGCGACTCTGGCTCGCTTTCGGGAGATGCGGACGCCGTGTAATCTTCTGATTGGAAATATCTGCGCTGCCGATTTGGCAGTTTGCGGCATTGCAGCGCCACTGAGAATCATTGAAGTTTACCGGGGCTGGATCTTTGGCGACGTGATGTGCTACATTCTGGTGCCACTCCAAGACGTTTTTGTCCTCGTCTCGATCTTCTCGCAAACCCTAATCGCACTAGAGAGACATCGCGCCATTGTCGCGCCATTCAAGTCTAAGAACACGTTGAAGGGAGTAAAGAAGGCTGTGTTCGTCATTTGGATTGCGTCTTACCTGATGGTTGGGGTACCGATGATTATCTTTATAAAGAACACATTGGGCAACAGCGGGTACTACTACTGCCTCGTACATTTTATCAGTGATGCTCATCAAACCACTTACATGGTGTATCTAGTGGTAATATCCATGGTTTTTCCCCTTCTGATTCAGTGTGCCGCGTATTTTAGTGTCATCCGAGTGCTCAAGGCCAAAAACGAGCTTCACCTGCCAAGCAGTCTGCAAAAGAACATCTTACTTCTCCGAGTCCGCCAAAAGAAACGTCTCGTCAGGATGTTAATAGTGCTGATGCTGGCTTTCCAAGTGTGTTACCTTCCCAGAGGAGTGATAATGTTGATGCAGGAGTTCAGCCCAGAAATAACTTCTAGGCCGGACTTTGAGTACGTGCACCTTGGAACACTGGCGATTGTTTATGTCAAACACATCACCAACCCGTTTTTACTGTGGGCTATGAGCAAAGATTACCGATCCGGTTGTTTGGCGGTATGTTGACACTGAGAAGTCGTTTTATTTTGACGAACGTATATGAGCAGGTACAATCGTTTGGATGGCAACGATGAAAGGTGCCACAAACTGACCAAACTCCGGCACTTCACATCAGAGATAATTCTCGAAACCACAGCCAGTATCCAAGATATCCTCGCCGCGGCACATATATACTGAATTTCCTTCTTTCATGTAGTGGAAATATGTTTTAGCAGTTCAGATCGTGTATACGATTATCTTTCTAAATAATCGTAATCAAGAGTATGAGATAGTTAATAAAAAGTCCTTTACGTGTGCGTGTGCGTACGAACAAAAAACAGTTGTGGAGAGATCGGTTTTGAGGCCACCTGTAAATATGTCCTTAAGAGAAATCAGTCTAACAAAACAGACAAACCCGCAGTTCCTGTGAAGGGGCAGGGGTACCCTATATATTGACTTTACGGTAAGGCTGCCTTATCCTTGTTGACCACAAAATCCTACGAATGTCGCCGTTCTTGGATAGTTTTCTTGCAGACACGGATGGCCAAATTACTGTGAGCTAGCAAAGTTGCCTTGTTAGGAAAGCTTCGTGTTACGAAGAGAATCCTCTGTTCTACGTGTTCTGGCTCTGTTTTAACACGGAGAAAACTGTGCCTAGTGTTGTGCGGAAAACGCCGGACGCAACATCAAACAATATTGAAGCATATCAAAATGGTTTGGATTCCGAAGTGTCCGTTTGGCAATTTTATTCAACAAAGCAAAAATGTTCTGTACTTAACAAGGAGAGCGATTCCAAGAAAAGAAATGTCTTATTCAATAGATCCTTTGGATCCTGTGGAACGGTGAGCGAAAACACTTCGTGTACAAGCTTTTAAACATGAGATTGCTTCATGACCAGTTGTGATGAGTAGCTAGAATGTCTTCTACTGTAGAATTTCTTTAGCAAGTGTTCAGCTGCAATAGTCACTCAGGGCAAGTACTATTAGTTTTGACAGTTTTTAGCTGTTTTGAAGAATTAAACGCATCTAATTTCTTTTCAACTTTTCCGCTTATCGACTTTAGATTAGTTAGCTCAAGGTAATGGTCAGTTAATGAAAAGTTCGATGAAGACTTTTTCTTGCGTAGGCTTAGAGGCATATTATAAAAAAGCGGCTAACACCTGGGGTGGATTTGTAAATTATCGATTTGCAAAATACGGCCTGGCTTTGTGAAATAAAAATTTGTAAAATATGGAATTTGTACAAAATGGTCCCTGTTCTTTTTCAAGCACAATTTTACTTGATTTTTTTTTTTTTACAATACACTTAGGGCATGCGTTATCTGACAAGAACTGTGAATTCATATAATTCGAGGGAAAAAAGTGTATTGTCTTATTGGCAAACGCGGACAGCTTTCAAACTCTCAAAATAATTAAGTCACCATACCAACCAACAATATTTTCGCAGATCACATACACATCATATATGCCAATTACTCCTGCGTTTTATTATAATACTGGCAGAAACTTAAGACCAAACATTCACTCTACGTTTTACAGTTTAAGTCCATATTTTACATATTTACAAGTTTTACAATATGCCGTAAATCGAAGCTAGGGCTGGGTGGAAAGCCCTTTTTACTCGTATTGTAGCATCAAATGAGGAGATTATAACTAAGGTTTCTGAACATAGCAGCTATTTTGATGAGCATGGTGTTTTCGTAGTTCCACAGGTTAGTTTGCGGTTGAAATATATTTCTGACACGAGGAAATGCACAACAGGCGTGCAGCGCTGTCGTGTTCGATGAATAGGCCTTATCAAGGTTTTCGACGCCATTTTGACGGGTAGGCAAACATGCTCGAAATAACAGTGTTTGTATGGAAATCAGATGTCAAATTACTTTCATAAAACATCGCTTCTGAAAAATTCATGAATTGGAAACTTTTAGCACCAGGAAAAGGATTTTAGGAAAAAAATTGGAGGGATGTAGCTGTGCCAGAAAGTGTCCAGTCGTGTTTTGAACTTTCCATAGAGCGCTGACTTAATTTTTCCGAATAATTTTCTACCAAATGTTGCTTAAGTTCATTGACTGTTTTGAACTTAGGCCAATCACTCAAATTGGCCCTTGTTGGCCAACTTGGATACCTTGGACAGTTTCCATCATTCACCACGTGCAACTAATTTTGGTTATTAACCATCGCACGAGAATAGAATATTATGCAAATAAAGTTAGTAAACTTATACCCCACAGCCATTGGGTCTCATCGTTCACAGTTTATGCTTTTTAGATGTCAACGTTTTTGCAATCGAGTGTATATATATATATATATATATATATATATATATATATATATATATATAAATATATTTTTCGCTTGATTGATTTAGCAATATTTTCATTTTATTGAAAACATTTAATAGCAACAAAAATGAAACGGTTTCAATAAAAGTGATATGTTAACCACTCCATACAGGCGGAGGTGCTGTCTTATTCTTGCAAAGCAATTTCGACATTTTGGAACCAAATTAAACGGTATCGCAGCACAAAATGTTTTCGATAATTACCGTCTTCCTTGGAGAATGCAGGATGGCGATCAACAGCATATTAATAGAGCCATTATTTCCACAAGATCAAATATATATTATTGCATGTTCAACCGTTAACTTGCTTTTTGTAAAATATGGAGTGGTTCCTGTTCTTTTCTGTTCTATTCTACAGTTTAAGTGTTTTTGGCCTCGCTTTGATGTCTAATGTTTTGTCGACCTTGAGTTCTTACCATTTACATGGGAAACCCGCAAATTCCAGTTGGAAAATTAAATGGTACGCATCATTTCATTTGCAGTACTTCTAAAATTATGGGCTTCTAGCCAAAGGGATGCATTTTTATTACTCCTTTTGGGGTTTACAGCTGATGTTCATACATTTTGCATGTTATCCATCTTCTGTTAAGACAAGCTGAATCATTTCGTATTTATGCCGAAAAGTTCCATTCGGGTGGTTTGCGTAAATGGTAAGCACCCCTGTCTATGCAAAACACTCCTCCAAATTCTCTAGGTTTTCAAATAACGTCTTTTAAATTTCTATCTTCACCTGCCAATTTCATTGCAATGCATAGGCGGAACCGGCGTTCTTTTTTTTTTTTTTTTTGCACAAAAGGTAATCATTTTTGTTTTTGGATGTGTTGCGTTTTCCACTCTGAGTTGTTTTGTTTTGGAGCCTTGGTGATTCATTTTTTTAAGTTTTGGGTGCAAGGTTTAGGTGTTTTGCTTATTTTAGTTATTCGGCCATTATAGTCCATTATAAGGAGTAACCTCCACCACCCGGGATATAAATCAATACCAAGCAGCCCAGAGGCTTATTACAATCATGTCCAATGTAGCCGAGCTGAGTAGGATCCTCTGTAGGCGTTGACGGTGCGACTTAGCGGAAGTCAGATCGTGACCGGAACTGAAAGGCGACTTTAAACAATCTGCCTTATGGTAACGGAAGTTGAATATTAACGGCAGTAAGGAAGGCGGAACAATTTGGGCGATCGTAACGATCCGACACGGGTCGTTAGCATAAAATTCGACCCTACCCAGCGGAAGTCAGTTTGCAAATACAAACGTGGTACTCGGGATAGGAAACTACAGGGCAAGACTGATCTGTAGGTTGCTATCAGGCAAGTTACCACACGCAGTTAAAAAGGCGTTACTCTGATTATACAGGAATGGTTTGATTCCAGGAATTGGGTCCTGTTTTTGAGCTTTCGCTGCTTCATTTCGGAGCATTGTATGTGTTTCGTTTTCCACTCTCAGTTGTTTGTCTTGGGGCCTTGATATGTCATTTTTAAGTTTTGGGTGCAAGCTTTAGGTGTTTTGCTTGTTTTATTTTTAGTTACATCGTTTTCTGCCGTTTGCTATTTTGTTTTCAAGTTTTGAGATGTATCATTTTTGAGCCTTCTTTCGTTATTCCCAATTTTTCGCTCATGCTTATTCTTCCGTTTTGATCTTTCCTTTACGACCGTTAGTAATAATATAATAAATAAATATAATCCTTTGGACCTCAAATATCGCAAACGCCAATTCTCTTTGTCAAATTAAAACAAGGAGGATGTTCCACCAGATAACACTTTCTATAAAATATCACTCACTGCTCAAATTTAGTGTGTTGACGTCATCAGTGAAGTGTCACGCCCTCAAAAAAGTTCGAGCTTATTGCGGCAACGGACATTTTTTTACCAATATAGTCAGAAAGAAATTGGTTTAATGTATAAAGAAAATGGCCATTAACAGTCTTGCACCTTAAGCTTAAGGGCGCTATACACAAAAGGCACAAAACCGTAAACCTGGGGACTAAGTCGAGAGGCGTATCTTCTTGAGTTTGGGGTTTTGCAACATAAATTTGCATGTGTATAAATGTTTATTTGTGGTACCTTCCATACCATCATTACCATGGTGACGTCATCGGTCGCGCGACCAGGACGCTCGGAATTTTTGGAGAGTACATTAATTTCAATGAAACAGCCACTGGTATGTCGCAGTTGTGGATATTTTAGTAAAACATTTAAAAGTTCAATATTATTTTTTCATGCAGGAGATCTACCCGTACAAATCCGTTGAATATCTCCGGTTCAGCGATTTCTCAAGTAAGAAATAAAAGCAAACTCGTATATGAGGTTTGAATGTATGTTCTTGCTAATGGCATCGACAGTTTCCGTCCATATTTGAGTCATTTATGGCTAGAATAGATGTAATCTTGTCATTAATGGTATCCAAGAACTGAGCAAGAAAGTTGAAAACTAGAGCCTTGGCAAAATGTGTTTCGTTTTCCACTCTCAGTTGTTTTGTCTTGGGGCCTTGGTGTGTCTTTTTTAAGTTTTGGGTGCAAGCTTTAGGTGTTTTGTTTGCTTTATTTTTAGTTACATCGTTTTCTACCATTTGCTATTTTTTTTTAAAGTTTTGACTGAGATGTATCATTTTTGAGCCTTCTTTCGTTATTCCCAATTTTTGCTCACGCTTATTCTTCCTTTTTGACCTTTCCTTGACTGCCGTGGGTAATAATATAATAATATAATCCTTTGGACCTAAACTTTTCTATAACATATCACTCACTGCTAGTGTTTTGTTGACCTTGTCTATGCAAAACACTCTTCCAAATTCTTGAGGTTTTCAAATGACGTCTTTTAAATTTCTATTTTCACCTGCCAATTTCATTGCAATACATGGGCGGACCCGCGTTCCTTTTTTGCACAAAAGGTAATCATTTCTTGCCTTCGGTTTTGTTTAGTTGTTTTGTCTTGGGCCCTTGGGTTTCTTGTTATCAAGAATGGGAACAAGCTCTTACTGTCTTGCTTTTTTTAGATTAGTTTCATCGTTTTCTAGCGTTGGCTCTTTTGTTTTCGAGTTTTAAGATGCATCGTTTTCGAGCCTTGTTTCGCTTTCGAGTTTTACGGCATCATTTTTCAACATCGCGGTTTTTTTTCTTTGTTTCTTTTTATTTTTCTGTCTTGTTTTTGAGTTCTCAGTGCTATTAATTAAAACGTACATTTTCTCTCCACCACGAACCGTGTGTATTCCGATGATTGCACACTGCCACGATTTGTGAATGAAAGTGGCGTCGTGGTAAGTTTAAGATGTTTTAAAAGTTTGTTGTATTTATGCCAGTCAAGTATAGAACGGGGTCACCCAACGATAACATTTAAGGAAAATACTTCAAATGTTGTCTCCTGTGTTCGTTTTGTGGCCTTTAAAAGGCATATCTGCGCAAGCTTTTACGAATACAGATTGATCTGTTTGGATGCTTAAGCTGAAATTTTAAACTTGCAGAAAGTTTTAAGAAATAATTTTTTATTTTCCGAATTTATTAGCAGTTGTCGGTTTTACCAAAATGCTAGCTGATCTTTTTTTTTACATTTTTAATAGCATATTAATTCACTGACGTTTTGCCGAAGAAAACCTCACATTTAGGACTAAATCCGAATTTGTAAGGCGATCAAAGCCATCACAACATTTCCCACCGAAACGTTATATATGCCAATTACACGAGCCTTTTAATGTAAATTTGGCAAAAACACAAGACCAAATATTCACTCCACGTTTTACAGATTAAGTCCATATTTTACATATTTACAAGTTTTACGATATGCCGTATATCCTACATATACATATAACATACAACCTTTATTTAAACAGGGTAACAGTTAAAGCTACACGCTTGTGAGGCCGTGTATAACATAAAATCCAAAATAGTTAAACAATAATAGAAAGAATGCATTAATCTACATAATAAAAATAAAAGTATAACCCCCTAGTGTTTTGCCAATTATACATAATGCATCAAACCCAGACATGAGAACCTCATCACTGAAATATTAACATCAGTGTCACTCCTTCCCTATTTTCATGGTCTACGCGGAAGATTCGTATTTTTTTCATTTTATTTGAAAAACTTTAATAGCAACAAAAATGAAACGGTTTTAATAAAAGTGATATTTTAACCACTCCATACAGGCGTAGGTGGTGTCTTATTCTTGCAAAGTAATTTCGGCATTTTGGAACCTGTCTGATCAAATTAAAAGTGTACCCAATAACGGTATCGGAGCACAAAATTAAATGTTTTCGGTAATTGCCGTCTTCCTTGGAGAATACAGGGTGGCGATTAACAGCATTCGTAGAGCCATTACTTCCACAAGATATATATTATTGCTTGTTCAACCGTTAACTCGTTTTTGTAAAATATGGAGTGGTTCCGGTTCAATTTCAAGCACAATGTTCATGGAATGTTCTTTAAAATAATACACCACATACGATAACTGACAAATGATACCCAGGTTTCAGTGAGATTGTGCCGGGCAAAAACACAGAAACAGAAATCCACTTCGTGTTTTACACATCTAGTCCATATTTGCAAGTTTTACAATTTGTCCTACACCAACTCCAGACATGACCACTTCATTACTGAAATATCACAAGGTATCATTTTTTCACTTTTTTATAGTTCAAGGTCTTCCATATAGAAGATTCATAACTGTTTCCTTTTTGTTTGACAAACTTTAATCAAAACCGCAGGCGCTCTCTTTGATTCTGAATTTGACTGCGTCATCCTTCAGTCCTTAGTAATTCAGCATCAGTTTCAAACTTGTTTGAACAAATATGAAGCCAATAACGCAGTCGCAGCACAAGATGTTTTTTTGGTAATTACCTTGTTCCGTTGTGAACGTAGGAAGGAGATCAACAGCATATTTAAAGAGCCAATTTTTCCACAGGATCAAATACGTGATAGCACGCGTACGTTCAGTCGTTAAGCAAAATATCCTTCAAGGACATGCTTATGAATGTTAGCAGTCTTCCAACAAATGCTACTTTAACACCAACAGATGCGACAGCGCAGGGATGGCCTCACTGGTATGTTGTTCTCACAACACTCTTCTTCTCGTTAATCATAGCAATCGGTCTGTTCGGCAACAGCCTGATCTTGGCGACTCTGGCTCGCTTTCGGGAGATGCGGACGCCCTGCAATCTTCTGATTGAAAATATCTGCGCTGCCTATTTGGCAGTTTGCGTCATTGCAGCGCCACTGAGAATCATTGAAGTTTACCGGGGCTGGATCTTTGGCGACGTGATGTGTTACATTCTGTTGCCACTCCGAGATGTTTTCGTCGTTGTATCTGTCTTCTCGCAAACCCTAATTGCACTATAGAGACATCGCGCCATTGCCGCGCCATTCAAGTCTAAGAAGACGTTGAATGGAGTAAAGAAGGCTGTGTTCGTCATTTGGATCTCATCTTACCTGATGGTTGGGGTACCGATAATTGTTTTTTTGAAGAACACACTGTACAATGATGGGTATTACTACTGCTCTTATTTCTTCCCAAGTAACGGTTATCAAGTCACATACGAGATGTATCTTGTGGTATTGTTCATAGCCTTTCCTCTCGTGATTCAGTGCGCTGCGTATATTAGTATGATCCGAGCACTCAAGGCCAAAACTGAGCCACACCTGCCAAGCAGTCTGCAAAAGAACATCTTAAGTCTTCGATTCCGCAGAAAGAAACGCCTCGTCAGGATGTTAATAGTGCTGATGCTGGCTTTCCAAGTGTGTTACCTTCCCAGAGGAGTGATAATGTTGATGCAGGAGTTCAGCCCCACAGAAATAACTTTTACGCCGGACTTTGAGTACGTGGACCTTGTAACACTGGCGATGTATTATGTCAAACACATCACTAACCCGTTTTTGCTGTGGGTTATGAGCAACGAGTACCGATCCGGTTGTTTAGCGGTATGTCGATACTGAGGAGTCTTCACTTTGACTGAAGTATACAACCGTCGAAAGGTGTCACAATTTGGCCAAACCGGCCACTTCACGTAAGGGATAATTCATGAAACTCCATCCAGCGGGCAGAATCCGAGATATCCTCGCCGCGGCACATATATACTGAACTTTTTTATGTTTACAAATATGCTAACAGTACAGACTGTGTATATGATGCTGTTTTTAAATATTCCCAATCAAGAGTGTGTAACCGCTGATAGTTTCCTAATGCGAGGTCAATCTTGTACCCTAAATCCTCTGGCTTTTTGGTCAGCGGGTTGTCGCCAGGAGAGACACTGGGGTACTGGAATTTTATTACTGCAGGTTTTCTGCAGTAAAACAATGAAAGCCGTTACGAGCCAATCAAAAAATTTAAATAAAATTCCAGTTCCCCAGAGTCTCTACTGGCGACCACCGGCTGACCAAAAAGCCAGAGGATTCAGAGTACAAGATTGACCTCGCATTAGGAAACTATCAGTGGTTACATACTCTTGATTGGGAATATTTAAAAACAGCATCATATACACAGTCTGTACTGAAGGTTTATTATTACAAAATTACGACCAGGGTTATTACAATTTATGTCAGGTTTTACAATTCGCGACAACTGTTTTTACAATTTATACAGCTGTGCTCTCTCTATATAAAAAACACACTAATACTAATGCTTGCTAGAGTATCAAAATGCTAATGGACATAGTTTTCTCTGATCGGCCATGATTTCATTAAAAGTCTGGGCCGGGTTGTTCGAAGGCCGATTAACGCTAACCTACGATTAAAAGTTAATCGACGTTCTCAAAACGCTCTTCAGAAAGTGGTTTTAATGCCTAATTTCAAGCTAAAGGTAAAGAAATGTCTAAGTCAAAACTGAGGGCCAAAAATCATTTGGGAGAATCTTTACCGATTACAGTAGTAACTAAACTTGAATCAAAGTTCACATTAATCCAGGATTAGCTTAATCAGGTTTTGAACAACTGGGCCCAGGTTTTCATATGTCGAGAAAATTCCAGGTGATCGGGGAGTCCGCGGTTCTGGGGTGACTAACTTAACAAATGAAATAATTATTTACTGTATTATAAAAATAATAACTAGCCTGCTTTAGAAGGAAGACGTGCGTAAAAGAAAAAAAAAATTGAATCTATCAATACACTCAGGAAGTCTGAAATGTATCAAGGGAGAGCGACGGTGTTATATCCATAGACAAATTATTCCACAAAACAGCCATAACTAAAGTTTATTCTAAAATGTTATGTACAGGGCTGTGGTACAGCCAGCTTAGTGTCTCTATCTTTGATTCATATGTCAAGGTAACGGGACGCTGAACCCAACAAGAATTAAGAAAGTTAGGAACGTCCATGCTAGTCCTCAGTGCCAAACATTGGTTCTAGTACTCAGTCCCTGCCGCCTGAGATGGTTCCGAAAGGAGGGTTTGCAAAAGTTGTAGAAGCCTGTCCCTCAATCTTTTTTTCTGGCTGTTTGGAAGACAAAGAGATTAAAAGAAAAGGTGGCCTAGCTAAGTTACCTTAATGACAAAAAGGAGAACAAAATTTTCGCACCGGTTATTGTCGTCACTGGTTACACTCATATATTCTTCGCTTTTTTTTTTCTTTCGTTTATTGTTGTTGATGTTTGTTTGTTTTTGCTCAAAGTATATCACCAGATTTCGTTGCCTTTCTGTCACAGAAGAAAATTGTTGTTGTTTAACAACTTCTATCTGATTGATTGGTCGCATCCTAGAATTTCATCCTTAAGCTCAAATAAAGTAATGTACTTTATTTATTTATTCATTTTATTTATTTTATTTATTCATTTTCGGTGGGATCTACTGCAGATGTCCAACCTGTGGGTATATTGGATTAATTGAAATCAAGTTATTAGACGGTGTTCGTAAGTTACGTTATTAGACCGTTTGAAGTTGTTGTTTTGCAGTGGACGATTAAAACGTGCTCCAAGATAAGAGCACGTGCAACGGAACTGCAAGCACGTGCATTTTTTCAGTTTAAACAAAATTTCATTTTCTCGCCTGTGAGCGGAGCCTCTCTCGACACTGGTTGCAGGCTGTGATTTTAATTCAGTATTTTTCCACAGCAAACTAAGTTTCGTTTCAAGTTTGCATTTTTGTGCTTTTCCTTACGTCCCTAATTAAACTACAGTTTTCGTTATTTTTTGACATTTCCACTCAATCGTTGTCAGTTTTTATTTGTCTTTGTAATCTGCATTTCTCATCATTCAGTTTGAATTGCAAATATACTGCTAAAATTCATCTTTAATTCATCTTTCATCTTTTCGCACATGGCGCCGTTCGCAAAGTTAATCATCTGGTATCTCAGAAATCCTTGTTTCGGGGCTTTTATGGAGTAATATCTCTACTTAAAGAACTTCAAGGAGACTGCAAATCGCTGGGAGACCACAAGACTGCAAAACAAGCACTAATGACGGAGAAAACGACGCAAAGAGCAAGGCTTTCATGTTCATCAATGCTGGTCACTGAGGACTATGTAACCAAATGAAACTTCAAGGAACATTCAGTCTCTAAAAGGTAATTTCTCTACGACGTATCAAGTTTTTATAAGTTAACCTTGCAATGAAAGTCAAGTTGCAAGTTAATTAGTTTAATTTTCGTGGCCGGTCATTCGTTTTGCTAAAAGTTGTTAAATTTTGCTTCAATTGCTTCAATAATTAAGAGCGGAACATGATGAGTTACAGTTCAGTTTTAAAAATTTCATTGACCATTTTTAAAAGCTTCTCAGAAAGTGCTTACCAGGCGATTTTTGTTTTCTTCTGATAAAATGATTGATTGTTTGCTTAGTGTCTTTTTGTTTTGACGTTTAAATAATATTTTAAAGTTGTTCAACAATATTCCTAATACCCATGTCTTGTCTAAGAATTGCTAAGAGTCATCTTATGGCATGATGAAATCGTTCAAAATTTGCTAGACACACTGAGGTTACAACATCAATTAATTGATCAACGTATTACTGAGTGTTGAAGGGGTTTGCCAGAGTCTTAATCCATTGCAAAATCCATACCAGAGGTGGGGGTTGGGGGGAGAAGGGGGGGGGGGGGGGAGCAGGGGAGGGGAGTGCGAATCTGCCCTCACGGACTTTGGACGCCTAGACACAGGTAAAAAGTACCCCAACCTTCTTTTTTGGTACGAAATGTCATTGTTCATGCATTCACGGCCTGTTCAATCAACGTCGTCGGATTTCAAAACCTTAACTTATACCATGTAAAACTACGTCGATTTGTCAATTGGTCAATTTTAAACTTTTCGGTCGATTTCCAAGATGGCCGACATTTGTAAATAGTGGCGTCATCCCAATCTCAAAGGACATCATTATTTCGTATAAAGAGCCTCAAAGAAAGGTTTTTGTGTCCTCTAAGTCTGATCATTGTTGCAAAGTTGTAGTACTCTGGAGGGCCAGGGAAGGGGCGCGGGGAGGGTTGTGACATTGCCGTTGAGAGGGAAACAGGCTCGAAATAACAGTGTTTGTATGGAAATCCGATGTCAAATAATTTTCTTAAAACATAGCTTCCGAAAAATTCATGAATTGGAAACTTTTGGCACTACGAAAAGAATTTTAAGAAAAAAGTTGGAGGGATGTAGCTGTGCCAGAAAGCGTCCAGTCGTGTTTTGAACTTTCCATACATTTGCCTGTATAGCGAACCAGCCGTAAACTACTTCTAAAAATAGTTCGCGGGAAAAATACCGTTTGGTACCATGCCGTTTGGTACGTCGCGATCAATCAGGGCAATAGGAGACAAACTTTATCGAGTACTGCGACCTGACGAGAATCCACAAAGAATTGTTGCAAAAACTCCTAGTGCCACAAGAACTGTTCGGTCACACGTTATCTGCGGTAGTAGGAGGAATTATGCCTCACAGTATATATCAACGTCAACTACTTTAGATATGGCCAGAGCATGCAAGAGACAAGGAGAGGCAAAGTGCTTAGGACGATTGCTAATTTGCGAATTTGATGTCAATCAATTACGTGACCGCGGTTGCCAGTTCTTTGACCTGGCTAAAGTTGCAAACCAAGACAAATACCAAGGAAGGGCTGTCTTGGCCAGAAACTTTGCCAGGGCGTCAAAGGAAGTCGTTCTCACATGCGATTGAGCAGTTCCATGCACTGCTATTGAGCCATCCGCCCAAGGATGAGAACTCGTTTGCAGATTCCTATCAGTTACGTTTGGCCTTAAAACATGTAGCCATAATGCAGTGTACTAAAAAATGAACAAATGTCTTTGGGATGATTTCATGTGACTAGTTTATTAGAGACGATCTTAATAAGTCCAAGTTTTAGCCGGATCAATGCCTTACCGCTGTTTTTACTGATACGCGGCCCTCAAAATCGAAACGACCAGTCAAACTTTCCACACTGATAAAGTAAGTCGGAAGACAGAATAAAAAGGCGCGAATAATCAACTCAAGTATGAGTAACAAGAAGAACTGACTCAAGTCATGAAAAAGCTCAAAGGATAGCAAAGCTTGATCTTCAACTTAAAATCAAAACAAGCTATATTTCTCTCTTCTTTATAGCATTTGCTGGAAAATCACGGCATCGCGAAGAATTCAGATTCTTCAAGCGAAACAAAAACATCCTGGGGAAAACAACGACGGTAAGTCAATATCGACAGATTCCCTTAGCTGTCCTCATATTCTTGGATTGATGACTTTCTAAAATCTCATTTAAAGGGACACTGCCATGAAAGTATAAGCCTGAAAATTCTTGAGATTTTCTTAACTTTCTTAAGTTCGGAATCAAAATAAAAAAAATACAGCCTAAGACCGACACAAAATGAGATGCTCAGGCAACTCTTGCTAGGTATGCAATAAGAAATCCATTGTTAATGTTAATATTGGTCTCTTTATCATTTGGGTTAATTGGACTGTGTAGACTGAAGTTTTACATGTTTTATTTTATCCGTATTTATACTGTCAAAACATTTGGTCGAAATAAAAATGTTCTTAACTGACTCTCAGCCTGGGTAATGTTCTTAGTTTGTTCTTAAACTTTAGTTAATCTCAGCCTCAACATTCTTATGACATCAAAGGCTCCTGAATAAGCGAATACGTGGTAAAGCAAATCTCGATCAAACTACGCTACAAGAATTTGTGGCCCCTTGTCGCATTTTGGGAATGCATTATCTATCTTTTAGTAATTTGCCTAACGCCCAAAACAATTCAGTAAATTACACATGCACGTCCTTTGATTCCTTTCCATACGCGAAGCAATGCAAAGGTGAAAGTGCACGTTCTTCAGGTGGTTTTACGTGGTTGTCAATTGATAAAAAAGCGAGTGTGTTAGTAAAACTCAAACTTGGAGCCGAGTCGGATCAACAAATTACACGGGTGTCAGAAAAACGCGGACTTGGGGTCGGGGTCGGGGTCGGGGGTTTCTTTTGTAATAATTATTTTCCTTTCTTTCTTTTTAACTCGTGAATGCGCGTAGCGCAATGAACGAGTTATAGCGATAGCTGACTGTTCGCTTGGTTGGTTGGTTGGTTGGTCGGTCGGTCGGTTTTGTCGTTAACTTTTGGGCGTGCGCAGTAAATGAGTTTTAAATTCAATTAGTGGAAAAAACACGCGAACATTTATTGTTCACGGCGCATCAGGAAATTCTTATTCAATATGTAGAGAATAATTTGACGATCATTTAATGCAAGAATGGAGATTTTTCGTTCAATCTGAGCAAAGTTACAATTTTTTTTCAGTTTTACAGAAAGTCCGGGCTCGTAAACTCAATTAGTGAAAAAAAACGTGAAAATTTTTTCACGGCGCGTCAGAATTCTCTCATTCATTCTGTAGAGAATAATTTGACAATCATTTTACTGTAAGAATGGAGATTTTTCGTTGAATCTGAGCAAAGTTATAGGTTTTTTTTCGTTTTTTTCTACAAAGTGCGGTTTCTTTTAAGAATTAAAAATAATTTAATTTAGAAATAATTTAATTAAAAAATAATTAATTTGTCAGTTTTCACGCGAAAGCGAAACGTGCCATGTCACGCATCATTGACGTCGTAAACAAAATTATGCGAATTTCTGGTGAAATGAACACTTTAATATCTTGTCAGCTTTCATAGAGGTTTCAAAGGGAAAAAATGTTTCATTTTCGAAATTTACAACTAGTAATTTATGGGAAAGCAAAAGGACGCGGTCGATAAATAATTCTTATTTAGCAAGAGCTTGTCATAGTTCATTATTTTTACTTGAGGATTGCGTGGACTGAACTCCAAAGGAAAAATTTCACGCATTTATGTCCGGCAGGAAATGTAATGCGATACTTGTTGAACAGATTTCCCTTTGTGAGATCGGCTTGCCCTACAGTAATTTAGTAATTTTAATTCCCAAAAAAACTTCACTAGCCCATCGGGCAAGTGATGGTTAGAATCCACCAGCCCGATCGCAAAATCCAGTAGCCCCGGACTATCGGGGACACGAATTTGCATGACTTAGCTTCACATGGCGTGCTTCTATGAAGTTTGAATATAAAAACACGTGATTTTTTTTAATCGGCGCATCAGAATAATCTTTTTCAATCTGTAGAGAATAGTTTGACAATCATTTATATAGTACAAGGATGGTTATTTTTTGTTTCATAATCGAGGAAGGCTTTCAAGGAAGTTTCCGTAGCCATCTAAATTTCAATTACTATGTGTCATCTGCATTCACGAGTTGGCTCACAGGAGCCTTTGATTTTTTTTTTGGTTTGGTTGTTTTTTTCTCGCGATTGGCATCAGCAGTGCATCATTGCTATATCTTCGCATATAAAGGAAATGAAATGTAGTGAAGCTTATTTGTCAGGGACATCACCACAAACGATCCGCGTCACATCTCAGTCAAGAGTCAGTCGAATATAGAAGCTGCACAAATTTTTTCCTAGTTCAGCGCCGATTTCGGTATTGCCGAGAGCGACAAGACAAAAATTTGATGGGTTTTAAGTTTATCTTTAATTTAAGGTAAAGCATTGGGTAAAGCTGTTTTTCCAAGAAATAAATAATTACAGTTGCACTTACTGACTGAAGATCATTCCTGTTGCTTTTAAGAGCGTTTAATTTGTTTCCCCGGTTTGAAATGATTGATATTACTACCCTATCAATCTCTCTGACCTCTCAATGACCTACCTGCAAATTTGTTGTCCCAAACTCCAGATAAACCAAACGGCGACATCGTTCAATGTCTTCGCCGTTTGGTTTATTTGGAGTTCTGCAACCGTTGCGTGGGACAACGAATTTGCAGGTAGGTCATTGAGAAGTCAGAGAGATTGCAATTCATGTTTACATAACAGTTTAGTAATATCTGATAATATTCAAACCGGGGCAACAAATTAAACGTTGTTAAAACTGAGCGATTGGGATGACCTTAGTTACAACCGTAGTTATTTATTTCGTAAGAGAAGAAGACATGAAAGTTAAAGAGCGTTCTTGGCATAAAGAAACATCGCGTGAGAAGGTAATCAGGTTTCTGGATTCAAATACAACTTTACACAATATAAAATTTAATAATAATCCTTCTCTTGCAGAACTATGTGCTATTATTAGTGCGACAAGCATTATTTAAAGTTGTGTTTCTAAGAAATAAATAACTACAGTTGTGACTAAGTCCGTTGCTTTTAACAACGTTTAATTTGTTGCCCGGTTTGAATATTATCTGATATTACTACCTTGTCATGTAAACATGCATTGCAATCTCTCTGACTACCAGTTCGTCTGTTTGCAATTAATGGCGCCATCATTAAAGTGTTTCAATGAAAACCCCCTTGCTTCAGGCATCAACTTTTTGTCTTGTTGCTTTCTGCTTTACCGAAATCGGCGCTGAACTGAGTTCGTCTGATTTAAAGATGAAATTACCAGTTCACTTTACTGTAACTGCTTCTCATAACATGTGTAGTCCACACCCAGAACTTGTCAAGCGAGAGCAATTGTCAGATAAAGCTACTAGATTTCTTGTCCCAATACTAAAAGACTTAGGTTTGTACATATCATCTCCTGTGATAACTAATTCGATTAATGTTAGGTAGATAAAATGTTTAACATGATACCGAAAGGATTAAAGTTACTAAGTGATGCGCAATTGTGAAGCATAAAAAACAATTGCCCAAGGATATGCCCCCACTGCTACAGCTACACCTTGACAAAATGACACTAACAAGAGCTTGCAAAATGTTATATTATGCCTGAGCGATCCCTTGTTCAAAAACAGTACATTGAACTGGAAAAGGGCAGATAAGAAGCACTTCCTGTGATACTTTGGCAAAGTTTTTGGCCATGATAGCTCTTCCCAGGTACAGGTTCCGATTGGCCGCTTCAGTCAGGTCAAACAACTGTCACGCACTCTCGACCAAGTCGTTGACGTCAAATTCACAAATCCTGAGTCCGGTCAGTCCTTTTTCCTCTCACTTTTGCTTGTAATTTCTGGCAACGTCCAATGAAGCTGACGTCGATATATACTGTGACACGTAACCCAGTCGACTTCCGCAGTTGACGTGCGATAAAACAGTTTTCTGAGCAGTGATATCTTTTGGAACAATCGACTGTGGATTCTCGTCCAGGTCGCAGTATTCGATAAAGTTTATCTCCCAGTGCCCTGACTTCCCGTGATTTCATTTCTGATTCTTCTACGATTTCATCGTCTGAAGCTTCTGGACCCTCTTGCAGTTCACCACCATCTGGCAGTTCACCATTATCTGACAGTTGCCCACCGTCTAAAAATTGGCATCCAACGGCATCAAACTGGGATTCGCAGGGAACAACGCATCCGAATTCTTCACAACAGCCCATCGTTTCCACACTGCAGCATTTTTTTGTGTCCGCATGCTTGCAACAGGGAGCATCTTCAATGCAGCACTGTTGATCACAACATGAGTTTTCGTTTTTGCAGCAAACTTCGTCTTCACAGCAAAAGCCGTCAGTCTTGCAACAAACGTTACCACATGGTTTTGGAAAATCTGTATAGCAGCATCGATTGTTACCTACACACACCGGGGATTTATTGGGGCAACACTTGCTGTCTTTACTACCTGGTGTACAACACACTCCATCCCTGCAGTAGTATGTAGTGCAGCTCCACCAATTGCAGTGTCTGTGACAAATTTGGCTACCGGTCACACTTGATCTGAGTTGTTTCCCTCTCTGGGAGACAGTGGAGGTCTGTTCCTGCACTTCCTTGCTTCTGCTGGTACTCTTATCACCATCACCTTCTGCTTCATGGCCCTGATCACCATCTGTTTCTTGTTCCCTACCACCATCAACTTCATTGATCTGAGTTTCATCTAATTCTTGGCCCAAGGCAAACCAACTTGCCGCCAAAGTAACTAAGATAATGCATGCTATCTTGTAAGCCTTCATTGTCTTTAAGCAGGAGTGAGTTTTCTGTCCGGAACAGTTCACCAATTGAGCTTCTGGATAGTTCGCGGTGTTATTTGTACTTTATGCCCAGCCAATTAGAATCTTGCCAAAACTTTATAATGGCGTTATCGGAACTTTGAGTTGTCTATTAAGGCACTATAACTATATGTAATATTAAGTATGTCTTCTTGTTTTAATGGCGTCTTGTGTTGTTTACAGTAGCGCATCTTATAAGAGTTATCAATATGCTTCTTTCAGTTCAATTTTAATGATTTCATGTGGCTGACTAGAGGGATTACGGCTGGCGACCCATATTATCAGGAGCAATACTAGTAACGTACACATTCCAGTGAAAAATATTAACCTTTTACTATAAGCATGTCTTTTTTATCTCTCCAAATTCCAGGTCAGGCTTTCTGTTTCCTAGCTGCTTAAGGCGTCACAGAGCTGCATTCTAAATCATATTTTGTAATTGTCTCATCCGTAGCTACCCCAAACAAATGGATTTTATCAGTGCACTCTAAATCATATTTTGTAATTGTCTCATCCGTAGCTACCCCAAACAAATGGATTTTATCAGTATATTGTAATTCCAACATCTTTAAATACATATTTTAAACTGAAAATACAAATACGCTAGTAATATTTATAGTAGTACTAACATAACAGCTTCCAATAACACCTACATTAATTCTTATCGCTCAAGGACCGAGACTGATTACAATCAGAAAGCAAACATTGCCACACTCAGCCACCTAATACAAAATCTAAGAAAGAGGCAGCATTTCGTTTTATTTAGAAGTACAAATTTGTCTTTTCTAATAAAAGCTTGATTGCTTTACTACAACATACAATACTTTACTTCATTAATTCTCCCCAAGGGGTTTTTCAAAGATAATAGTGGCTTCCTGTGGTGGCTCAGTGCTGGACATTTACTTAAGAGTCTAAAGAAAATGTCATCTTTTATTTATTACAAGAATGCTAGTTAATATTTTAAAAATGCGATAATATTAACACCTAGAATTTTCCTAACGCCAGCAACACTTTTGTACATATCTTATAAAGCAAAATTGTCTTAAGACTGTTCAAGAAATCTATACCAAGTTTCTGTGGCTACTATAATGTCTGCCAGCTTTCAGGCTCGTCAAAAGGTTCGTTACAGTGAAATGCATTCCGGGGAGCTGTGATTCTTCACAAAAATTTGGATTTAATAGTCGTGAAAGTACTAAAGCTTTCTTTCGGCAAAAATCCATTCAAACACTCCACACATTGAAAAAAAGTCCTTTTCCACTAATTACTATTAGAGTTTGAAACAAGGCCTTCTCAGTTTTCGGGAACAGGAACAGAACAGGCTGACCCAGCGAGAAAATCAAGAAAAATACTCTCAATGTTTTCTCCTGTGTTTTCAAATCGGTTTGTTCTCTTTAAAGGATATTTTTTTCTGTAAGCTTATGCACTTTGATCTGTTCGGATCCTTAACTGAAAACTTAAGCAACAGAAAGTATTTAAAAGGACGGAATGTTATTTCCCGAATTTACAAAAGTGTTGTTGGCTTAAGGAAAATTCTAGGTGTAAAAACCAGTTGATTTTTTTAAACTAATATTACTTCATTTTTATAATAGTGACTAGCATACTTGTAAATGATGATTTTCCGTGTATAAATAAATAAATAAATAAATAACTAAATAAATAAATAAATAAATAAATAAAAGGCGGCGTTTTTTTTTTCGAATTTTAAACATCTGTGCCTCTTCGATTTCGAAAGCAAAAGAAATATTTTTTGTGCTTATATTATGCCGAAGAAAAGTAAAGATTTTCTTTAGCAATAAATCCGCATTTCTGAGGTGATTAATGCCTTCCACACGGACATCTTCTGAAATGAACCATTTGGTGACCCTGAAAAAGAAGATCGGAAATGAGTGGAGAAAAAGTTTTGAGAGTTTTAAAATACTGAAATAAAACCGCGCTGCTTATGTGGCAAAACAAGAAAAGAATTTCAGCAAAACAAATGGAGTTTTAAAATGTTACCCATTAGAATACAAAAAACTATCTTTTAAATTTGTGACTGAGTGAACACGTTCTTAATTACCTTTTCTAACTCCTGTAGAAGTCTTGACCATAAACAAGTTAGCAAAGTTTCAATAATGGAAAAGTGTTTTCTTTTTCGCCTGTAATATTGTTTTTTGTATCAGTGCTTCATATCTCGCCTGCTGATAAGCAAAATTTGAAGAAGAGTTTTTTGATCGGACATCTGCAATACGTAGAAAATCACTGTTGTTTTTAAAAACAAGTCGCCTCATAAAAATAATAGTGAGTTAATTTTAATACACTTACAAGTGTCTGTTCTTTTTCTAAACAGACTAATTGGAGACACTAAATAAAATAAATGGCACAAATAAAGCAACGAGAGGAACGCAATTTATATTAATTAGATAAAATAAATGAAGTCGCCTCTAAATATTACGTACTGCATATTTTCACGTGACTTTATTTTTATTTTTTCTCCATACTTTAACAAATTTGTTAGAAATATTTTTAAAAATTATTGGAAAGAAACTGCAAGCCTGGCCGTGGTGTTTGCAAAGCGAGATATAGCTAGTATAGTAGAACCTTTTTAAATCTGGCTTCCTGCTAGCCACATTCACAAAGCCTATACTTAAGTGCTAAATAAAAGGAATTCTTTCCTTTGGTTAATTTAAAGCTTTACGTTTTTGAAAATTGTGAAAATAAAGGCTGCTTAATTTACTTGTTTTGCCATAACTCGGTTGATAATTTACCGAATCTGTAGGAAGAAAATTTAATTAATGTTCCAGGATGGTATTTTAACCCAAATTACCTTCGTCTATTCGCTAAGCCATAATAATAGACAAGTATTATGGCCATACTGTAAAGTTGTTATTTTGGTTCATTTATTTTGTTTTGTTACTGATCGAGCAATCTTAAACTACTAACACCACACTGAAAAAATCTAATTAGCGGCAACAACAACAACAACAACAAAGAAGGTGTTTGTTAGACATAGCGTCAGCCACACTGATATTAAATTGCATTTTAGAACGCTAACACGAGATTACCCGAAATGGGTTAATTGCATTAGCAACTCAGACACAGATCTTAACTCTTGACCACCTTGGGACCAGAATGACGTCATATTGTCTTAAACGAGACAATCATGGGTAACAATGTTGTTAGTTTTGTTAGAGTTCCAGTGACCACTCTTTCTCTGAATACTTTTCTTGAGGTTTTCATTATCAAAGGAATCTCTGAGACCTTTGATCTCTACATTTGGTCACTACAAATCTAAGTTGGGGTCGTGATTTGTTGCTTTTCAAGGTCATCTGCTGCTTCAGCGTATTGAGTCAGTCTTTGTGCAGTTGACTTGAACAACAACCTGATATAATTAAGGAGTCTCGATTTACGAAGTGCACTTAATAAGACAACACAACACAAGATCATGAACAATTTTATTAATTGGCAGAGAGTTATTTTGGAGAAAAATTGCCAGTGAGCAATAAATGCAATAGATTTAGGTTAACGTTTTATTAATCTGGCCCCAGTTGATCAAAGAGCGGATAACTTTATCCACTGGATAGGTCGCGATGCGGCAGTTAAAATTCGTTCAAGAATTTCCTTATAGCCCTATAATTTGTGTATAAAGTAGAAGCGTCTGTCTAATCTAAGTATGGGATTGTGTGAAAAACTTGCCAAAAGCTCTGGTTGGAGTACATTTTAACCGCTGGATAGCAACTTATCCACTGGATAAAGTTATCCGCTCTTTGAACAACTGGGGCCTGGCGCCTTACGCCTGAAAGATACATAATACAAGAGATTATCATAAACCGTTTTCATTGTACTTCACGCAATGTGCAAAAAGGTAGAAAAGACATATGTGATAGACGTTTTGGTCCTACTTAATTTTCCATTCTTATTCAGGTACCATCTAATAATTGAAGACCCACTGGTTGTACATTCGTTATTGAACATTCGATTAACGTCCAGCTTTACGTGCGTATATATGCCCTCTGTTGATTCCCAATAATTAGGTTCAAACTCATTCATCAAAGAGAAATTTTCAGGCAACGATTGCTACGATTTAGTAAGAAATCCTGGCAACCATATGGAGACGGTTCCATACAAATGTCTGTGTCGTATCCGAGTTTTGCCAATCGTATGGAAACTAAGCCTTAGTCATCTTCTAAAAAACGTGAGTCAAGGTATACCAATATCAAAGTGTTTATTTTCCAGGAGCCACAACAGAAGATCCAGCTGAAAACAATCTCATAAGAAACACGCTTAATTTATTAAACCTTAAGTAAACGAAATAACTGCTATTTAAAGGGGCACTCTCACAGAGATTTTGCTGTATTTTGGTCACAACTGCTCTTGGTTCTTGGCTAAGAACCTCTTCTTATTTTACTTTCGGTGCTGTTAAGAATACCGGGGGGAAAATATGAAATGATTTCGCTGAGCAAAAATAAACTGTAATCAAATAATTTTTAACCATTTTTCCAATATTCACTGGCGGAACGGCCTACCAATCACATCCTAGCAATCCACAGCCAAAGATGAATGAATCAAACCAGTTACTGTTCACCAGTAGGGTTGTTATTAACAAAACTAAACCGTTATTTTGACGTTTACATCCACACAAATATATTTTTTGCTATTCAAAGTGACACAAAAAAATAGGTGCCGTGACACTGTCCCTTTAATTTATTCTAAAGTCTTGGGCAAACTAGAGATTTAGGAATTATCGCTAAAACATGTGGCAACCTCAAAGCACAATTGCAGTTAAATTTCAAACTTAGTTTTAATCAAAACTTCGCAGAGCCAAAGTTCTACAAAAGATGTCTTATCCGTGGGAACGTGGGTCGATAACCGTACGTGTAATTGGTTAATTGCATGAACAAGGACTTCCTGTGACGCTTGGACATAGGTTTTAGCCATGACAGCACTTCCTAGGTATATGTCTCAGTTTACCTCGGCAGTTAGGTCAAAGGGCAGGCAACTGCGTCCACGTAATTGATTTACTTCAAATTCGCAAATTCTTAATCCAGTCAGACCCTTTGCCTCTCCCTTTTTCTTGAACTTCTGGCGACGTCCTGAAGCAGTTAACGTGCCGCGACCGAACAGTTCTCAAGGCACTGGCCTCTTTTGCAGCAATTCCTTGTGGATTTTTGTCAGGTCACAGTAATCGATACAGTTTATACCCTACATTGCCCTGATTACCCGAGAAGGTCCAGATGGTTCTTTCAGCTGTTGACGATAGAGGGATCAAGAATCATACGAGACAGCAGGCAGCTAATGGCATCGAACTGGGATTCGCATTGATCAAGCCATCCGTATCCGTCACAGCAAGCCATGTCAATCTCACTGTAGCATGTAGATGAGCTTCCATGCTTGTACATGGAGTTTCATCATGGGCAGAACTTATACCCACAGCAGGAGTTTGCATCCTTGCATCAGCCTCTCCTCCACATGCAGCAATAGTTGTCAGCCGGCCACAAAAGTCTCCGCAACGTTTTGGAAGTAACGAGCGGCAGCATTCACGTCGCTTGAAAGACGGCTAGTGAGCCATTTGCAAGCTATAATTTGTAGCAAACGCAGCCCATTTCAGTACTTACAATGACCCCCGCACCCTAACATCTCTTATTTTCACTTTTGATTACGAATAATGCAGTCGTTTTAAAAAAAGGTGAACTACACAGGTCAAGAAATTTCCTCTAACTTTGATCCGCAATTCTTTCAAATTACTTCGTTTTGTCCGCCTTTATGTTGAAGCGAAAATTGTATGTAAATGACCGCGTTTTGTCTATTTTCTGTGTATTTTCATTCATGAGATATGGCAAATTCATCTTTTGACTTTGCGAGGCGCGAAAGAACAATAGAGGGGCTAAAATTTCCCCAGTCTCTTCTCGTTTATTTCTCCTCGTTCCAGTCTCGCTGCGCTGTGAGGGCACTCTCTGGACTAACCAGAAAGGGACTGCTTGCAGTCTACATTAGCCGGTGAAGGAGAACAACATTGCTAAACTTGGAAGATATTAAAATGCTGCTGTTTTAAATAATGGTGTTTCTTGTACTAAGGTTTTCTTATTGATTATTTCAATGCTTTCAATCTTAATACTACTTCCAGCATCCATATGCTGTCTTCGACTGCGTTCTACGTATTCACAATGTTGTAGGGGTGCCTTTAAAGTTCAGAAAAAGAAGGAAAAATTAATAATCATGCGTTCACGTTCTCCATTAAATCTTAAATTTGGTCATTTCACGTTGTTGTTTTACAGATCGAGGACGTAAAAGAAATGTAGTGTTTAATGCACTTGCAGAGCTAGTGATCTGCTAAATTAAAACTATTGTTTTATAACGTTCTCGTTGACGTCGTCTTCGTCGCTGCTTTAGTATGACAGTGATGCGTGTATAATTATTTAATGTATGGAACTGTGCGGAAATATTTCCCATAATTTCCTATACCTTATAATTTTAGTAGAGATAAGACCGCTCGAACGCATTTTACTAATCTTTGATTAGTACAATTCGAGGAAAAAAGTGTAAATGCCTTTTTGACAAAAATAAATAAATAAATATATAAAACCGAACACACACACAAACGTGGGCAGCTCTCATGCTCAAGAAATAATTAAGTCAGTATTAAATTAACCTTCCAGGCAGTCGTTTTTTGGGGAACTCGTAAGAGGCAATACGAGTCCCCTAAAAACGACTGCGTGGGAGGCTACTACACATCTTATCAGTCAATTATACCCGGGCTTCAGTGTAATATTAAATGGCAAAAACACAAGACCAAAATCTACTTCATGTTTTACAGACCTAGTCCACATTTGAAATATTGACACGTTTTACAATATGGTCAATATGCTGTACACCAACTTCAGACACGAACACTTCGACTTTTGTACTGAAATATTTATTACCAGGAGTGTCGATCACTTTTAGACTCTTTTCCTTTTAGTTGACAAACTTTAATAGCGGCTGAAAAGAAAAGTCCTTGATCTAGTTGATTCCCCTATGGAAAGTGTGAATAAAGCATTTTATTGTATTGTAATTTAACACCCTGCAAATGTATGCGCTGTCTTTATTTCGAACAATATTTCCCCGAAGCACCTGTATGTCATATCAGTCAATTATACCCCGGTTTATAACAACTGCAATTAAACAACATCACTCAGAATTTTGGGACCTGTCTGATCGAATCAAATGTGTAGCCAATAATGCAGTCGCAGCTTGAAATGTTGTCAGTAATTATCGTCTTCCTTAGTAACTACAGGAAGGGAACACAGTGTACTAGATGAAATACATGATTGCAAGTTCAGCTGTTAAGCGAAGGATGAACATGACCGCGAATGTGAGCAGTCTTCCAACAAATGCTACTTTAACACCAACGGATGCGAGAGCAAAAGGATGGCCTCACTGGTATGTTGTTCTCACAACACTCTTCTTCTCGTTAATCATAGCAATCGGTCTGTTCGGCAACAGCCTGATCTTGGCGACTCTGGCTCGCTTTCGGGAGATGCGGACGCCGTGTAATCTTCTGATTGGAAATATCTGCGCTGCCGATTTGGCAGTTTGTGGCATTGTAGCGCCACTGAGAATCATTGACAACTACCGGGGCTGGATCTTTGGCGACGTGATGTGCTACATTCTGGCGCCACTTCAAGATGTTTTTGTCCTCGTCTCGGTCTTCTCGCAAACCCTAATCGCACTAGAGAGGCATCGTGCTATTGTCGCGCCATTCAAGTCTAAGAACACGTTGAATGGAGTAAAGAAGGCTGTGTTCGTCATTTGGATTGCGTCTTACCTGATGGTTGGGGTACCGATAATTATTTTTATTAAGAACACACTGGGCAACAGCGGGTACTACTACTGCTCCGTACATTTTATCAGTGATGCCCATCAAACCGCTTATGTTGTGTATGTTGTGGTACTGTTCATAGCCTTACCGCTCGTGATTCAGTGTGCCGCGTATTTTAGTATCATCCGAGCACTCAAGGCCAAAACTCAGCTTCACCTGCAAAGCAGTCTGCAAAAGAACATTTTACTTCTCCGAGTTCGCCTAAAAAAACGTCTCGTCAGGATGTTAATAGTGCTGATGCTGGCTTTCCAAGTGTGTTACCTTCCCAGAGGAGTGATAATGTTGATACAGGAGTTCACCCTAGAAATAACTTCCAGGCCGGAGTTTCTTTACGTTCATCTTGTAACACTGGCGATGTATTATGTCAAACACATTGCCAACCCGTTTTTATTGTGGGCTATGAGCAAAGATTACCGATCCGGTTGCTTGACGGTATGTCGACACTGAGAAATCTTTTTTTTTTTTTTTCGCGCGTATAGGAGCACGTACAACGGTTTGGATGGCAATGATGAAAGGTGCCACAAACTGCCCAAACTCCGGCACTTCACATCAGGAAAGAGTCTCCAAACCGCATCCACAGCCAGTATCCAAGATATCCTCGCCGAGGCACATATATACTAAATTTTTTTCTTTCATGTAATGGAAATATATTTTAGCAGTTCAGACCATGTATACGATTATCTTTCTGAATTATCGTTATCAGAGTAAATAAAACGTCACATACGCCAAAAACTTGGGCCTTGGCTCTTCTTGGTCATGATCAATGACCTCAAATTTCCTGATGAATCGTTCTTCGTGTGGAGATACGCAGACGATACTACAATTTCGGAAGTAATTCTCCCATCCCAGTCAAGCCACCTCCGGCTGACTGTAGACCATGTTAATAACTGGTCACGCGATAATCTCTTCCACCTGAACCCCTCGAAGTGCAAGGAATTCCATACCTGCTTCAAACGATGGCCTCCGGATTTCACCCCTGTAGTTTTAAATGGAACGAGTTTCAATCGGACCTCGTCAGTTAAAATCCTTGGCGTTTACGATCAGAAGTGATCTGAAATGGAACGAACACATTAATGAGATCACCACCGTTCAAAGACTCTACCTTCTCAGGCTGCTAAGGAGAGCAGGTGCCCCTCCCGACGATCTCATTCTTTTTTACTGCTGCATTATTCGCTTTGAAGTGGAAATAGCCTCACCGGTCTTCCACGGTTGTCTTCCCAAGTACGGACGAAGTTGAACGTATTCAAATGCGTGCGTTAAAGATCATTTTTCCTGATTGCAGTTACAACGAAGCACTAAAGCGGGCAGATGTACCAACATTGTTTGCCCGACGTGACTTTCTTTCGAACAAACTTTTTAACTCTATATCTTCATTAAGAAACCACAAACTCTCAAATTTGCTGCCTCCATCTGCCCTTTCATCCCACAAGCTTAGGAGCAAAACTCGTTTTATAATTCCGGTGTGCAAGACCAATCGATACAAGAACTCTTTTATTATTAGTCATTTGTAGTAGTATATAGTTTTTTAATGTCTTTTTTCCTCTCACATAGTTCTATGTATTTGATGTCTTAGTCTTCTCCATTATTATAAGTTACCTGGAGTTACGAAATTTTTTCTATATTTTTTTTTACTTATTTGTATATATTATGTCTTCAGGTTCATACAATTTAATTATTTGTACACGTAATTCAGTCTTACGGTCTATTATTATTAAGTCATTTACGTCTACGTATACGTGCGAACAAAAAAAAAACTGTGGAGAGGTCGGTTTTGAGGCCACCTGTAAATGTGTCCTTAAAAGAAATCAGTTTAACAAAACAGGCAAACCCGCAGTTCTTGTGAGGGGGAGGGGTACCCTATATATTGACTTTACGGGAAGACTGTCCTAACCTTGTTGACCACAAAATCCTACAAATGTTGCCCTCCTTAGATAGTTTTCTTGCAGACACAGATGGTCAAATTACTGTGAGCTCGTAAAGTTGCCATGTTCGGAAAGCTTCGTGTTACGAAGAAAATCCTCTGTTATTCGTTTTCTGGCTCTGTTTTAACACAGCGAGAGCTGTACGAAAAACGCTGGACACAACATCCAATGATATTAGCTACATGGTGTTTGGATTCCGTTTGGCAATTTTATTTAACAAAGCAAAAATGTTCTTAGTTAGCAAGGAGAGAGATTCGAAGAGAAGAATGTCTTATATGATAGAAAAAACTCCTCAAGTTTCTGTTCAACTTTTCCGCTTACCGATCTTCGATTAGTTAGTTCAAGCTTATGGTCAGTTAATAAAAATTTCGATGACCGCCAGTTTCCTGCCTAGGTCAAGAGGCATATTATAAAAAAGCGGCTAACACTTGGGGTGGATTTGTAAATTATCGTTTTGCAAAATCGGCCTGGCGTTGTAAAATGAAAATTTGTAAAATATGGAATTTGTTTAAAATGGAGTGGTTCCTGTTCTATTTCAACACATCTTTACTTGACGTTTTTTTTTTTTTTTTTTTTTTTTTTTTTTTTTTTTTTTTACAATACACCAGGGTATGCTTTATCTGACAAGAACTGTCAAGTCATATAATTCGAGGGAATAAAGTATATTAGCTTTTTTGGCAAGCGAGGACAGCTGTCACACTTTCAAAATATACCAACCAAAAATATTTCCGCAGATCACATGCACATCATATATGTTAATTACATCCGCCTCCGAAAATTAGTAAAATATGGAATTTGTAAAAAATGCAGTGGTTCCTGTTCTATTTCAACACATCTTTACTTGACGTTTTTTTTTTTTTTTTTTTTTTTTTTTTTTACAATACACCAGGGTATGCTTTATCTGACAAGAACTGTCAAGTCATATAATTCGAGGGAATAAAGTATATTAGCTTTTTTGGCAAGCGAGGACAGCTGTCACACTTTCAAAATATACCAACCAAAAATATTTCCGCAGATCACATGCACATCATATATGTTAATTACATCCGCCTCCGAAAATTAGTAAAATATGGAATTTGTAAAAAATGGAGTGGTTCCTGTTCTATTTCAACACATCTTTACTTGAAGGTTTTTTTTTTTTTTTACAATACACCAGGGTATGCTTTATCTGACAAGAACTGTCAAGTCATATAATTCGAGGGAAAAAAGTGTATTTGCTTTTTTGGCAAACGAGGACAGCTGTCACACTTTCAAAATATACCAACCAAAAATATTTCCGCAGATCACATGCACATCATACATGTTAATTACATCCGCCTTTTATTGTAATATTGGCAAAAACACAAGACCAAACATTCACTCGACGTTTTACAGATTAAGTCCACATTTTACATATTTACAAGTTTTTCAATATGCCGTACATCATACATATACATATACACTCGATTGCAAAAACGTTGACACCTAAAAAGCATAAACCGTGAACGATGAGATCCAATGGTTTTATGGGTATAAGTGTACTAAATTTAGTTGCATAATATTCTATTCTCGTGCGACGGCGGATGACCAAAATTAGTTGCACGTGGTGAATGATGAAAACTGTCCAAGCTTTCCTTAAAGTGTCCAAATTTGCCAACAAGGGCCAATTTGAGTGATATACAATTCGTGATTTGCCCAAGTTCAAAACAGGCAATGAACTTAAGCAGTATTTGGCAGAAAATTATTCGGAAGAATTAAGTCAGCACTGTATTTTTTATTGCAAAGAACGAGAGTAGTAAATTATTGATTATGGAAATGAGGCTATTGTTTAAACACTACCCACAAATCTGTTGGGTCTCATCGTGCACGGTTTATGTTTTTTAGATGTAAACGTTTTTGCAGTCGAGTATATACATACAACCTTTATTTAAACAGGGTAAGTTACACGTTTGTGGGGCGGGTATAACATAAAATCCAATATAGAAAAACAATGTTATAAAGTGTTCTACGTGGAAGATTCGTATCTTTTTTTCTCCTTTTATTTGACAAACTTCAATAGCGACAAAAATGAAAAATTATCGATTGAAGCGATACATTAACCACTCCATACGGGCGTGGTTGCTGTCTTGTTCTTGCAAAGCAAATTCAGTCGACATTTTGGAACCTGTCTGATCAAATACCCCATAACGGTATCTCAGCAAAAACTGTTTTCCGTAATTACCGTCTTCCTTGGAGTTTGCGGAATGGTGATCAAAATCATATTCATAGAGCCATTATTTCCACAAGATCAAATATATATTATTGCGTGTTCAACCGTTAATTTGCTTTTTGTAAAATATGGAATGGTTCCTGTTCCTGTGTATATTTTATTGGGGATGCCTATCCGATCGCTTACAAAAGTGTATCTAGTGGTTGTATTCATGGCCTTTCCTCTTCTGATTCAGTGTGTGGCATACTTGAGTGCCATCCGAGCGCTCAAGGCCACAACTGAGCTTCACCTGCCAAGCAGTCTGCAAAATACCATCTTAAGTCTCCAAGTCCGCGAAAGAAAACGTCTCGTCAGGATGTTAATAGTGCTGATGCTGGCTTTCCAAGTGTGTTACCTTACCAGAGGAGTGATAATGCTGATGCAGGAGTTCATCCCACTGTCTATCAATCTCTCGGTGAATATAAAAAGGCCAAAACGTACCAGGAAAACGCACTTGTGATCAGAAAAGAAATTCGTGACAAAAATTGAGAAGTTTCGTGTTACGAGAACCTGGGAACTGTGTATCTAAGTCTTGGGGAATATGGAAGGGCTGAAACATACCACAGGAACGCACTTGTGATCAGAAAAGAGATTGGTGACAAACGAGGAGAAGCTTCGTGTTAGGAGAGCCTGGGAGATGTGTCTCATTCTCTCAAGGAATATGGAAAGGCTGAATCATACCACAAGAACGCACTTGCGATTAGAAAAGAAAGTGGTAACAAACAAGGAGAGGCCACGTGTTATGGAAATCTGGGAAATACGTACTGTTCTTTCGGTAAATATGAAAACGCCGAAACCTACCAGAAGGAAGCACTTGTGATCCTGAAAGAAATTGGTGACAAACGAGGAGAAGTGGAATGTTACTTTAAGGTAGGATCGTTGTTTCGTTGAGAAATATGCTGAGGCTAAGGAGTATGACGAGAGAGCACTTGCCTTAAGCGGAGAGATAGGTTACGAAGAGGGGAGGTTGCTTCGCACCTCAGCCTTGCATACGACTTCATGTCAAAAGGAAATATAAGTTTGCAAGATGATGTGATTTCGAATCTCCTAGCAAGCATACGAGTATACGTATACGAGTCCCCTAAAAGCGACTGCGTGGGAGGCTAAAACCCAACAGGTTTTATACCAGTTGTACCATGTGTAATATTGATATCATTATCTTGTTACGCCTAAGTTATCAAATCACATCACATTTTACAATGACATTACCACTCTTACAGCAACTGACAGTAAACGATAGTTGTGAAGTAAAGGATAATCTAATTTATTCTCTTTCAAAATGAGATTAAATGGCATCTGAAGAAAATGATTGAGGGAATTTGACTCTCAACCAATAAGAGTTCAATCAATTTTTCCCTAAATAGTTAAACTTGTGTCATTGTGGTGGTTTAAAAGATTTCCAGCATCGCTCATTAAAAACTTGCAAATTTAAAATAAAGAGAGAATTAGGACCTACTGCACCACCTAAAGAAACAAAGATGCATGATAATTAAGACTGGAGCACACTGAAGGTAAAAATTAAACTGAGTTAGCACATTTGGTACAGCAACCTTGTTAAAAGAAATCTCTGTGGTGCCAAATTTTCGTGATTTTAGAGAATTTGCTGACACTTTCCTCTAATGTTTTGAAAATGCCGTCAAACTTTTAGGGGTCGGTGCATTAACCAACCCATTGTGCATTTTAGATCCCTTTTTTGTTGATCTATTTTGCATATGGCCTTCAATTCCACCAGAAAACATCGCTCCAAAGTTTACCCATTGCTTTACCTTTGATTTGAAATAAAACCGTTGGATTATGGGCAAGATTTTCATTTTATCACAAAACAAAGGGCAAAGGAGCAGATAAAGAAGGTAAAGGCTACATGTCACAACCCTGGTGGATCTGAGCTAAAACAACAAAAGCGGTCTGAATATATAAACTATATATATGAAGTCGTTTAAGTAACGAGCCCTTTAACCATCATCTATATAATTAAACCATCATCACCAAAATACAACAATTTGATGATTTGGCAGCCTTGAGTGATGCAAATTAAATGGCCATTGCTGTTTATACAACTCCACAAACGGAAAATTTTTCCTGTAAATTTGGTGCACCGCAGAAGATTTTAAACTTGAAAGTCATTCGTACTGAAGCATAATAGACCGGAAATGAGTAGCGAAGGACTTTGAAAAAGTCTAACAACACAAAAAACATATTTATCTTGAGAGGACGCTGTTGTATAATCTCTTCTACACTAAGTTCTGATCGCATTAATCGAAGCTGTAAAAAAAAAAAAAGAAAAGAACAGGGAAATAAGAAGGCTTATAACTCTGTCATTTGCCATATTGGTTTCTAGTATTTAATTGCAGTTAGCGAATATCATAATGTTCCACTGTTACTCAAACTTTATGAAGAGAATTTATCATCAGCTCATACACATGTAAAAGAAAAATAATAAGGTTGTATAATACATGTAACTCAATTGGGAGGATGCAGGTAAAATTGCCAATTCTTTCTCATCTGTATCGTTCTCATCTCATCTAATGCAAATAGAAATGGCAATTAACGATCTTGCATCTTAAAATTAAGGGGGTTATACACAAAGGATACAAAACCGTAAACCTGGAGACTAAGTCGAGAGGCTCATCTTCTTGAGTTTGGCCTACGTATTGCTAACATAAATTTGCACGTGTATAAAGGTTTATTTGTATTACCCTCCATAACATTATTACCATGGTGACGTCATCGGTCAATAGAACCTGGGCAAATTTCTTGTAAGCAATGGTTGAAGCTTCTGGGGATGTCCTACGACATGGAACTATGGCAGCATGTGTGTTTGCTGGGGACCGCCGGAATCCTGAGAAAAGTGCTAGACACTTAATATTGATGGCAGTTAGTAAAGGAAAGAACAAAAGGTGCAGAGCATCCTAGCCGGTGGCCCGATGCTCTGCAACTGACTTCCCGCCCAAGCAGTGACTGATTAGCGTGCTTAAGTACAGCCGTTCGCGAGCCACGGACGGCAACCGGAAGTCGAATGTTTGCTTTTTGCCGTGGTTTTGCTCCTAACTACGGACAGGAAAATTCATTGTTCATGACTGTGGCTTGACGTTACAAACGCGATGGCGTGAAAACGCTCCAAAAAAGGGAAAGTTCGATTTCCGGTTGCCGTCCGTGGCTCAAAAACGTCTGCAATTAACAAGGTATTAGGAGTCTTGGTCCTGTTACAGTTATTGAGAATTAATTATGTAAAATGTACCTTACGTGTAAAAATATATAGCCATTACTGAACTGTTCCGTGAAGCGAACAGTTTTCAAACAACAAAGCTCTTTGAGGAAAACTGAGAGTTACAAGAAACAGTTTAAGGTGTTTTTGGCCTCGCTTTGATGTCTAGTGTTTTGTTGACCTTGTGGGCGGACCCGCGTTCCTTTTTTGCACAAAAGGTAATCATTTCTTGTGTTTAGTTGTGTTTCGTTTCCACTCTTAGTTGTTTTCTCTTGGGCGCTTGTGTTACTTGTTACCAAGAATGGGAGCAAGCTTTTATTGTCTTGCTTTTTTTAGATTTAGTGTCATCGTTTTCTCGCGTTGGCTCTTTTGTTTTAGAGTTTTCTGGATGCATTGTTTTCGAACCTTGTCTCGTATTCGAGTTTTACGTGCATCATTTTCCAACATCGCGGGCTTTTCTTTTTCTTTGTTTCTTTTTATTTTTCGAGTGTAAGCTGTCTTGTTTTTGAGTTTTCAGTACTATCACTAAACGACCATTTTCTCTCCACCACGAACCGTGTGTATTCCGATGATTGTGCACTGCAACGATTTGTGACTGTAAGTGGCGTCGTGGTAAGTTTAAGATGTTTTAAAAGTTTGTTGTATTTATGCCAGTCAAGGGTAGAACGGGGTCACCAAACGAGAACATTTAAGAAAAATAATTCAAATGTTTGCTGGCCTTTTAAAGGCAGTTTAATCTGTTTGGATGCTTTAGCTAAAATTTTAAACTTGCAGAACGTTTTAGGAAAGATTTTTTTATTGTCCGAATTTATTAGCAGTTGTTCGTTTTATGAAAATGCTAACTGACCTTTTTTTTTTTTTACATTTTTAATAGCATATTAATCCGCTCACGTTTTGCCGAAGAAAACCTCACATTTACGCACAATCCAATTTTTTGAGGCGATCAAAGCCATCAGAACATTTCCCACCAAAATGAACTGTTGGGCGCCACCCCTCAGTGGAACTATATTATTCGTTCCACTGACAATTAAGAGCGGCTGCCTGTAAGGATCGAAAACTGCATTTCAGCGAACCCTTGGTCGAATTTCTGATATGCTGTCTGAAGATACCCTTGGATTAACTGTTTTCGAAAATCATATTTTAAAGTTCCAAAGTATTTGATTTTTAGAGAAAATTGCAAGAGTTTGAAATGCGGCCTAGGTGCGGTCACGGGCCGATGAAAACCGCGAAAATTTAGGTCAAAGGACGAAGCCCCGTTCACAATGTAAAATAACCCAATGACCTTGAAACTTTACACAAGCCTAGACCAACCATCTCACAAGAAAATTAATACAATAAACATTCCAAACTCGCTGGCTGCTTTCTAAAGCATGAAGGTTTGTGTACGCTACTCAAAATGGCCATGAAGCCGATGCTTATTTTCATTAAAATAAAAGTGTTTCTGGTATGTAAGTTTCTCTAAATTACATCTCATATCTCCAAAGACGAAGAAAAGAACTTTATTTCTTCCAAGTTTCAAGCTCTGATTCAAACTCTTTCCCACTCAGGGAAGATTAAATATGCGTGCGATACTTGCGGCTCGCAATCATGTCACGAATTATGAGATCAAAACCGATTCACAAACACTTGCCATCAGGAGCCCGTGAATGTTTCCAAACATCACATATTGGGCCATAAAAATTAATCAGAGCCAGCTAAAATTAAAAGAAAAACTATTATTGCTGAGAAAAAATGCGGTGGTTTAAAGATGGTCGTTTTTGAAATGATGGAACGATCACTAAAAATAGCCTGGGTTAAAAGAATTATAGAAAATTGTGACGCTTCATGGAAAATAGTCCCAGAATACGCTCTAACTTACGGTCTTACGTTTTTCATCAAGTGCCAATACGATATCAAACTATTCGATTTACAAAACCTCCCCGAATTCTACTGTACTATCTTGAGTTACTGGCAAAGCTTTGAACTTGTAACAAACCATGAAGTATCAGCGGAGAAGCAAATAATCTGGAAAAATCGTGACATCCTGGTGGATGGAAAACCAATTTTCTACAACTCCTGGGTCAATAAAGGAATTTTTTGTATCAAAGATTTACTAGCTGAAGACTTAAATTTTCTATCACCATCTGAGCTCAAAGCAAAACTTAACCTTGAAGTACCCTTCACTTCATTTTATGGTATACTGCAAGCCATCCCAAAAACATGGAAAGTAAAATTCTGCAACACAGTCTCTTCAAAGGTACAATCTCTCTCACTGCCGTCTACTAAAATTGCATATTCGACTTTACTTAGCAAATCCTATTTGATTCCAACCGGTGAGAGTAAAGTTTTAAATTACGGCTTCACCACAGAAAACATCCAAAACGTCTATATGCTCCCCTTCCGAATCTTGCATGAGCCAAAGCTTATAATCTTTCAGTTCAAAATTATTCACAACATCCTACCTACGCAGTCCAGTTTGTTTCGTGCTGGTATAAAGGACAGTGACATTTGCCCGCTATGCAACTACGAAAGTCAATCATTGTTGCACATGCTGTTTACCTTTAACATTTCCTACACGTTTTGGAACCTCTTTACGCGATGGTGGCACAAAACATACCAAGAACACATAAAACTCTCTGAAAGTGTGATTCTGTATGGCTGGCACCAAAAATCAAACAACTGGTCAGCGCTTAATTACGCCCTCGTTATTGCCAAGTACCACATTTTTAGCACTAGTGTTTGCAATGGCATTTTAAACTTTAAAAGCTTTCTTTTACGCCTGAAAAACAAAATCTCTGTTATGCGAACATAAGCAGTTGCAAATAATAAATTGGAACAATTTGTTAAATCCTGGGTCCCTGTGGCTTTGTAATTTATATGCACGTGTTCCTCAGTTCGTGAAGAATGCTGTGTAAAGACTTGTAAATAATTTTAGTTTCAAACTGGACGTGCAGTGTGTATTTATATGTAAGTGTGTGTATGTGTTAATTCTGTAAAGTGTCTGAAAGTCAGCATGTAACTAGGTTAAGCTTTAAGCGTTATCTCGTAACTTAACTTGTATATTATGTATATCGTAAGTTAACAGGTTTTATTTTGTATTTGTAAGTAATGTTTTCAATCAATTAAAAAAATAAAATAAAAAAATAAAAATCAATCAGACTGACTGAACACAACCATTCAATGCTTTTCGATTCCAGATTTCTTTCCTATTCTGCTCTGAAAAATATATTTATTCCGGTCAATTAGCCTACGAAACATGTGCAACAAATTTGCATACCATTTCGATGTCGTAGGCAAAAGTAGTACAAATCAAACTTTACAGTTCCTTTATCTTCTTAAATGAGGCAGTCGATCGGTAAAATGGAGAAAAACGTGTGACTTTGTTCGTGCCGTGTTGCTCTGAGTGGTCCTTTTAGCAGCGTTGGCTCAAATCAATAACCCAGTGTGTACAAAATAAATATAACTCAAGGGTATCTTCGCACAAAATATCAGAAATTCGACCAAGTGGTTGCTGAAATTCAGTTCTCGATTCTTACAGGCAGCCGCTCTTAAGTCACCATACTAACCAAAAATATTTCCACAGATCACATGCACGTCATGTATGCCAATTACACGAACCTTTTATTGTAATATTGGCAAAAAACACAAGATCAAATATTCACTCCACGTTTTACAGATTAAGTCCATATTTTACATATTTACAAGTTTTACGATATGCCGTACATCATACATTTAAAAAATCGACGGCAGTTTTCTATGGTTTATTTAACAGTTAGACGGCGAGCTCGAGGTTTCTATCGGCTGATAGTTGGCGAGGGGCGAAGCCCCGAGCCGACTATCAAAGGCGATAGAAACCGAGAGCGAGCCGTCTAATTGTTTTAGCATACCTCAGTGATCGATCTATGAAGCAAAAAAATCTTTTTATTTCATAAATTTTGATATATTTGTGCAATGATGCATGCTAAATCGCGCGCGCTCTGTCAAACTGCCGTCTATCGATCGATAGACTGCACCTGTTTAGCCAATCAGATTGCGCGTTACGCGATAGTCGGTCACTAAGGTATGCTAACTCTTATAGACCATAAAATGACGTCAAAAAATGTTCAAAACTTAAGTGGAACCACGAGCCGCAGGCGAGTGGTTTCACTGCTAAGTTTTGAACATTTTATGGCGTCATGTTATGGTCTATAAGAGTATAGAACATAGAAAACTGCCGTCGATTTGTTTTTTACAATAACATGGAAAAAGGACGAGCGGAATTGGCAATTTTTTTCGTTGAGAAAGCGCGCGTGTTACATCTGACGTCATTTTTATTGTCTGTACTCTTATAGACAATAGCTATGGGCCAATCAGCGCGCGGAAATTTGGATAGTTATTGTAAAAATACATATATACATACAACCTTTATTTAAACAGGGTAACAGTTAAAGCTACACGCTTGTGGGGCCGTGTATAACATAAAATCCAAAATAGAAAAACAATAATATTAAGAATACATTAATCTACAGAATAAAAATAAATTTATAACCCCCTAGTGTTGTTCCAATTATACATCATACATCAATAGTTCCGGACATGAGAACTTCATTACTGAAATATTAACATCAGTGTCACTCCTTCCCCATTTTCATGGTCTTCTACGCGGAAGATTCGTAATTTTTTTTTTCATTTTATTTGAAAAAGCAACAAAAATGAAACAGTTTCAATAAAAGTGATATTTAACCACTCCATATAGGCGTAGGTGCTGTCTTATTCTTGCAAAGCAATTTCGGCAGTTTGGAACCTGCCTGATCAAAAATAAAAGTGTACCCAATAACGGTATCGCAGCACAAAATGTTTTCGATAATTGCCGTCTTCCTTGGAGAATGCAGGATGGCGATCAACAGCATTCATAGAGCCATTATTTTGTAACGAGAGGATTGTGTCGTGGTGTGACAAATATGACGAGAGTTTTTTGGCTATCTTGCTGCGGAGAGTTTGGCTTATCTCAGCAACTTTTCTGGTACTCGAGCGAGAGCAAATATTACTTACGAATTGCTTGAGATTGGTGCGTGAACTGAAAACTAGCAACGGGTTGTGCTAGCGCGGGAAACGGCGGAAAACGGGGAAGATACTCGGCAGAGCAAACTAGCTTGGCAGCCGGCACTTGTTACAAATTGCCAGAGGTACAAGGTTTAGTTTCTTCGTTCCATGGCGAAAACAGACAGCAAAAGGAGAGAGATCTTCTTAGTCACAGCAACTTTCTTGATTGAAGAGTAAACCTCGCAGATACTTCACAGCTAATACAGGCTTGTTGGTAATCCATGGTGGAAATCATAGGCAATCATAAGTAATCGTCATAGGTACTCGTCAAAGATAATCCAAGGTAATCATCATGTGTTATCGTCAAAGGTAATCGTTCTACAATAATTCGGGACTCCTTATATATTGTCTTAAATAAACACAGATGGCACAGTATTCAATGAAACAATAAGAAGATGAAGAGCGACCATATGTTCTACTGTACATATTCCATTAGTAACCGGACAATCTATTGAAAGTAGGTGTAATTTACTGTAAATAGTAATCGGATGGTCAATTGAAAGTACGTGTGATTTACTGTCAATAATGTTCTTTTAGTAACCGGACGATCTATTGAAATTTCATGTGCTCTATTGTTGCATATTGTGACAGCTGTGTACTATTCTGCATTTCAAATGAGTGTAGTTGTACAGTTCCAAGTGAAATGACTAAATCTTTCCTAGTTTGAGGAAGGGGGAAATTTTGGTGGTAAAATATGGAGTGGTTCGTGTTCTATTTCAAGCACAATGTTACTTGAATGTTCTTTAAAATAACACACCACATACGATAACTGACAAATTATACCCAGGTTTCAGTGAAATGATGCCGGGCAATAACACAGAAACAGAAATCCACTTCGTGTTTTACACATCTAGTCCATATTTTGCAAGTTTTACAATTTTCCCTACACCAACTCCAGACATGACCACTTCATTACTGAAATATCACCAAGTGTCATTTTTTCACTTTTTTATAGTTCACGGTCTTTCATGTATAGGATTCATAACTGTTTCCTTTTTGTTTGACAAACTTTAATTAAAACCGACAAATTCCATTGAAGTGTTATGTTAACCATTACCCGCTGATAATTTTAAGAGATAAAGAATAAATGTAATTCCGAGTAAATGCATTTTGTCAATGATATGGACAACAAATGCAAAGAAACGTTGGTGTTTACCAATCCAAATGCAGGCGCCCTCTTTGATTCTGAATTTGACTGCGTCATCCTTCAGTCCTAAGCAATTTCAGCATCAGTTTCAAACTTGTTTGAACAAATATGAAGCCAATAACGCCGTCGCAGCACGAGATGTCTTTTTTTTTTTGTGAACGTAGGAAGGAGATCCACAGCATATTTATAGAGTCAATATTTCCACAGGATCAAATACATGATTGCACGCGTACGTTCAGCCGTTAACCGAAAGATCCTTTAAGGACATGGCTATGAAAATGTGAGCAGTCTTCCAACAAATGCTACTTAAACACCGACAGCGCAAGGATGGTCTCACTGGTATGTTGTTCTCACAACACTCTTCTTCTCGTTAACCATAGCAACCGGTCTGTTCGGCAACAGCCTGATCTTGGCGACTCTGGCTCGCTTTCGGGAGATGCGGACGCCCTGCAATATTCTGATTGGAAATATCTGCGCTGCCGATTTGGCAGTTTGCGTCATTGCAGCGCCACTGCGAATCGTTGAAAGCTACCGGGGCTGGATCTTTGGCGACGTGATGTGCTACATTCTGGCACCACTTCAAGATGTTTTCGTCGTCTCCGTCTTCTCGCAAACCCTAATCGCACTAGAGAGGCATCTTGCCATTGTCGCGCCATTCAAGTCAAAGAACGCGTTGAAGGGAGTAAAGAAGGCTGTGTTCGTCATTTAGATCGCTTCTTACGTGATGGTTGGGGCACCGATAGTTATTTTTGTTAAGAACACATTGGGCAACAGCGGGTACTACTACTGCCTTGAACATTTTATCAGTGATGCTCATAAAACCACTTACATGGTGTATGTTGTGGTACTTTTCATAGCCTTACCTCTCGTGATTCAGTGTTCCGTGTATTTTAATATCATCTGCGCACTCAAGGCCAAAACTCAGCTTCACCTGCCCAGCAGTCTGCAAAAGGACATCTTAAGTCTTCGAGTCCGCCAAAAGAAACGTCTCGTCAGGATGTTAATAGTGCTGATGCTGGCTATCCTCACTGCGGCACATATATACTAAATTTTTTTCTTTCATGTAGTGGAAATATGTTTTAGCAGTTCAGACCGTGTATACGATTATCTTTCTGAATAATCGTAATCAAGAGTATGAGATAGTAAATAAAAAGTCCTTTACGTGCGCGTGTGCGTGCAAACAAAAAAAATGTGGAGAGATCGGTTTTGAGGCCACCTGAAAATTTGTCCTTGAAAGAAATCAGTCTAACAAAACAGGCAAACCCGCAGTTCCCGTGAGGGTAGAGGGGTACCCTATATATTGACTGACAAAATCCTACAGTTAAAGCTACACGCTTGTGGGGCCTTGTATAACAAGAAATCCAATATAGAAAAACAATAATATAAAGTGTTCTATGTGGAAGATTCGTAAATTTTTTCCTTTTATTTGACAAACTTCAATAGCGACAAAAATAAAAAGTTATCGATTGAAGTGATATGTTAACCACTCCATACAGGCGTAGGTGCTGTGTTATTCTTGCAAAGCAATTTTGGCATTTTGGAACCTGTATCGCAGCACAAAATGTTTTCGGTAATTACCGTCTTCCTTAGAGAATGCAGGATGGCGATCAACAGCATTCATAGAGCCATTATTTCCACAAGATCAAATACATATTATTGCATGTTCTACCGTTAAATAACTTGCTTTTTGTAAAATATGGAGTGGTTCCTGTTCTATTTCAAGCACAATGTTACTTGAATGTTCTTTAAAATAATACACTGCAAACGATGACTGACAAAGTATACCCAGGTTTCAGTGAAATGATGACGGGCAAAAACACAAAACACAGACATCTACTTCGTGTTTTACACATCTAGTCCATATTTTGCAAGTTTTACAATTTGCCATACGCCAACTCCAGACATGACTACTTCATTACTGTAATTATATCACCGAGTGTCATTTTTTCACTTATTTAAAGTTCACGGTCTTCCATTAGAAGATTCATAACTGTTTCCTTTTGTTCGATTAACTTTAATTAAAACCGACCAATTCCATTACCGCGTTTTTAATTGAATTGATATGTTAACCAATCCAAACGTAGGCGCTCTCTTTGATTCTGAATTTGACTGCGTCATCCTTCAGTCCTAAGCAAATTCAGCATTTTCAAACTTGCTTGAACAAATATGAAACAAATAACGCGGTCGCAGCACGATATGGTTTTTTGGTAATTACCTTGTTCCGTTGTGAACGTGGAAGGAGATCCACAGCATGTTTAAAGAGCCGATATTTCCACAGGATCAAATACATGATCACACGCGTACGTTCAGCCGTTAAGCGAAAGATCCTTTAAGAACATGACTATGAGTGTGAGCAGTCTTCCAACAATTGCCACTTTAACACCAACAGTTGCGACAGTGCAAGGATGGTCTCACTGGTATGTTGTTCTCTCAACACTCTTCTTCTCGTTAATCATAGCAATCGGTCTGTTCGGTAACAGCCTGATCTTGGCGACTCTGGCTCGCTTTCGGGAGATGCGGACGCCGTGTAATCTTTTGATTGGAAATATCTGCGCTGCCGATTTGGCAGTTTGCGTCATTACAGCGCCACTGAGAATCATTGAAAACTACCGGGGCTGGATCTTTGGCGACATGATGTGCTACATTCTGGCGCCTCTCCAAGATGTTTTTGTCGTCGTCTCGATCTTCTCGCAAACCCTAATAGCACTAGAGAGGCATCGCGCCATTGTCGCACCATTCAAGTCTAAGAACACGTTGAATGGAGTAAAAAAGGCTGTGTTCGTCATCTGGATTGCTTGCTATCTGACGTCTGGGGTACCGATGATTATCTTCATAAAGAACAGACTAAACAACAGCGGGTACTTCTACTGCCGTGTAGATTTTATCAGCGATGCTCATCGGATCGCTTACAAAGTGTATCTAGTGGTAGTATTCATGGCCTTTCCTCTTCTGATTCAGTGTGCAGCATACGTTAGTGCCATCCGCGCGCTTAAGGCCAAAAATGAGCTTCAGTTTCCAAGCAGTCTGCAAAAGAAAATCTTACTTCTCCGAGTCCGTCAAAAGAAACGTCTCGTCAGGATGTTAATAGTGCTGATGCTGGCTTTCCAAGTGTGTTACCTTCCCAGAGGAATGATAATGCTGATGATGGAATTCACCCCAGAAATAACTTCCAAGCCGGACTTTGGCTACGTTCAGCTTGTAACACTAGCGATGGTTTATGTCAAACACATCACAAACCCGTTTTTACTGTGGGCCATGAGCAAAGATTTCCGATCCGGTTGTTTAGCGGTATGTCGATACTGAGGAGTCTACACTTTGACTGAAGTATACAACCGTTGAAAGGTGTAACAAACTGGCGAAACCCACTTCACACCAGGGATAATTCAGGAAACCCCAGCCAGTGGGCAGCATCCAAGATATCCTCGCCGCGGTACATATATACTGAACTTCTTTTTTTTATGTTTGCAAATATGCTAACAGTACAGACTGTGTATATGATGCTGTTTTTAAATATTCCCAATCAAGAGTATGTAACCGCTGATAGTTTCCTTATGCGGGATAGGAAATAGAAAGTTGTTTTACTAGTGCGTGTGAGCCCGGACAAAAAACATTCGTGGACAGATTAGCTTTTAGACCGCCCATATATATGTACTTAAAAAAAAGAAAGACAAAAAAATGTAATTGATAAAAAAGTATTCGTGAAAATGAAGCAAAGAACTTCCCCTGAATTTCTCATTTTCAAGACTTGTTAGAAAACACGACTATTTGCCAATTTAATCACCATAGCTCAGCTTATTACAACTTATGACAGCTTGTTTAATTTATGCTTTACGAAGGTTGATTATTACAAAATTACGGCCAGCTTTATTACAATTTATGTCAGGTTTTACAATTCGTGACAACTGTTTTTACAATTTATGCATCCATCAATTCCAACTGTGTCTATCCTTCTCTCCCTCTCTCTGGGCAATAGTGTGCTGTATATAAAGCACACTAATACTAATGCATACTGGAGCATCAAACTGCTACTGAGACATGGTTGTCTCTGATCGGCCATGATTTCATTAAAGTCTGGGCCGGGTTGTTCGAAAGCCGATTAACGCTGACCTGCGATTAAAATCTTATCGACGTTCTTAATTCGCTCTTCAGAAAGCGGTTTTAAAGCCTAGTTTCAAGATAAAGGTATAGAAATGTCTAAGTCAAAACTGAGGGCCAAAAATCTTATGACAGAATCTTTACCGATTAGTAACTAAACTTGAATCAAAGTTCACATTTATCCAGGATTAGCTTGATCGGGTTTTGAACAACTGGGCCCTGGTTTTCATATGTCGGGAGAATACCAGACGATCGGGGAGTCCGCGGTTCTGGGGTGACCAACGTAAACAAATGAATTAATTAGATACTGTATTATAAAGCTAATGACTAGCCTGCTTTACAAGGAAGCCATGCGTAAAAGAAAAAAAATATAACCTATCAATACACTATGGAAATCTGCCTTCGCAAATTTACCTTAAAATGTATCAAGGGAGAGCGACGGTATTATATCCAAAGGCAAACTATTCCACAATACAGCCATAACTAAAGTTTATTTTAAAATGATAAGTACTAGGGCTGTGGTACAGCAAGCTAGGTGTCTCTATCTCTAATTAATGTCAAGGTATCGGGACGCTGAACCAAAAACGAATTAAGATATTTAGGAACGGCCATGCCAGTCCACAGTATTAAACATTGGTTCTGGTACTCAGTCGCTGCCGGCTGAGATGGTTCCGAAACGAGGTCTTCCAAACGTTCCAGAAGCCCGTTCTTCGATCCTTTTTCTGGCTATTTGGAAAACAAAGAGATTAAAAGAAAATGTGGCCAGCTAAGTTACCTTAATGACAAAAAGGAGAACAAAATTTTCGCACCGGTTATAGTCGTCACTGGTTACACCCATATATTCTTCGCTTTGTTTTTTCTTTCGTTTATTGTTGTTGGTGTTTGTTTGTTTTTGCTCAAAGTGTATCATCAGATTTCGTTGCCTTTCGGTCACAAAAGAAAATTTCTGTTGTTTAACAACTTCTATCCGATTGATTGGTCGCATTCTAGAATTTCATCCTTAAGCTCAAATTAATTAATTAATTAATTAATTAATTAATTTATTTATTTATTTATTTTCGGTGGGATCTACTGCAGATGTCCAACCTGTGTGTATCTTGGATTAATTGAACTGAAGTTATTAGACGATGTTCGTAAGTTACGTCATTAGACCATTTAACGTTGTTATTTTGCAGCGGACGATTAAAACGTGCACCAACAAAAGCGCCCGTGCAAAGGAACTGAAAGCACGTGCATTTTTTCAGTTTGAAAAAAAAAAAAAAACCTTGTTTTCTCCATGATAACCTTGTGAGTGGAGCCTCTCTCGACACTGGTTGCAGGCTGCAATTTTAATTCAGTATTTTTCTACAGCAAACTAAGTTTCATTTCAAGTTTACATTTTTGTGTTTACATTTTTGTGCTTTTCGTTACGTCTCTAATTAAACTGCAGTTTTCATTATTTTTTGTCATTTCCTCTCAATCGTTGTCAGTTTTTATTTGTCTTTGTAATCTGCATTTCTCATCATTCAATTTGAATTGCAAATATACTACTAAAATTCATCTTTAATTCATCTTTCATCTTCCCGCACATGGCGCCGTTTGCAAAGTTAACCATCTTGTATCTCAGAAATCCTTGCTTCGGAGCTTTTATGGAGTATTATCTCTACCTAAAGAAATTCAAGGCGACTGCAATTCGTTGGGGAACCACAAGGCTGCAAAACAAGCACTACTGACGGACAAAACGACGCAGTGAGCAAACGCTTTCATGTTCATCAATGATGGCCAGGACTAAACAAACGAAACTTCAAGTAACATTCAGTATATATCAGGTGATTTCTCTACGACGTATCAAGTTTTTATAAGTTAATCTTGAAATGAAAGTCAAGTTGCAAGTTAATCAGTTTAATTTTGGTGGCCGGTCATTCGTTTGTTAAAAGTTGTTAAATTTTGTTCAATGCCTTTTAGTTTCAATAATTAAGAGCGGAACATGATGAGTTACAGTTCAATCAATATCATTGACCATTTAAGCTTCTCAGAAAGTGCTTACCAGGCGATTTTATTTTTCTTCTGACAAAATGATTGATTTTTTGCTTAGTTTCTTTTTGTTTTGACGTTTAAATAATATGTTCAACAATATTCGTAATACCCATGGCTTATCTAAGACTGGCTAAAGCCTGGTTTACTCGTACGACGCAGGCACAAGCATAAGAAACCTACTTGTAAACCGGTGCGACGCAAGCGTAAGCGCCTTGTGGCTTGCGTTTGTACTTATGCCAGTGCGTCGTCCCGGTTTGCACGTACGACGCAACGAAGCAAGCATAAGCACAAGCAGAAGAGAATGGAACGATTTCCATTCTCTTGTGCTTGCTTGCATCGTTGCGTCGTACTTGTAAATCGGGGCGATGCAAGCATAAGCACAAGCGCAAGCGCAAGAAAAGGAAACTGAAAAACAGCGACAACAGTTGTCAGCGTACATTCTAGTCCGCCATGTTGGAATCAAATCTCGCGCCAAAAGGAAGTCCGGCCGCGCGATTGTGCCACATTTTTAAGCTTCTTCGCTTGCGTATGTCACCTTATGCTCATCGCACGTGTAAACATCCTTGTGCCTATTCTAGCGCTTATGCTTATGCGTGCGTCGTACGTGTAAACCAGGCTTAAGAGTCATCCGTATGGCATGATGAAATCGTTCAACATTTGCTAAACACGCTGAGGTCGCACCATTAATTAATTGATCAAGGTATAACTGAGTTTTGAACGTTTTGTTCTTAGCTTTTGGGTCATAATTAATTTATGGGAAGTACTATACGGAAATCTTTCCTAATATACAAGGATAAGATCCAGCCACACTTGTTCAGAGTGGTTACTTTATTTATCCCTTGTTAACTGAAGGGGTTTGCTAGAGTCCTAATCCATTGCAAAATCCATACCGGTGGGGTTGGGGGCGGGGGGAAGGGGGGGGGGGGTGGGGCAGAGGAAAGGAGTGCAAATCTGCCATCACGGCCTTTGGACTAGCCTGCGAACGCTGACGTATTTCCGGCTGTGAGAGAATCTCGACAGCCGGAAATACGTCTGCGTTCGCAGGCTACCTTTGGACCTCTAGATACATTCAAAAAGTATCCCAAACTTATTTACGGTACGAACTGTCATTGTTCATTTACAATTACAGCTTATCCAAACAACGTCGTCGGATTTTAAAACCTTACCTTAGACCATATAAAACTGCGTCGATTGTTCAATTGGTCAATTTTCGGCCGATTTCCAAGATGGCCAACATTTGAAAATAGTGGCGTCATCCCAGCGTCAAAGGACGTCATAAGTTTTTACAAAGAGAGTCAAGGAAAGCGATCTTGAAACGGTTTTTGTCTTCTCTAAGTTTGTTGCATAGTGTAATACTCTGGAGGAGGGGGGGGGGGGGGGAGGGTTGACAGTGCCGGTGGGAGGAAAAAGAATCCACCTTAATACACCCTACTCCCCTTGCCCAAAGGTCTAAGGAAACCTAAAACAGCCCCTTAAATAGCCTTTAATTCCATCCATTTATACTATTTTGTTCTGAATTATTAGAATAAATGTTTACAAGAGGTTCAAGAATTTCAATCCGATGGAGCTAGCAGCATATTACCAGCCCTGTTTCCTCAGTGCAACTCACAAGTTGTTCCGTCAGCACGAATGGTGTGGATCAGCAATGTCAAATGGCCCTACATTTGAAGGTGATTAATTAAATTGTGGATTTTAAGTGAAGTAACTGATATCTTATCTTGTTATTCTCTAAGGTAGAGGTTATGGTAGAAAATCAGGGGTCTGGGTTTTAAGGTGAAATCGACATTTTTTTTGGGCATATTTAGTGATATAACAAATTTTAGATTCCGGCAAAACTATGTATTGAGCTGCAAAGCGTTAGAATTTTTGTCGAAATATGGTTTGAGATGTTGCTATCCATTCAGCAGTTTCAGAGCTTGCTCTATACAGCACGTGCATGCTCCCTTAGAAGGAAAAACGATAATGACTATAGGTGTCACTGTCATCGTTCAATGGGAACAAAAAGTCTGTAACAAATATTAATCACAAATGCTTTTAATCTTAAGGAAAACAGTGAATGCAGTCTAGTAGTGTTAATCAGAAGTACAATTTAAAGAGCAAGATAAATCATTGTCGACAAAAAAGTAAGTATTTTAGTTGCTTGACAAGAGTGACAGAATTACTGGGACTGTTAAACAGCAATTAATTGTTTAATTTGTAACGTGCCATCAAGCAGGGTGCTTATCGCTTGTTGGTGCTCAATACCTTGCCTTAACTAAACCTTGTCTTGTACTAAACTATATCTAGAAGGGTATTCAACACGTAGTATCATTGCGTGAAAAGCCGTTATAGCAGTGCGCTGATCTGGGTTAAATGAGAACATCATTTTACTGGCTGGGAGATGAACCTGAATGAACTGAGAGGAGTTGCCGTAGACGCCTTTACACGTTAACGTTTGATTTTACTTTACGAATGCGCCGCACAAATTCCACTGACATCGAAAGCTGACTGATCCCACGCTGTTTTAGAGGTATTCGTAAGCGACTCTGCTGGTTTATTTGGTGTGCATACAAACTGGGTATTTATCCCAATTAAAATGAAGATAAGACCTGAACCGGAGAGGAGCTGCCATAGGCGCCTGTTAATGCTAGTGTTTTAACTTACCTGCCTTTCGCATAAATTCAGTGACATCGAAAGTTCACTGAGTGTCAAGGCTGAGTGTCTGAGCGACTCAGCTGATTCTTTTGACGTGCATTACAACTGGTCCGGTTTACCTCAGTTAACCTGTCAGCCCTATGTTAACCAAACTTACGTTGAATTTCAAGGGCCACACTGAACATGATGCATCGGATTGAAGTTAATGTGCAAGTTCAACAAAAAGCGAAAGAAGAAGCATTTATCGATCACAGAAGGTGAGTTTCCCTTTCTCTTCCTTATTAAGATTGCTTGCTTTAGGGTAGTAGAAATGTTCGCCGATTTTAATTGCCTTTTACGTTTCTGGTACCAAATACCAACGAGGGTCTGCTGTTTGCTGGTTTACTGAAACGATCGTGTCATAGAGTGGAGACGCCTTATCCCGATCAAATCGAGCCTCTAACATCCCCCAGGGAAAACTCCGAGCATTTAACCACTTACCGTGTCGGGGGAATGGTGAATTTGAAGAGGGTTTGTCTTTATGCATGTTCTCAATGGCATAATTCGCGCGTGTGTTTTCTGTGGTTTTGGGACCTAAGGAGGTTCCCAAGGACTAGATTTCGCCTAGCAAACAAATTGATCCGCACATTAAGCCCTTACATGCCACGTACTGTTTTTATATAGAACATTCCTTTCACTTTTTTTGATTGGTTGGGTTGATATGCAACTCGTCTGCAGGTAGCAATCTTACAACATTAACCTTGCAACGTGAATTGAATAAATATAAAGTTAACGCGTCGCGGTTTTTGCCCAGTAAATGACTTTCCACGTTCTCCTGTCTAATATTTGGTATTGATATCGGCCCATTCTAACACGTGCTGTGACACTGCACGTAGCTCTGCATGTAACACAGTGTGTCCATACCCGAAAATGTTGCACGCAAAATTTCCGACGGTGGAGAATGATAAAGACGTTCATATGGTTATAGAGAATTTCCACTCTTCCAACAAATTGACGTCAAATTGTTTGAAATGGTGTGTAAATTTCAAAGCTTGATTGAAAAAGTGGAAGTTTTATTGTTCTACAAATCAGACATTATTATCGCGTACTTTCGCTTTTAGATTCCATGACGTCATAGGGCTGTCCGATTATTCTACACAAAAGAACATCTGCTTCCTGACAATAGCGGCGACCGTATGACGTCATAAAACCCAAAACGGTGGCGCGCGGGAAATTTAAGCGCAAAAACGGGCGATAACTATATCCAATTTTTAGAACGCTAAAATGTTATCTCCACTTTTTAACTCGTGAATGCGCGCATGCGCAATGTACGAGTTCTCATGATGTGGGCTGAATTTCATTCGTTCACTCGCTCGATCAGCTCTAAACTTTACTTAATTTAATCGGAATTTATTCAAAATCATAAATTATTCATGAGTCTACGTATGGTGCATGTATTCACCATAAGCGGCCATTACGGTACAACAAGGACGTTTTTATTCTTAAAAGAAAACACTAGTAGGTGAAATGTCTGCTAACTCCTTCCATTGACCGAAACTACATTGAACTTCTTATTTTGTGACTGAAAGCGCTGCGTTAATTAAAAGCCGCTCAAGGCCGAAATTGTAGTCCAAGTCAACAGGGATTTCGCGCAAACTGGAAGTAGAAAATATGATGGAGAAAACTCTGACGGTGTCTCAGCGGTCCGAAGTAATTTGACCGTGAAAATCGTAGCGCCACAAGTGCCAGAAAATTCAAAACCCTCAACAACTTATAAATACTAAAATTAATCTCTCCTTTAAAAGTCGTGGACAATGTTGCCTTGTGGCGTAGCTCGCTGACTTAGATGTAAAGGGTTCCGGGTTAGATTCCTGAGGTAACGGAGAAAATTTCTTTTCTTTTCTTTTCTTTTCTTTTCTTTTTCTTTTAAAAAAGCAAACCGTTCCAAAGGCTCAAACAATTTTCATAATTAAGACTTCCTCAAATTAATTAAAAATTAAAAAACTATTCAAGGAGCTCAATCGGCTAAAAATCTACTTGAAGTGGCCCAGGATGCGGAATAAAACGCCAGTGAGGCTCCTTATTAAGCCTTTATGGCTTTTATTTCGAGTTCTGGGCCAACCAAACACAATGCAAACAATGTTTTATACCTTGCCACTATTTTCTTCTACATTCACGAGCTGGCTCACAGGAGCCTTTGATTAAACTAAGCTAAGAAAATTTAAACATTATTTTTAACAATTTAACGTCAATTTCTTTGGAAGAATAGAGGTTCCCTTCATCACACGCTCCAATTTTCTTGCGCGTGATATTGTACCGTGTGTCTCAGCCCTGAGAAAAATAAGAAAATTTTCGAAATTTCGTTATTATGAAGGAACATAAAAGAAAATTGAGATGAAGTTTGAAATAAGAAGCCCATAAGGCGCAGCCAGTGAAGTTGGACTCGCTCGCAAATTAAAATTTTCTAGACAAAACCATCTGTTTTCGGAAAACCGAATTTTCGAGCGGCAAATGGTATTTCTGTTGGCTATTCATGCAAACATGAGCCAAATCGACTAAAATGCACCCTAAAGCTAGAAAATAAGTGTTAGTTTCAATTAAGGACCATTCTTTTGAAATTATTTCGGGCATGCGGTCATTTCAAAATTTTGCAAGAGTATTTTAACGAGAGTTCTCAGCCTACGTAGCAGTCATTTACTTTCCAAACGGGCGTTAGAAGAAAATGAAATCTGCTGGAGAAGAGGAGGAGAAATTGGGAGAGGGAGGGGGCGAGGGATAGAACTCCCTAAATCACGCAAACCAGGCTTGTAAGATTACTACGTTATTCGAGCGTTAAAAAAATTGTTGTCGAGATACGTTTCTAGTGAATGACCGAAGGTATTAAGATAGAGTTCATTGACACCCTGCTTTTGTGTCTTGAACACCTGCTCAAAGCAATATGGATAACAGTCTTGATCTGGGAATGAATGACTTTAGAAACGTACCCTAATATCTCTTAGATTTCAGCCGATGAAGATACACCTTACCTTAACCCTATCTAGACCGGGGGTGGGGAGGGGGGGGGGGGATTCTGCCCGCGGTGACTTTGAACCTGAATAACCTTTTAAATATTTGTGCAAACGCGATAAAACTTCAGGACTTTTTCAGAAATTTATCTGGAGACAATTTGGTGTGGCCGGTTAGTGTTCATTGACTTTGATGTTACCATGGCAGCCAATTTTTGACAGGCAGATTTTTATTCCAGAAAATGAAATAACTCTTTACTAAAATGAAGAAAAATTGCTTTTCTTGCTATAACTCTTGTGTTTTTAGCTTATATTAATGTTTCCTTAATGATTTTGATTACTGGTACCTAAATGAATAAAATCAGTTTACTTGAGTTATTTCCAAAACTAAAAGAGAGATATCCATAAAATCTGGGTTTGTCAGAGGACATTTTGTTCAGGTGACATGTTTTCTTATGGTTAGAGACGTTTCCATGGAAACAAGGGAATGCAGGACGTTCTAAAAGGTTTATTTTAGAGTCGCAATTTGACAATGATGACGTTATTATTATGATCGTTCACCATCTTCAGTCGGCCATCTTCGATTTCTTGAATTTCCGTCCAAGACGAACAAAGCTACAGAAATCGGCACGAAACAATGAATTCAAAAGCAATAACAATTAAGAAGCTAAACTTAACTAAAAACGTTAGAAGTTATCCAAGAAGAAGTAAAACATATTTCAGTGGTGAATTAAACAGGGAATTCAAACAGTGAAGTTCATGACATTGGACAAAACAGGCTGCTTATCTAAGCTTAGTTAGACTTAGGCCAGACCAAAACAAAATGCTATATCCCTCAATTGAAGATAGATCGGATGATTAGAGGGATGTTAATTAACGATTGCAATCTGGGATGGGTTCCGTCTCTATCACACTCTTCTCCCGTGGGAATTACCACTTCGATTCCGGAGACTCCTAAAGCCGGATTTCTTTTTCAACGGGAAACAAATAGAATCTTTCTCTTACTCCAAGCTGGATATTTCTACCCTACAATCCCTCCCTCTCTTCCCATAATTACTTGATTGCTTGGAAGTCACTGAAGGCCTCTAACCTGAAGAGTTATTTCAACCTATGTCACAGAAAAATCAGCCATCTTAGATCCGCCATATTGACCGTTCTCCAACGTTTCTCCCTACCCCACCCCGGTAAATGTGGGCCATTTGTCATCAGAGGTCTGCCGTGGGATGGTGGGTCATTTTAATCTTTATTTCTTAGCAATGGAGAAATTTTTATATTTTACTGCTTGAGTCAAATAGCTACCTATTTAATTTGGTTTTATGACCACCGCGCTGCGCAGATTTAATCTATTCAAAGCGAGGTACAACTGAGCAGCCTTATCTAGTTGCTTTCATCATTTCCCTGCCATCTTCATATTCTCGTACCGTGGTGGCGTAATGATAGCAATTGTGATCTGAGAGTACAAACTTTTGATATGTAAATGTTGAATATTTTAATTTGTTTTTGAGAGGAACAATGAGCTAAACGTGACGCGCTGAACTAAACTAAGCATCGCCGGTGGATTTGCGGCATGTCTACTCTCTGGATTGTTTTCAAACATCTGTGGGTTGGGCATTTGTTCGTTTTTCTAAGCTATACCATGAATTTTTTTGATCAGTATTGGCCGATCCCACCGTGGGGCATTTTCTGTTCTCCGAAGGGAAAATGGCAAATTACCGACAAATACCAGGGGGGAGAGGGAGGGGAGGGGTACGTGGATTGACTGGGCCATAACCGAAGTTGACTCCGAAGTAATCAAGTAACAAGTAATTACGGTTGAGGGGGAGGGGGAAGGGGCGCAAAGTGGAGGGTGGAAAGGAGTGGTCGTAGGTTGAAGGATGAGAATTGTTTTACGTGTACAATGTTTAGCTAGGTATTGGTTGAATTTGAAGGTTTGATATTAATATCGTTATAACTTTAAGCAACATATTGGCGAGTTTGATCTAATTCTCAACACAAGTCGATTCAAAACGGTATTCGAAAGGCCCGTTAATTGAGCTTTGGGACCTTTGAGGAGCGGGCCCTGGAAGTCCTTCAATTTGCGCCAAAATAGTTACTGATCATTGGTGTCAGTAGTAATGAGGAATCCGGTTCAAGTAACTCTGCGAACTTAATTTTTTTAGGGAGAGTTTTCTTTTGCTTACTTTTTGCCGTTCTGGGAGGACTCGTTAAAGTCATAAGTCGAAAGTAAATCCCCATTTCTAATAAATGAGACATTTTTTGCCAGAGTATTTCGTGTAATGGGGTGAGAGGAGGTTAGTTTATCAACGCAACATTGTTTTGTTAAGAATCGTCTCGTGTAAAATAGCTTTAAAGCTGAGACACGGAACAACATTGCGCACAAAATTACAAAGTTCACTTTTCGGTGAGCGTAAGAATTCCAAGGCTTCTCTCTCTTCCTTTCTTAAAGGAGAAGCAGAAAGGGTGCAGTTAGTTGCTGGAACAAGGTTATTTAAACCATTAAAAACACTCCACTTACCCTTCTATACCCTTTCGCTAACTGGAAACTAAAGGCTGGTTTCCATATGATCGCGGATCGCGGATCGCAGATCGCAATAAGGTCTGCGATCGTCTGCGATCATATGGAAACTACTTCTGCGATCGTCTGCGATCCTGCGATCGTGATCGCAGATGATCGCAGAAGATAGAACCATGCTCTATCTAAAGGCTGGTTTCCATATGATCGCGGATCGCAGATCGCAGATCGCAAACAATCGCAATTGATCGCAGACGATCGCAGGAGATAGGACATGGTTCTATCTTCTGCGATCGTCTGCGATCACTATCGCAGGATCGCAGACGATCGCAGAAGTAGTTTCCATATGATCGCAGACGATCGCAGATCGCAGACGATCGCAGACCTTATTGCGATCTGCGATCTGCGATCCGCGATCATATGGAAACCAGCCTTAAACCTGAGCAATGACAGATAAAGGAGAACTCTCTCGTCCTTGTTGAGGCGCCAGGGTTTGTCCAAAGCTACCCGATTAAAATATAATTTGGCCGTAAGCATGCCAAAGGTTTATACGTAGTTAAGCCGAGTGTTAAACACATTTAATTGCTTTCTTCTTGAACAAAAAGTAAATAGAATGTCCACGAGAGTGAACCAATATAAATAATGATTAAAATTTGACTTTCTAATTGCAGATTTTGCTTAATTTTCAGGTCACTTTGTAGATGACAAGCCTTGACAACACAAGCATGGGAACAAGAGCAAGTCAAGAACTTTTTTAGTCAAGGTAGAAGATAAGTATATGCCGACTGAGATCGAACTTTATTTTCTTCGGTGAATCGATCGCAAATTCTGTAAACACGAAGACGCACTGTATCAAAGGGCTTCGATTAATTTAATATTCCACGTAAATTGTCTACGAATTTGTATATTTTATCGCTTTCAAGCCACTCTTCGGTGAGCCACTGACATTGTTTAGATTTCGTAACAGAACGGAGAGAAATGTTTTTTTTTTTTCGTTAAAGAAACTATCAATTTTATAGCCGAGGCATGTTTTGTCAACTTCAGAACTATGAAGTTCTCTTTATCTGCTTGGTTTTGTCGGCATTCCAAAGCAAATTTTTCTTGTAAACTATGGCTTGACAAAGTCATACCAAAGCGACCGTAACTTAGCAAAATTGTGCGTGTCGATGTAAACTGGATTTAACATGTTTAAATTTCCTCGTAATTGTAGATTACTTCAAAGTCTTTATTTCAAATTTTAGTGTACAGCCGGGTTTGATGGAAGAAATCGTATGTGAAAAGTTGTACTCACGGGTGATTATTTTTAAATATGTATTTTGCTTACTTGTTAGCAGCCAAACATTTTCAAGTACAATCAATCTCGGTTTTAACTATGCATTTCAAAATGATTTTTTTCGACTAAATCGCATGCCGATATGTTTGATTCGCGACCTAAAACCGAAACTGAACAAACAATGCGACTCGATCCGCGCGAAGTTATTTGTTTAATTATTTCACTTTTAAATACCTTTTAAATACCTTTTATCGTTTTTAGCGTTCCTTTGTATTTATCATTCACGCTATTATTTTTGATATTGTTTAGATGTGAATATCTTAGAGCTTTTTAAGTCAGTATCTCATTAGTTTTTTCACAATTGTATATAAGCACATATTTTACTTCTCATTTTGAACTTGAAAATGACCGTCGGACGGTCGAAACGTCGTTCTCTTTTAACGTTAACTTTTATAGTTAAATCAATTTTATATTTGCATTCAGTAATTAAACTTAATGATACTACTATAATTAATTTCAACAATAAAAGTCACACTCAAGCAAACAATTGTTTCAATTTCATTGTGTCCTTTATTTTCTGTCTTATACAATAAATACTTTTAGTTAATTAATTTTTAATAAAAGGTGTGTACAAAATTTTTCCTGTATATACTAAGTCTTTTGGCGGGAAAATTTGGAAAAATTTGCACAGCGTTTCCCCTGGCAACAAATTTGGTCAAAAAATTAACGGAGTACTCTTTGAACATTTCTCTCATAAAAAATCCAGAGTGACCCTACAAATTTTGCCCGCCAGATAAATAAACACATAAACCACCTCGGATAGAAACTTAAGGCAACTGTCAATTTAAAAAGCGAAAGTTTGAAATTTTCAACGACGCATTCGTTTTAGTAAAGTTTCATTTCTGTGGTGGTTTATGCTTTGACAATCTAAAGTCATCTTCACAAGGCTAAATAAAGTTTACAAACTTGTGTTGTCAAATACAATTTGGCGTGAAAGAACATTGCAAAACGGCTTTCAAACGTCCTGAAAATTATTATTATTATTATTATTATTATTATTATTATTATTATTATTATTATTATTATTATTATTATTATTATTATTATTATTATTATTTTGCAACGTTTTAACACGCCAAATCCTATTTGACAACACCAGATTGAAAACCTCAGTTTGCCGAGTGAAGGTGGCTTTAGAAATAAAGAAGTGACATGGCAATTCAAGACAAAATTTTGCAACAGAAGAAGAATCGTTTTTGGAATATCACGGAATACTGATTGTTTCAGGAAAGTTTAAAACTGAATTAATACGTCAATGTCTTTTCCTTCAAACTGTTGCAAAATTGTCTAACTTGCAATGCCGCTTTTTGAGACCTTGCTCAACTGACAGAGTACAAAACTCCATGTCTATATACAGTGTTCGATAGGACAGGACATTTGTGGTGAAAGCATTTAGAAAATGATACCTGTACAACCCACAAGTGGTCTTCGAAGTTTTCCACTATATTTTTCATTTCTTTTTTCAGATTTTACTTTTTTCATCGATATAGACAATTTTCACTGATAATCGCTTAATTTACCCTTTATTTTTATCTAACCCTTTTTGGTCAACTTGTTGCAAAAACGTAGTGTAGTTCTTTTGGCAAACAATCTGTACTTCTGGTACAATATGTAGTTACGGTTATTTAATTTTCACTTATCGAGATAATCGATACCTTGCTTACAAGTTTGGTGAATCGATCTCGTTTTAGCAATTTTTTTACAACTATCACACAAAACAATTCTATCCACTCGTCGGTTTAAGCCAATTTCGCCCAATTTCAACACCAATGTCCTTAGTGATTATTTGTTTTTTTTTTTTGTTTTCATTTGTCGCAATTTCTGTTTTTATCTTTCGTTTCTTTGCCAATTATTATTGAAAATTTAACGTTTGAGCTTTCACTCATTCGCCTTGTCCAATGCAACACTAATATAGTTAAACAAGGTCTTAAATATCAAGTACACTACTGAAACTAATGTCTGGTCGAGATAATGCAAACAATTCAAGCCTAAAAACTATAGCTAGAGCGAGAGAGAGCCAGTGCCTAAATACAAAAAACAAATTTTGCATACATTGTTTCTATAAGTTACAAACGTTCGATTTTTTGAGGTATTGGACCGCAAAAACATAACGAAAATCTGCTTTCTTCGAGCATCGAGAAGTTCCTTTCATGCGACCAAAAGTTTCATTTTCACCCATAGGATTTCTCATTTTGTTTCTGATTTCTAGTACTTCAAAATGCGAATTTCAGGACAGAAGATAACTTTATAAATATTTTTATAAGCATTCCTTGCTATATCAACTTATATTCTAACGAACGACTTATGTAGGAATTCACAAAAAAAGTTTTAGTTAAAAAAAAATATAAATTTCACTACGGTACCAGATAATAGCTGGTGTAAACTCAAGTTGATAGCTTTCAAAAATATTTCTGGAGTAGGACTCCACTTTCCTTCAAATAACATTTTAACATTTTAATATTTGAAATTTGGCATGAATGGAAGAAGAAAATATTCAAATGAACGAAAACGAACCTTTACAAATTGACTTGCGGTTATCAAACGATGGAAAGTTTTGACTACCTTGAGAAATTTAAATTTCTTTCTTCTAACGTTTGACAAAATCTGAAGATTTCATGGACTTGAAAACTCCAAAGTCCAGTTTCAAATATTTCGTTCTAATTGCCCGGCCGTAAGATATCTCTTTTGAAAACTTGAAATACACAATTCGTGGGAATAAAGTCAAATGAATGCATAATCTTGTTTTCCACCGGTGTGAAAGTTTGTTCCAAATTTAATTTGTCCCTAGCCTTCCTTTCAAATCCGAGTCATAGTAGTTTAAAAGTACAAAATGTTGAACGTCATCAAAGCCGTGACTAGATGCTCCCTAACTGAGTTGCCTGATTTTTTTAATGTTTTCGAGGAAATATAGCAGTTTTAATTCAACAGTCTTTCGCGGTCTTTAACTCTTTTTCCCGCTTAATTCCAACGCCGAAGACGTTTTAAAGCGTTTTTGCAAACATTAACTCAACCAGACACTAGTTTACTATCTGTTATAACATGTCAAGGGAACATAAGGAATTAAAGAAGCTTTTAATTTATTGTCAAATTTCCCGAACATTTTTGCTTAGAATGGAAATAAATGATTTGATTTAATCGCTTCAATTTATTGCTCATTAGGTAATTATGTATAATTACAAATATACCAAGAAAGGCTCGTGCACCTTAGGTTTTCAGCGACAATTTGGTCACAATTTGCCCTTTTCTTTTCTTTTCTTTTCTAAAAAACTTACAAGGTGCATCTGCCAGGTGCCATGTATAATACGCTTTTATAATTCATAGCTCATTTTGAGAGCCACGATTAGAAAACATGCAAAGTAGGTGAAATATTTTCAATGCTGATGCATTCGTTGTCTTCTTCCCCAAATCCCTTTAGAAAATTTTGAATCTAAAGGTCACACAAAATCTCCATGTCAAAACTCGTAAGGAAAGGACACCGTTGATCACCCCAATCTAGGTAATCCTGTTTTAAACGTATAGGGAGGCAGTACCCAATTTAACTAGCCAAATTGATAACAGGCTTGAAAACCCTATTTAAATTGGGTAGCCCACCCACACCCCTACCGCGCCCCTGGCCTATTAAAGCTGGGTAATCCCCCCCCCCCCCCGACCCCTAATCATTGTATCCTTAATTCTTCAAAACGTTTATAACACGAAAAATTCAATTAGCCAAGCGATGTCGGGAATCGTTTTTCTCCGTAGTCGAATTTAGTAGGCAGATTTTGTTGTTGTTTGAATGAGAGAAGAAAACGGTTTGATTTCGATAGCACGGCCAGAAAAATAGATTCTTGTGTTTTATTCTTGTGTGACCACTTCTTGTCGTTTTTGTAGTTCTTAATCCTGCTTGATGAATTCTGCGTCGCATTCTTCACATTTTGAACAACTAACCTTCATATAACCCTCCTGATTTGGACCCCGCAGATTTATGGGGGAGGGGTGCCGCCTACTACCAAGCCCCCACTCAATGATAAATCTCTTTGGTCATTAACAGTCGGCGTTTTAAACGCGATTTAGTATATCTGTGCTCCCTTCAATTTTGAAAAGTTTTGTCTTGTTACGTTCGATATGACAGTAACGTTTTCGTTTTCGTAACCATGGTATCTGGCAGTTTAACCTTGTAATACAACTATCTGATAAACAACCCAACTTTGAGCGATCGCTGTCTTATTGAACTTTCGTTGTCGACTTTAAAATCAGCCAATTAACAAGATAAATAAGACGAAAAGATTCATGGAAGTTTCAAGTACTATCAAATGTAGAAATGTACGAAGAATTGTAAATTGAACTGATCAAACGAAAACATCATCTGAATATATAAAAGATCGCTCAAAGTTGATAAAAAATATCTCTCGAGGGACGATTGCCGGTAGATTTGGACAAAAGCAAGAAATGCAACCCACATTTTCAATGGTTAAACAACAACAAAAAAGAATCAGTTAACTTGCGAGCTGAAGAATTTTAGCTCAACAACAGAACAACATGACGAAAATTTTCTTTAGGGGTCTAGAACCTCCCCGATCGCGGCCAATTAAAAAACAAAATTTTAAATGTTATTTCCCAAAAACTTCATTTAGCTTTATTACATATGGTCATCGTCCATCAGAGGTATTTTTTCTGGCAAAATAAAAAATCAATTGTCTTCGCTTATCTTTAATCCCGTTTCTTGCCGTCCAGTACTTGCTCTGTGATTCCTTTCGTCGTCTCGTACATTGTTCTTCCCTCTGATGATCATGGCATGATTTCACCTTTAAGAAAGAAATAATAGAAAAGCTCAGCTTCTTTTATTTCAGAAAATACAAAGTACACCATTTATGCTAAGGTATAATTGGATCCTTTCCTTCCTAACTGTCGAGATTACTCAGTTTGCATCTAGATGTAAAATTAATTTGACAACTAAATTTTCATGGAAGCCTTTAACTTAGCTTAAAGAAGTATTTCTGGAGTATAATTTCAAGCTTTTAGAACGTTGGAGAAACTAAAATATGAAATATTTTCATCTCAACAAAGCTCGTGAAAGAACCAAAGGTGCCACGTCAAAGCACGTGCTCAGTATTTCGAACAAGTCGATCCAAAATCGCTGGAACATTAAACGGCGTACAAAACCAACTTCCTCACAGCCTTTTCCTTTCTTTCCTTCTCTTTCTCAGGATAGAATTTTATATGATAGCAACTGAAATTCAACGTTCGCGAATTCTGGTATTGTTGTGTATCGGAAAATACGTTAACGTTGAACTGAATCTGTTCAAGCTAGCAGACCAAAATAATTCCAGGACCTGCTCGCTTACTAAGAGTTCGAACGTTTTAGGTAGGCTGAAGTTGTATGAAAATATATGCTCACCATATATATTTGTTTGTTTGAAGCCAAGTCTTCTTCCCTCCATTTCGGTACACTTTCAAAGCAGTGTTCGTCCACGCACGCCTTCACTAGCCGACAAGTTCGTTGCTTTGTCGCGAAATGTAGAAGATGTAATAAATATGCATTAGATGCTGGAACCAATCAACAACTGCTAAAAACAGCAACAGTGCGTGTTTTCACAAAAATGCATGCCTTAATTGATATGCTTATGAATGAATATGCTATCGCCTTTGTCGTGCTAAACGCCGACCTATCAAAATGGCGACCATTTCTAAAGGCCCGTCAAGCCAGGATAACATCATTGCGGAAAGATTGGTTCCCCGCTCACGGGCGCAATTAAATTTTCTATTTGGAAATGAAATACTTCTGGCAAAAAATTTCTCAAAACAGAGGTATGTTTCTGAACGATATTTCTTGATTAAGGAGGACTCCGTGAATCTTGCCTCTATTTCCTAAAACTTTTTTCCTTTTTTGCATAAATAACATTTGCTATAGAAACAAAATGTTTCTGAAATATAATCAAAACTCGAAGCTTACGTACCAGGTGTTCTCACTAAGACTATATATATTCCGTTTCCAGGACAAATTTAGTGTGTTGGCGCAAACATTTATGAATGTCTTGAAAGGGGTCGAAAAAAAAAAAAAAAAAAAAAGAGAGAAACATCGTTGCTAAAACGTATGAAGCTTTTTTTCTTAAACATGATTGCTGATTGTTTTATTTGTTAAACATGATGCTTCCCTGTTTGCAGTATATCAATACCTTGATACACTTTTGTCACCTCTACCCCATTGAAAATATGTCCCTCCCTATCCACCCTGAAAACATAATTATGAAAAGAGCATAACTGTCTTCTGTTGAATTTCGCTGACTCAGTATTTTAATCAAATCATAGACTAATTTTTTGTATTGCTCGAAAGTGTCTGAATTTTTGAATGCGGCCTCCTCCTTTAGTCGAAATTCAACAAGGCGGTATTTTTTGCTTTAGCCCTTCAATCGTTACATGCGCACATTCGTAAATTAAAGGCATATCCTACAAAAAACTTAAGCTCTACCTCCGTTCAATTTCTTTTTGGTGCAGTTATAACTCCAGAAACTGACATTCAGGATGGAGATTGGCTGGAAGGGTTTTTTTTTCCCTGTAAGTACTGTTTTGGAGCCAGGGGCCAGAATTACAAGGCTCTTCTTCTCAGCCCCATCTAGACCGGTCCTTTTTCTGTCTTTTGGGGCCTCCATAACTTCGCAAGGATAAAAGTTATGACAATGAGGATGGCTTGGAGGATAGATAGTACGTAAGTCCAAAGATTTTTGTTTATTATTATATTTTATTGGTGTTAGTATTTACAAGAAACAGTAACAGTAAACTACACAAAGTACGTATAAACAGCAGCGTAAGTCCAAAGATGTTTCACAACGGAAAATGATGACGTCATCATGATGATCACCAAATAGAGGCCATCTTGGATCCGCCATCTTGAATTTCTGGATTTCCTCAAAGCGCCGAAGTTGAACGAAAAGTAAACAAACCCAATAAAGGAACACTAATTTGAACTAAAACCAAAAAAGTTGCGGTAAGAAAAGTAATTATGTGGCATGGTGAGAGGGCCGAACAACGTCTGCGCATGTACAAAGGTTGTGGAGGTCTAGGTTGTAAAATGGCATCAGTTTGTATGGAATTTGTGAGAGGTGAAGTTTTGCCGATTTCTAACGCGGTTTCAGCATATCTAACTTTAACATTATTACCACAAGTAGATCTTTTTTTATGTTTTATGTAATTCTCGCTTCTACTTTCGCACATCTGACTCTACTTTTTTCTGCAAGCTTTCAAAGTAGGTACATGGTGCAAGAAATTGTTTTATGCGTGAAAAAATGTAATGTGGTCGGTTAGTGTTTGTTGGCAACGAAACTTTGACAGGCAATTTTTTCAGGAAATGAAAAATTACCTCGTGCCCAGACGTCAATCTAATTATGCAACTTTGCACACAAACGCAGGTGTTTCGCCTACCACGTTCCCTTGCATTTCGCATTCAATCAAAAGCGAAAGGTCTGTGGAGGAGGCGGGCCAGTGTCCATATTGTACATCTTAATCTTTATTAACAGAGCTTTGACGGTCACGTTTCACCATACGCTACTGTACTCGTTATTGAAAAGTTATGACACGTACTGTACGATTTTGTAACATTTTTAATTTTTTGTAAGAAAGACGACTAGACAGCAACCTGTTTAGCTTTAACTTGTAACAAACTCAGTCGATTTCAGTCCCCGTAGTGTAAAAATTCTCTCCCTCCCCACCCCGCCTCTCTTTTTCACTATAGCCTGTCGCCATGGTCTGCTCGCTTGAAATTTAGATATCCTAATTCACCCTGGTCCGACCTTGAGCTTGATCTGCTTCTCGCCCGTTTAATCAATAAAGATTATTCTAAACCAGCAGAAAACTCCAATCGGTTTTGAAACGATGAAAATGTTTTAGTTTTTTTTTTCCTTTGTTTGTTAGCTATTTTGCTCTGTTCTCTTACATGCCCCAAAACTCCTAATAATTTTGTTGCCAGAGCATTTTGTTGACGACCAATGGTTTTCATTAAAGGCAATCGTTACTCTGTTGTATTTCAGAAACATTTGTAACTACAATAACATGATGAAGCTTACATCACAACTGCAATTCAAAGTGATTAACTGGAACTAATTGAGATCAGGAGATTGGTAATAATTTTATTATAAACACAAGATGTATTTAAAAACAATAATTAAGGTATTACTGATTTCGTCGACACTATACAATGCTTGTAAATTTAATGTTATAAATTATTACAAAATTACGTTCGTTCAGAGAGGATCGACAAGAACGGACCATAATTGTTGTGATTCAAGAAGTCAAGGTGCATTTCCGGGAACTTCTAAACGAAGACATCGTCATGCAGACATTCTCAGGTATGTTTGCATTAGATCAATTCGATGCGGTCTTTTGAAGTATGCATGGATGACAATTGATTTGCCGATCCAGTGTTCGTTACTGAACTTCAATGCACAATTGGACTAAGCCTTTTGTGTTGCTATAGGAGAAATTAAGTATATACCGAGATGTACTTCAAAAACCCAAATGTTCACTTTACCTTGTCATTAACCCTTGTTAAATGTTCCATCTTAGGACCCTTTGTATGGACAAAAGCTTACAGCATGACCATTCAAATCAAAGTTACTGAGCAGCACTTTCGTTTACTATCTACTGTGCTAGTTTCTCGTTATCATGGTCAATGAAAAGTGATTGGTAAACGTTATGGTACATCAGCCACTCCAACTCCTTCATCAAACTCCGCAGTTGAATCAGAAGGCAATGTCACATCCGAAGGAGCCTTGATACACGTCGAAGAAAACGCGATTGAGGCTTCGTGGAAAGACGTGTTTCCAGACAACTCAGACATGGACGATAAACTTGTATCAGAACTTAACACGCTTGTATCGTTAAGCATAGCGTCGTTAAGACACCTCTCGTTGGCTGCCACAACCGTTTTGGGCGTATTTGCAGTATCTGTTTCACTACTCGAGGTGCTTTCATGTTCTGTGGGGCTATCTTCCATGGCCACTTCGTCGGGTTTTTCAGCGTTCTCTTCCATTTCCCCATTGTCAGATTGTTTTGGCGATGCAGCGTTCTCTTCCATTTCCCCATTGTCAGAATGTTTTGCAGAGTCACCTGCACAAAAAAATATTACAGTTGAATTTCAATTTCAAATTTGTTTGACAATGTTTGCACCGTCTTAAAACCGTATCTAGACCGGCAAAAGGGGGGGGGGGGGGGGATATTCTGCCCTTGGCGACTCTGAACATGATAAGCTTCTTTTAATATTTGCGATAAATGCCATGAAAATTCAGGACTTTTTTTTGGAAATTTATCTGGGAAAAAAATTGAACTGGTTGATAAGTGTTCATTGACTTTGAAGTTGCCATTTAGCAATCGTGACGTGTTATGACGCCATATGACGTCATCACTTCACGTTGCGGACCTCAAAGGAAACATCTGGAAAGGTGCTATCTATCCTCCAAGAATCATTGTCATAGGTGCGAAGTTATGGCGGGGGGGGGGGGGGGGAGGGAGGAGGATTCCCCCCACCCCAGTTCGACACAAAAATAAATAAATAAATAAATAAATAATAAATAAATAAAATCCTGGTCTAACTGGGGTTAAAGGCTGTTTTCGCGGAGTCTATTATGTTAGCAAGGGTTACTGGAATCCAAAAAGAAAATAAGGCCTTCAAGTAAAAAAACAAACAAACAAACAAAAAACAACAACAAAACAAAACAAACAAACATGCGTTATGTATTTTAAAGTGTATATGACAGAATTCTTTCTTTTTGCTTGATCAAATCTTCATGTTGTTCTTGTGTAAAAACCCCCCAAAAATATTTCGCTATTAATTTGTCTTCATCGGGTTTGAGACGTATATAAACATAAAATTTCACTTACAGTTGGGTACAATACCACGCAAGACGGGAGACTGGGGATGGTTGGGCTATGACGTCAATACAGGATCGCTAGTTTCACGGTTTCTCTATTCCTCAGTTGTTTTACGTGTGCAGAGAAAGAAAGCTGTGTGGACGAAACTATGAATGGGAACGTTGAATGCTCACAACGAAACAACTGAGGAATGGGCGGTATCGACGTTACAACTACTAACTCCAGTCTCCAATCTTGCGCGGTTTCGTATCCCACCGAAGGTGAAATTCTCCTTTTTATACGCCTCAAATACAGGGAAGAAAACGTTATAGGGAATTTTTTGTTTGGATTTTTCCTACGAGAAGAACATGAAGATGTGATCAAGCAAATAAAAAAAGTCTGTCATATATACTTTAAAGCTGTTTAGAATTAAATATTGCTGCTTAATTGTCTCTAAAAAGACGTTTACGTTTTGGAATCAAATAGTACTTGTCAAGATCTTACTTTTCTCGCATAGTCATAAACTGCGCGAAAACACCTCTGTATCAGGAGACACGTCCTTAAGGCCTCAAATAAAACGGAATTTGAGCTTCAATAATACATTTTTGAAGCGCGAAAGCCCAGACACAGCCAAAAATTAATAAAATGATCTCCAAATCGTACCATTCAAACTGCTATACTCCAAGGAAGACACCTTGCTTGCGGATCGTTCCTTGCTGTCTGATAACTCTGTGACTCCTTGTGTTTCGGAGTCTGTCAATGAAGGTGTTGTTCTCGTTCGTTCAGTTGATGTAACTGTACGCTGCCATGTTGGAATGCTAGGAGCTGCCGGTGTGGAGCCCACCATGGGTGAGGGAAACTGCTTTCTGGTCAACACACAAGGATAAGAATAGGTTACAGCACTGTATACAACCAGTAATGCAAGCGAATTTGAATACAATTCTTTTTTTTTTCCTAAACACTATTTTTCTAGGCTTTTTTTTTTCCAGACGACGAATGCAAGCGAATTTCAATAAAATTCGGTTTTTTTCTAAGCTATTTTTCTACACTTTTTTTTTAATGAGTAATGCAAGCGAATTTCAATGAATTTGTTTTTTTTTTCTCTAATGTGGGCGAGACATCGTTCAAGAAGTAAGTTAAGCGAGGGCAAATTGTTTCAAGTGCTAATTAGGACACGAATAGCTTACAGCATTGTGCAACACGAGTAATGCAAGCGAATTTCAAGGGAATGCGTTTTTTTTTTCCTGAAAATTTCGTCGAAAGTAAGTTAAGCATCTTTCGAAGAGTAAGTTCAGCAAAGGTAAAATGTTTCACGTGCTAGGATAATAAAACTAGGTTACAGCATTGTACAAAACGAGTAATGTAACAGAAATTTCAACAAAAATTCCTGCTTTTCTTGTTATTTTCTTCGAAAGTGAGCGAAACATCGTTTTAAAAAAAAGTTCAGCTCAAAGATAAATTGTTTCACGTGCTGCGAGATTTTCCTATGTTCTGGGAAAGATATTTGCGAAAGTTTGCGCACGCGGGCAAATTCTCACTCGAATTTCTAAAGAAATCTCGCTTACAGAACTACTAAACCTCACACGAAAGAAATCTCGGTTACAAACCACGAACATTCACACGAATTTTAAAGCAAAGTTTACCCTGAGTCTATTCCTAAAGACTACTGCTAAACAAATTCCGATAAACTTTACAGACTTGGCGCTTTATCGCGAGAGAAAACAGTTAAAAAAAATAACTGCTGACCAAAAAACAACAACAACTACTACTATAACAATAACACTAAAAATGTCTACCTGTTTAACAGAAGGCCCTTGATTGAGAGTATCTCTCCTTTCAATTCACCAACAGTGTAACTTTCAGAAGGTAACAGGGCAACCTTGGACTGACGAATTACGCAATATACTCAACACAAATTTATTGTTGACTGTTTACCAGTTAATCCAGTGAATACGCAAAAAGCAAAAGTATATGTGTATTTATTATAAAATTGACTCATTAGATAACGCATACGCAGTTCCAGGTTTGATTGATTAAGCGGTCATGGTATACAACTGTATGAGCCATTATACCATGCCCTACAGATTGGGCAAGAGTAAGCGTCAAGAAATATCACCAAATCAGCAAGATGAAGCGATTTTTCGTGGCTGTTTTTAATAAAACAACTATTCCACTCGCGCTTGTTGGACACGAGCTGGTTATAGCCAAGCGGCATTGCACGCCTCGTTGGCTATCCATCATCTCGTATCCAACGCGCGCTCGTGGAATAATTGTTAAATATAGCCATGATACATTGTAGGTAGAGTCCAAAACAACAAGTGATGATTGATGCATGTGTGAGTCTAACATCTTTGGAATTACACTGTAACAATCAAATTAAAATGCCACATTTCCTTCAATGCTAGCCATTTCTCAAATAAAAAATCTAAAAAAAAAATCTCAAAATCCCCCTCCTTCCAGCATAATGCCATAATCCCAGAATTACACCACAAATTGTGTCAAATTTGCTTCCAACAAATGCCTATTTGAATAATCGCCCTATTTTGAAACTTCTGGTTCCTCCAAGCAAGTAGAAAGAATTCTCAATTCATTCATTCGGGGGAATGTTAGTCCTGTAAAACTTTACAAGAAAAATACTTTTGAAAAATGATTGACACAGATTTGACGCCCGTTGTGAAAACTCGAATTTCGGTTTTTCCAGTATACCTGTGTCACTGATTTACATTACCGGCATCTACATGGTCCACCTTCAGTTGAGTGTCGTGATATCAAAACCAAAGTAATTGCTCTAGCCAATCACAACAAACGTAAGCAGCGTGATGAACCAATCAGGAAAAAAAAAATACATATAACCGGCGCCAAGCGCGGGGTTCTTATATCAACAGGGTATAAAGGCTGCTCTATATGGCGAGCTGAACATTACATCTTTTTTTTTCTTAGGTGAGTGAACTAAAAATTTGCCATCATTTTTCCATCATAAAATAGTTTACCTGTGTGGAGGCCAAGTCGAGAGCCAAACTGTGAAGCTTGGCTTGCTGCTGCTCCAACAATCCCTACGGACAAAAAGGCATAAATGCTTATATTAATAAAAGTTTTATTCATAATCTGAAGCTTTGCCATGAAAATTTTACTGTATTATTTTTATATTGAAATAATGCCAAATTCTTAGGTAATTACTTTGGCTGATGACCGCTGTTACTCATTGTGGTTATGAGTGAGTTATGCAGTGATGCCTTCCCTTTTTCGTTTGCCAAACCATAATTGAAGGGCCAAGAGTACAACCTGAAGACAACGTCTTTGACGAATTTTAAGCCTATTGTTCGTGTTGCTCAAAAGTTCCTGAATTTTTTAACATGGCCTTCAATTTAGTCAGAGAACATTGCTCTTTTTTTGTTTTTTTTTCCGCTGGTTTACATTTAGTTTTTGAGAAAGACGAGGCCAAAAGATCGAGTCAGCGCAAGAAAAGCGGGAAAACAGACGCTTTGGAGTGAGAAAAAAAAAAAAAAAAAAAGAGCGATGTCCTTTGATTAAATTCAAGGCTACATACTAAAATTCAAGCACTTTTAAGCGAAACGGAAAATGGACCTAAAGTTGAACACAAGACGGGTACGCTCTCAGCCATTCAATTACAGTGATGAACTTCTTAAAAATGCAGCCCCATATTTGACACAATTTGCAAATTGCCATAAGTCTGGACCTGTACAAAGCTAGACTTGCCTCAGGTAGTCCTTTTAAGGCGCCGAAAACAGTGATCAACGAGCGACGGAGTCGCGAGGCGAGGGACAAAATCACTCCCACAAAAACGAAAACGGACTTTGAGAAAGTCTAGAACAAACCCTCAGGCTACGTGTTGTAAACTGTCACACGATATAGTGCTGCGGCTTACCTGAACAGAATTCAAGCTCCTTTGGACTAAAATAAATCAAGAACAAAGTCTACATTAAACAACTGCATTAACACATACAGCAGTAGAAATGGGATGAAATAATTTTTTATCGTATGCAGTGACACCTTCTGTCCTTATAGAGTGTTTTCACATGACGTCACGGCGGCCATGTTGGTGTCCCAAAACAAAGAAATGGCGGCCATGTTGGTGTCCAAAACTAAACCTCTGGGAATTGAACTCTGTTTTTATGTAAATACTTTCTTTTGTTTAAACCAATATGGCCGGTAGTCACGTGAATAAAACCACTCTATACACTGTAGTTATCCGGGCTTGCTAGCCCTCTTTGCCGCAGTCAAAGAAAAAATATTCGACCTCCGCGGGATTTGAACCCACGACCTCTGGATTACATCACCAGCGTTTGCATTAACAAAAGCTGACTAACACACTGATTAACACAAGCAAGGAAAACTGAACAAATTGTGCAATTTGTGCAAAAGTGTAAGTGAGACTTGTGCTATTTGGTTTCTTAATTATTATTCTCTACCTGACTCAGTCATGTTTTCTTTAAGTTCGCCGACAGCCGTTTCTATTGTTTCCAATTTTTCCTCCTCTTTGCTCTTCTTGTGATAAATCAAGGGCAGAATGAATGTCTAGAAGTGGTAGAAAAAAAAAAGGATCTTTAGCTCTAGTAGCTTGCCATATACACCCTTTATAATTTAGCATCAGAGAACTTAAAGTGCCTATGAACCGAAAATTGTTTTTATTTAGTTTTAAAGGTTATCTTAAAAAATGCAGGTTTCCAAAGTTTGAGAACTTTAGGCTTAAAAATGACGATTTTACAAGCCTTCAAACTCATGCTATTTTACCCTAAAAATGGTCAGGGGAATGGGCCGAGATTTTTCCAAATTCACCAAACCGTGACGTCACTTTGTTGCCACGGGTTTGTTTGCGTTGTCAAAGTGCCTTGCTGGGAAGTGAGCGAGCTTGGAGGGAAACATGTCTAGCGATTCAGAAATGAGCAAATTTTCAGATATGTCCGGTAACCCCGAGGACGAAGATGTCGAAGAGGGAAACGATGAAGATTACGATGTGTTTATGGCGAAATTACGCCATATCAAGACGAACCTCAAGAAGCATGAAACTTGTCTCACCTGTCGTTTACTTCGCTCGCTAAGTCCTTCTTGACCTGGTCGAGTAGTAGTATCCCTCGTTGGGATCGCGTCCTTTTTCAGGCAATACTTTACTTTCATCCCCGCGGCCTCCATGCTGCTTAGAACGAATAAACTGCGTTCATAACACGAATCTTCGAAATGAGCCGAACAGAGTGAAGTGTATTTTGACATCGGGTTCTTGAAATCATGCCTATGTCTACGGACAAACTGGACCCATTTGGCCCTCACAGCCGGATCAGCGGGAAATTGGTACATTCGTATACCCGAGGTAAACGATCTGTTTTGGCAGCTTTGCTGGTTTGGCGTATCAGCAACGCAATATCGCCCTCGCTGCCTCTTTTCCTCCATATTGCGGGAACGAATTTGGCAACAAAGTGACGTCAGAGGTTGATATCACGTGGTATTTTGGCCGCACGATTCAAATACCATTTTTGAGAGTAAAATAGCACTACTTTAAAGGCTTGTAAAATCGTCATTTTCAAGTCTACAGTTCTCAAACTTTGGAAACCTGTATTTTTAAAGGTAAACTTTAAAACTAAATGAAAACAATTTTCGGTTCATAGGCACTTTAAGCAACTCCCCTAAAATTTTATTTGTTCTGTCTTTAATTGTAATACATGTAACTGTAAAAATATTAATTATATTTTATCCTTAAACAGTTGTAAGTCTGGCTCGCCTAGATTAGCTCTCGCTACCCACGGGCCAGTCTCTCTTTTTTGCTAAATTTTTGAATTTTTAAATAAAGTTGAAACTTGAAACTTAAGCAATGACAACGTCGACGGCAACGAAAATGTCGCTTGAAAATATAACTTCATTTTATTTGAGCTACTTCGCGATTATTTAAACTCATTCAACTTGTACACAAAACAACGAACTTCCCAGTAACCAAATTGGTAGGCGTGGAGTACGAGAGCTAAGAAAGAGAATACGGAAAAATTCACCGCCGTGTGCTCACGTTCTCCGCAATACCTAGAATTTGGTCATTTCACGTTGATGTTTTGCAGAGGACGGCAAAGAAATGTGCCAAAATTTAAAAAAACGAAGGCGATTGTTTTTGCTCATTAAACCAACTGTTTTGCGGCGTTGTCGTTGCCGTCGCCTTTGTCGTCGTTGCGCATGCCTAAATTCCCTGTTGGTTTGGGTCCTGAGTTGCCTTCTATTTGGCAAAAATTTTGGTTGGAAATTCCAGGGGTCAAATGAAGAGGCTTTTTTCCAGTCGTTTCAAACTTACAATCTCATTGGTGGATCAAAAAACGTACGTGATGGCGCAATGATGGTGCAAGAAGACAACAAATTGGGACCTTTTGTGCAAAAGAAATAGGTTGTCTGATTGTCCCAGAAATTTCCATTAGATCCGCACATTCACTTTTTTCAAGCGTCACTTTAAACAGCCAAAAAACATATTTTATTTTTGGTTGAAAACGTTCAAATAATGGTTATGGTTTGTTAACAATAACCTTACTAGTGCACAGAAACTATTATCATTCGTCTTTAGCTGCGGATGGCTAAGACGGAAACAGATTTCAACTTTTAAAAAAATGGCCAATTTTTTCAAGTTTCTTCTGAGTATTTTGGAAAAATTGCTGTAAAATGTAATTATAATTTGTTCTTTCTCGGAGAAGTCCTTTCTTATTTTCCTCCCGGCTTCTTAGTGAAATATCATAAGCACGTAAATTATGATCATCCGGGTGAGTGTAGTCCTGAGAAGGTCGGATCGAAACGCAACAATCACTTTTACAGTAACATCACGGCTTCATGACAAACGACCAATAACATCTCGACTTCGTTGACAAACAAGGTTAACAACCAGAGACATATATACCATTTACTGACATTCAGCAATTTACTTGACTCTGAAGATGACTTCCGCTCAGGTTGTAGAAACGTCAGTCAAAGTCACCCCAAACAGTCCTTCTCAGGACTACACTCACCTTACTCACCCGGATGATCATAATTTACGTACTTATGACATGACTCCTGGGTTCAAACCATTTACAGTTTAAGTGAAATGTTAGCATTTTTGACCAACATACAGCAAAATCTCCGTGAGAGTGCCCCTTTAATAGATTGTTACTTTGAAATGTATGCATTTACCTTGAACAGATGAGCCACAGCATACCCAATCCCTCCGCCTAAGATAGCGGCTCCCACGTAACTTCTCCAGGGAACTGGGGGTGGTGGTCGTGGTATGTAGCTGACAAAAAAATATTAATATAACAAAGTTAACATCATTGATGGGGAAGAGAAAATATGGATTAAGTCAAAGCGTTCTCTGAGCGAACTCGTGAATTGAACAGGTGAATGAAATGATATTTGGGATTATGTCTAAGGTTATTTGCTTCTTTGATTTTCATTCCTAGAGTATGAGCAACAGTTGTTCGCTAATGTAGCAAAGAGACACCTGTCCACTGTGGCCGTCCTAATCAGTGGTTCAATAGATCCGTGTCGTCACTTTCACGTGTGTGTGCCGGGTGCTTGTTTGTTGTTGTTGTTGTTGATTTATTTTTCCAACGTTTGGACACGGTTGCTGGTTGGTGTTGAGGCAATTCCTCGAGTTTGTAATCTGTACGTCCCGGGATCGGCTGCTTTCCTTTTTAACAGACTGAGAGGCAATATTTTACGGCATTTACCGCACTGAAAACAGCATTAAACGTGATGTAGCGTTCTCCATTCCAGTATTTAAAAATTCACGTGAAGTCCGCACTTCGGTTTTAAGGGAGTGGTTCACATTTCAGCGCATGTGCATGAAGCTAATGCCTTTTTCTCTTTCTTATCAAATTTATAGCCTTAAAAATCCCACTCACGTGTACTTTAGTAATCACATTCTATTAATTTTAATTGAAAGAGGAGAGAAACTTAAGCGAGCCATGACAGTATCCCATAGTTGCAGAAAGTTTACAGCCCATCGAGCGACCGATGGAAGGACCGAGGGAGTCACATTTTCGTTCATTACGATAACTCGTTCATTGTGCATGCACAATTTAACAAAACGATACTTCTGTGATGTTTTTCCTTTCTGAAATTTAATTGATTTACATAAAACACGCTTTCCTTGTAATTTGCATACATTTGCAATGCAGTTTTCCAGAAAAAAAGCGACAGATATACAACTCCATTCGCTGCATTACTTCCCTCTCCTTCTTATTTATAATTAATTTGCAGAGTTTCTTCATTTCCACTCATGGGTAGGATCTGGGGAAAACAGGACAACTGCTCACAGACAGCTTTCCAAGAAAAAAAAATCACAGCCCTAAGACCCTTGAAATTTGACTAAAATTTGACAAGGCAACTTTTAAATACACCATTCAACACCCCTAGATAGTATTCACCTGTAAATGGAAAGAAAGGGTGCGGTGCTTTTTCACTTTTTACTAACCTTGATGTTGGACCTGGAACATTCCCTGGAGGGGTGATGGGGGGTGGTGGCGGATACTAAAACAACAAAATAGTACACTGTAATTAAGGACAGTACCTCCTTTTAATTTGCTACTGCGCATACATTCTGCACATCTTAATATGGTCCGAGAAAGTAGGATTTCTTAACAGACATACTTTTGCGGATATTTTGGCAATGATTACTTGAATCCGAAAAAAAAAAAAATTAGGGATAAACCACACATTTTTCAGAGATAATTAAGCTTCAATTTGAGAAAAATGTCATACGCTGTTTTGCATTTTAGCACTTTTTAAATGTTGCTTAACTACCAAGATGGTGCCCAAACCCTGAAATCGCATGGTATCCAGACTGATACCTGTGGGACATCATAAATGACCTGGCACAGATGTATGTGTTCTCCTTCGCCAAACACAGTAATTGTAACAAATTTAAACCAGGTTGGATATCAGAATCACATTAATTTTCACCAGGTTGCGAACTGATTACCCATTCGAAGGGATCACTGGACGAGAGATTGACAAAAGAGACAATTAAATTGGCCTTTAAAAGCCAAATTTCTCCAAAATATAATATGCTCTATAACCAGTTCATCAAGATCAAATGTAATGTATAACACTATGGTCTCGTCAATGGTATTCAGAAGTGACAAGTGTTATGACTGTTCAGCTGTCCTCTTGTATCTGGTTAGGGATTACATGAGACCTCACATGCGAAAACGTTCCTTACGGTATGTCGTCTTAAAACGGATGGCCACTAGTAAGCTGTTCATCAGCCGTTGGAGCTATCTGTTCAAAAAAAAATTGGGAGCCGTTTGAAGGGTTCGAGCTATCCGTTCCAAAAAAAAATTGGGAGCCGTTCGAACGGTTTAAGCTATCCATTAAAAAAATTGGGAGCCTTTTCACTCCTTCCACTCCCAGGAGTGATCAATAAAAAATTTATCCTTGTGTTATCAACACAGGTGATGGGAATTAAGAAAGTCATCAACTAGGTGATATTGTTTGATGTATGGTAACACCAAATCCTGTGAACTAACTTTAAAAAGAAATGTATGGCAGTCAGTCAGGAGAATTAACATGGAAGTGAAAGGGTTAAAATTAATGTTCTGAGATAACCCTTAGCATTGTAAGAAGTACCTACAGTAGCCAACGAGACTTCAACAGGAAACCAAAAAGGGAAATAATGGAAAGGTCTTCACCTCAACTAGTGGTGTTCCTGACAATCTGATGGCCTCTTCAATTTCATCTTTCTTTAGGCCTGTTACGAGATTAAGAGGAAGAAATAAAATAATAAAATCACTTTATTTAAGTGTCAATGTATTTAGCGAAGAGCACTAATTGGGGACACTCTCCAGATCGAACTTGAATTTGGAAATGTTGGTTTTTAAGGAGAGGGGAAAACCGGAGTACCCGGAGAAAAACCTCTCGGAGCAAGGACAAGAAACAACAACAAACTCAACCCACATATGACGCTGAGTCCGGGAATCAAATCCAGGTCACATTGGTGGGAGGCGAGTGCTCTCACCACTGCACCATCCCTGCTCCCCTAACAAAACAAGTTCAAACAGAGATGGGACAAGACCCTGCATCTTTCATATGCTACAATGTATATCTTTGTTTTACAGTAGCTGGATGTGGGATTTACTGTGGGATTTTGCTATTGAACTAAAATCTGTGGTTCATCAGTGCATAGCCAGTCAGCACTTCACTCAATCCATCACCTACAGCTAACCAAAAAAGAAAGAGAAGCCCTGCAAGTGGCACCTTGGCTATGGACATAAAACTTTTTAAATGAGTGAATTCTGGATCGACCAAAGACGTGCCACTATCTTTGAAATAAATCAAAGCAGCTTAGGAGAAACAAATTGATCCAATTTGCCTGTTCTGATTTACACTGTATTATGAATGAGCAAGGATTTTCACACTAGCAGGAATATTCAGGTTATCAAATGAGATTTCAAGAATGAACAATATAGAAGGGTTTGTAAACAATAACAAATGCACCAAAAAGTTTTTTTGGGTGAAGGTGGGCCTTTAACAATAACCTGTCCATACCCGCTAGGGAAGGAATAATTTATTAGACAAAGTGTAGCTATTTAAGACCCCCCAACCCCACCCCTCTAGCAACTTCATTTTAACTTCAATTTTTTTGGTCTTTGACACTGTCATCATCCCCCTGGAATATCCAAATTATCCCTTCTATCCACAGGGGGTGGGGGAAGGGGTAGTCTTTGGAACCACACAATTATTACTAATACATTCTTACTATAGCCTTAGCTATCTACTACATGTACATGTCGCTTCACTTATTAGCTACATCTTTGCACAACATAAACGACAAATAAAAGCTTGAAATAAAATTACTTTCTATAACATTATTATAACATTACCTTTTTTCTCAAGGAATACTCTTTTTCGAGATAGTGGTGTGGGCCTAACATTTGGATTTTTCAAAAACTTCACAGCAGTGTCAATCTACAACAGCGAGAATCAAAGTGTAAATTAACTAACATTCAAGGCCTTGTACAGTTGTATCTGGACATTAAACTTTTGTCAAACACAAGTCACTGATAAATCTCTCTCTTTCTCATTCTCTGTTTTCGAAAATTATCATTTTTGACAGGACTCTTTTTTTTTTTTGTTCAACTTCAACTTCAACTTCAACTTTATTAGGTGTTTGTATAAATTTACATGTACAATTCCTTGGCGCCGCAGGTAGCAAAGCTAAATATAGGTGGGCCAGGATGACAAAAAGAAAGAATAACTTTAACTGCTGACTAAGAAGGCAGACTGAACTATAATATCAAAGATACAAGAATCAGGAAAAGTTTTTGGGAGGACTAAAATAATGAAGAACTTTTTTGAGCTTCTTTAAAAGCAACACAGGAGAAAAGACAAGGAAAACATGAAAAAGGGTAGGTAGGAAAGGAATGACAAAACAGTAATATACAACTCTTGAAAATCTCTGTTTCAGATCTGATTTTCTGATGTTTGCGTCTAAATTGTATATATGTGGATGTAGCATAACTGAATTTAGAGAATCACTGTTGTTAAATCAGTGGACACTTAACAGTGATCCCGCAAAATCATACAAAAAATCACCTGAGACTAATCGCCAACAAGGCCATAGGCTGAGTTGAAATTTTTAAAATTTGCATTAATTGAATCATGAAGCATTAATTTCCTAATACATGTATAATAAGGTGGATCCCCAGCTAAAAATCAACACCTTGAAAAATTGCTGTGTAGATTCATCAGAAAACAGATGAAAACTATGTTCAAGAAAATGAAGCAAGGTCACAATCACTCTACTTGACAATCATGCAACCACAGGTGGACCACCCTCTGTTTGTGTGGTGTAATGACTGTTTGAAACTTGAGACTTAGTATTCTCGCGACATGATCGGTTGAAATTTTTACTGAGTAGTGATATTTAAAGTCGCCTTTTAACCTTTATGTTGAAATAAAGTTTCAAGGAAATGCTGATTGAGTCACCCGCGGTGTTTTTTTGCCATTCTAAGCCGTAGAAACCCTTCTTTGGCGCGTTTACTGTTTTACAGTGTTGCCGGCTGAAGGCTGGTACTAGAGAAAGGGAGAAAAGGCAGGCAAGAAACCGCCGGCGACCACTATGGGTCGTTACTTCAAACCGGAATGGTCACATAATTCGAAAAATTCTTGCAGTTTTTTCAACGGCAACCGATTAACTACACATTTCACCATGTCGTGGCCGAGTTTGGGCTTCATACGTCAAATTTCATGCAGTCCATTTTAAATCAGCCAATCAGCACTTCGTGACCGTTGCGCTTCAAATACCCGACCCTGCCGGGCACGAAGCGTTGATTGGCTGATTTAAAATGGACTGCATGCTTAGAATTCCTTTGGTCCCTGACTTTGCTACAGATCATAGTTTGAAACCTACCTGGAGGACTTGAGCTCCACTTTCTTGGAGGAAATTTGACGAATAAAGCCCAAACTCGGCCACAACATGGCGAAAATGTGTAGTTAATCGGATGCCATTGAAAAAACTGCAAACTGCCATTGAAAAAACCGGTTTGAAGAAAACGACCCATAGCGGTCGCCGGCGGTTTCTTGCCTGCCTTTACTCCCTTTCTCTAGTACCGGCCTTCGGCCGGCAACACTATAAAACAGTAAATGCGCCAAAGAAGGGTTTCTACGGCACGGAATGGCAAAAAAACACCACGCGTGACTCAATCAACATTTCCTTGAAACTTTATTTCAACATAAAGGTTAAAAGGCGACTTTAAATATCGCTACTCAGTAAAACTATATAAAGTCTCAAGTTGCAAACAGTGATTACACCACACAAACAGAGGGTGGTCCGCCTGTGATGCAACTACGTTAGCTGTCATATATATTATATACAGTATTTAACAATATATTAAGACTTCGTATACAGCTGTATTGCCAATTTTCTACATAGCGTCAAATTAAAGACATGGAAAATGGAAATGCTCAAATCTGACAGATACGCGTACATGTACATACAGGGCAAGACACGTGACGTTTAGAAGCGGTCAGTGTAAAATGCAGACTGCAGACTGCAGACTGGGGGTAAAATGCAGACTAGGGGTAAAATGCAGACTGAAAACTGCAGACCAGGGGTAAAATGCAGACTAAATTAAATTAAATTTTGTTCGGTTGGGCAGGTTGTATCCCGGAAAGTATTCATTCATTTTAAACCGTGAGAACTGTTTTCATTTTCTACGATTTTTTCGCAAGCGCTAAATTCCTTTCTCGTTATCTGCACAACAGAAATCTTTTCATATTTGAGTTTTACATTTACTCAGCTTTCTATAGAGAGAAAAATGAGCTCGATAGGACATATATTTACCGAGATACGAATTTTTGAGTTTTCTGTACTCGGTTTGTTTACAACGTAATATAATACACGGCGGACGGTAGTAAAATGCATCCATCCGCGCACTTTAAAATTCACCGATATATTTCGAAAGCACATCGTCAAATGCATTTTTTTTTTCAAAACTAAAACATTTAAATATCTTGTTGAGCGGTTTTTCTCTTTATTTCGAAGCGAATTCATGGAGAAATAATTTTTGAAAGTATTGGAAGAAGTAGCGCGCCGTCCCCAAAAGTCACGCAATGAAATCCTAAGTTTTTTTCGTAAGCCTCAAATTCCTTGTTCGCTAACAACGCTACATGTATCTTTTTGGAATTCTACACTTATTAACTTTCTATACAGACCAAAATCACTTCGAGTGTTTTACAGTCAACCCAGGTCACGCGTGAACGATATTTTTGAAATTTGAACGGAGTTTTGAAATTTTTCAAAATTTCAGAGTTCCCGTATAAATTTCCCTAGCTTATTGACAATATAAAGCTATGAATTTTTCTTTACATTGCAAAATTGAATATTTCAAGAATAACAATTGTTTCCCAAGTATTTTGAATCTTTTTTTCAGTTAATGCGTCTTTTTCGGAACGACTTCCAGAGAGATGTCCAACATTTCATTCACACGTCGGACATTACAAAGAGAAATTCGAATGTTCATTTCATTCTTGGAATTACTGTTCACGCGTGACCTGGATTGACTGTAACTTTAAAAAGATAGTCTTTATAATTTAGTCTGCATTTTACCCCTGGTCTGCAGTGTTCAGTCTGCATTTTACCCCTAGTCTGCATTTTACCCCCAGTCTGCAGTCTGCAGTCTGCATTTTACACTGACCGCGTTTAGAAGCGATTCTCAAATTGATTTAAAAAACTGTTTTTCTTTTGTGAATGATCATCACAGTTAAACCAACTGCTGATATATTATCATTAATTTTATGATTAAATTTATTTGAAGAAAATGCAATTACAATGATAGAATCTTGCAATAATAATAAGCTTAAGCCTAAATTGTAATTATTTCTTCAAGATGTTGCAAATCGTATCTCTTGATCAGGAAAAAATCTTACCCTTTTCTGGCGCAGCTCTTTTTCTTTCTTTATAGCAGCGTCGTCGAGCTTTAACGGAAAACGATCACAGTTGAAGAATTTGGCATCACCACACCAAAACTGCAAACAAAATAAAAAGAAACTTCTGTACAAACCTCATCTTTGGACGCCATGTTGTTTCCCAACAGAGAAGCGACTTCTAAACCAAGCGACAATTGGTTGAAGTAAAAACCGTGTGACCAATCAAAGTACTTGTAACATAATTTCATCTGCAGTCTTGCGGGCAGCGGTCTTTGCACGTGGTTGATAAATCAAGATGGCGGACACCAAGACGAAAAGGTAAACTTCGACTCATTTGCTTTATTTTGACAAGACAAAAAAAGTTAAGAGACTGTTGTTTACTCTCAGAAGACTATGTGATATGAATGCCGAGGAGTTTATGATGCATGGTTTCGATTCGGACGTTTCTGAGGATGGTGCTGAACCCGAGAACGCAAGGCCTGCACCTGAAACTGCGCAAGGTTCTTCTAAGAAACATAAAAAGTAAGCTTATGAATTATCTTATCTACAGTGGTCCATGAGGGACACCTCGATATTTTTCATCGCCACATACTATTTTACTACCGCGACTTGATATAATGGGCATAACTGTTCTCTCTTTCTCTTTAACCCATTAAGCACCAGCCGTTTCCAGAGGTTTTCCAAAATTCAGCAAAATTGGCAAAGTGGTTATTTCCTAACCCATGTGCAGTAAAAATACATAACTTACAGGGCAAAAAAAACAACACCCCTTTGGTCTAAGATAGTTAAAATTACTAATTATGGAATAAAATACACTAGTTGCCAATTAAAAATTTTTCAAAAAACAAACTTGAAGGTAAAAATTTCCGAAATTTCGATGTAATTTGATCCGCGCGTCACATGGGCGAAATTGGATCCGTCTTGAGAGCATGTGTTTGTTTACGCAAGATTACACAGTTGTCACGTTTTCTCAATGAAAATAGAAAGAAAAACACACAGAAAGCTTTCCTAAATGAAAAATTTATTCAGAAAAGTCTTTGTTTACGCCTTAGAAAGAAACGCGTATAATTATAAATGCGAGACGAGCGACGCGCAAGCGATTTGAAGGAACAACAAGTCCAATTCGAAGCGAATTTATCGACCCGTGCGGGGCACGTTTCTCAATAATTTCGCAAAAACTGTTCAGAATACAAAGAATCGGTCAATTAGAATAGTATTTCAGTACAAATTCACAATCAAACCTGTATTTTTTTGGCTGTTGAATTCCCAGAAGTAGTCTAAAATTTCGCAGAAAGTCCGTGGCCTGAATAATGATTTGAGCTGTCCGCTCGCTCGTTGCCTGGATAAAACAACAATTCGTACTCGAAGCGCAATTTCTTCCCCTTTATTTCTCGGATTTTCGCTGTCGAGACTGTTGAGTATTCCTTAGCAGTTCTTCTTTCGATTTACCATTTCGAAAAGGTGTGTTTTCCTTCGGAAAACGCGAAAATCGGCGACTAAAAATTTAGCCGCGCGGCCCATGAGGCAACAAAAATTGAAATCGGACACCAATTCCTAAAGATAAAAAGCTCTTTTGTCTGGGCCCCCCTAAGACCTAAAAATATATGCGCAGTAAGTGGATTCTGATTGGTCAGTCCTTTCTGAAGACAATGAGAACAATAGGGGACAAAAAATTCCCTTCTAGGGGAGGTAGGCTCAAATCGTGGAGTGCGCGCAGATGAGGCCAAAATCACGGCCGGTTTTGGCCGGCACGGTGCGTTATGGGTTAATTTCCTCTCGATCGCGTCGCACCTGAAAACTAATTATTCTTGACCGCCACAAACAATTCGCGATCGCCACATATAACTCGTGATCGCGACTAACATAACTCGCGATATCGCTACATATAACTCGCAATCGCGACTAATATTAAAACTCGCGATCGAGCGTTATAACTCACAATCGCCACATACAACTCGCGATCGCGACTTACAACTCTCGATCGCGACCTACTCCTCAAGTGGTTTTTGCATTCGCTTCACATATGCCTTCAAGTAATATCTTTGCTCTTACAAGCATGTCTTTAAGTGGTAAGTAGTGATAAAAGGCAATATCCTCTTATTATTATTATTGTTTTCTTTTTTTTATACGAGCCGTCATTGTCTACAATGTAGAGGCCAAGGTGACCTCTGACAAAGACCGTACTATAATTGTTTTCGTATTCCTGCATGGTTGAGGTGTAATTTGAATTTCATAAGACACTCTTCAAATGCTGTTTTTGAAGAGTTTGTGGGAAGGGTAATCATGTATTTGTCATTGTCAGGAACAGGCTTTGTTGTTGCTCTAATGGTTTGCAAAATTATTGATTTTGTTTGTGGTTCTGTCGTATTTAATTTACTGTTAGAAAATCAAAAAGTGCAGATCACAAGAATCAGCTTGCCAGGTTACAAGAAAAGGATCCTGAATTCTACAAGTTCTTGAAAGAAAATGACAAAGAATTGCTGGATTTTAATGACTCTGATACTGGCTCGGAGATGGAGGATGGTGATGATGAAGACAACGGTAATGATGATGATGATGATGATGATGATGATGATGATGATGATGATGATGATGACCAAGACAGCAAAGATGATAGAAAGGTAGAATGGTACAATTAAATGTCTACTTACCTATAAATGTACAATGTACAACTTGTAGCCATCTTCTCTTAGCTACATGTTCAACTTCTGCCTTGCGTGTATTTCCCTGTCCTGGCAGCCAATTCAGTTAAAAAAAAAAAAAAAAAAAACAAGGACATGTCATTAATTTATTAACTTAAAACTAGTATTAAATAGGTTCAACGATTTCTTCTCATGTTTTCAAAAAATTATTTCTGCCAATAGGGAAAAAGTGTGATCTTATGGTGAAGTGACACTCTTCTAATAGGTTCCTTTTAAAATTCCCAAAATACTGTCAGTACAGTATAGTAGTTAATTCATATAGATCTTTTCTAGGCAGCTCGTGAATTTGAGACTGTTATTTCCTGCACTCACTCAGCCGCAACTACAAAAATCATATTTTTCAATGCTTCATATAATTATTATAGTCTGTATACTCTTTATTCTTCTCCTTGCCTTTGTAACAAAAGTTCATGCAATTTTTGTAGAAAATTTATGTTGATGTTGAGATTACGTTTTTTGGTCGTAGGGTTCCTTCAAGACAGACAAAGAAGATGATGATCAAGATGGTGATGATGATAATGACAATGATGATGGCGATGATGACAATGATTTGCATGAGCAAGATGCTGAACATAAAAAGGATGGCAAACCAGTGACTCAGGAGATGATTAAAGAGTGGAAATCAGGACTTGAAGTACAGTATGCTAGTTTGAAAATTCAAAATGATGTGATTTCTTTTACTAAAGGCAAAACCATTTATTTGGCAGGCAGGTGGGCACATACAGCCTGTAAAGGCAGGTGGCCACATTCAATAGCGTTCAATGCATTCAGCGTACATCTCTAAATCCAATAAATATAAATTAGCAATTTTTAAATAATTATATGGTTTTATATTTACATTTAGTATTAAAAATTCTTCTTTTGTCAGAAAAATTCAATTCATTCTCTAAAGCAAACTCTGCGAGCATTCCGATCTGCTGTACATGGAGCTCTTGACCTTGGTGATGGAAAATTACAAACACGGCTGACCTTTAAAGTTGAGGGAGACACGGGTAATAATAACAAATATGCTGTGTTATATTTATGAAGAAATGACTGACTTACTACACTGTAGCAGTCAGTTGAATAGTCAGGGCTTCTGATATTACATGTATGCGATGTTGCGATTTCGCATAATTGACCTACAATCGCAACAAATCGCATAATTCATGAAAAATCGCAGAATTTGTACAAAATCGCACAATTTCAGAAAAAAAGAGCAAAAATCTCGCTTTATGTTAAGTTCTCCGATAATTTAAGCGTTATCTCAAGGAGTTTTTTCTTTCAAAAGGCGTCAAAAATCACCTGGAAGCGTTCGTTTATTGATTAAGCGAACAAACAGGCGTTCTATGCTTCATTTTACATGCTGGGGACCTGGTGCTGGTTTCAATATTAAACAAGTGATCATTGGCCCAGAATAAACAATCTTTTTATGTAAATACACCAATCACAATCGAATGGATATATTTTAAGATGTCATTTGATCCCTTCATACTTGCAATGTAGGTATTGGTGTGAAAACTGCTTGATAGTCGCTTACAATATGTCGTTATTTTGTTTTAAATTATTGAAACAAACATCCTCATTATGGATAAGTTTGTTGTTAAAACGCCGTGCACTTCTTCGCAGGAGAAAAAAAAAGATTGCACCTTCCTGTAAATATTTCGGCAAAAGACATGGCAAGAAAGTACCCGAAGGAACGTTTCATGTTGACGATAGTCTGTTGTTTACCCTGCGAGCAGTGTCTCCTTCGATCTTCCTAGATGTTTTGCTCTTTGGCAACATAGTGGTTGATCATCTTTGAAAGTTTGTAGTTGACAAGCACATTGAAGCTGAGTCACACAAGCGGAATGTGGAAAAATTGCGGGTGGGATGCAACAAACGCTGACTTGACCAAATTAGCAATATCTGATTTTCAATAATTTGAAATGAGGCAACAAATGATTTATTTCAGCTGTTTCTTCATTTCTTCGTGCTCTAATTGCTTCTTGAACAGCAAAACGTGGATTGTGCTCCTCTTAGACCTAATAAAACAAGGTTAAATTAGCTTAAATGAAATCGCATAATTTGCCGCATAATGGACCTTTCTTGCCGCATAATGAGACTTAAAAGTGCCGCAAAATTTCCAATTTTTTTCCGCACCCTATCAGAAGCCCTGAATAGTGTCAGTCATTTAATCAACCAGCTACTGTAGTCAGTCAGTGTGTCAGTGTGTCAGTCAGTCAGTCAGTCAGTCAGAGTGTCAAACCAGTCAGTTACCCAGCAAGCTACAGCCTGCTTTAGTTTGTCAGTCAGACATTCAGTCAGTCAGCTAGGCAGTCAATATCTCAATCAGTCAAGCCAGTCAGCCATCCATAATGCCACAGCCTGCTGTAGCCGGTCAGTTACATATAGTCAGTCAGTCAGCCAGGTAGCCAGCTTGCCAGTCTGTGTGTCAATCAGTCAAGCCAGTCAGTTTTGAGCTAGCAGGCTAAAGCCTGCTGTAGTCAGTCAGTTGGCCAGTCAGTGTGTCAGTCAGTCAGTATAATAGTCAAGCCAGTCAGTCAGTGTGTCAATCAGTCAAGCCAGTGCAGTCAGCCACCCATTATTGATTAAGCTACAGCCTGCTGTAATCGGTCAGTTACATGTACATGTAGTCAGACCGTCAGTCAGCTAGCCAGCTTTCCAGTCTGTGTGTCAGTCAGTCAAGCCAGTCAGTCTTGAGCAAGCAGGCTATAGCCTGCTTTAGTCAGTAAGCCAGTCAGTGTGTCACTTAGTCAGGCAGACAACCAATCATTACAAGCATTGGTCAGGCGGCCCGTCAGTATATGTGTTAAGATGTACAGTGAATTAACTCTGTAGTGTGTGTTAAAGTGCCAAGTGTCAACCCATGAAATTTCTACTGAGCACAAGTCCTAGTAAAGAGATGGGAGTAAAGAAATGGGAGACTGCATAAGGCAAAGAAAAAGCTTTGACTTCAACAGGAATCGAACTCACGACCTCTGGATTTCATTGTCTGTTGAGCACTCTACAGACTGAACTATGAGACCAGACTCGGGCAAGTCGTGGGTGATTATGTGGGTTTGATTCCTGCCTAGTGCAATGTCCAGTGTATGTCAGTCATCCACCTGTCAGTCGGCAGCTTCAGTAAGTTGGTCAGTGTATCCGTGCGAAAAAGGAGACAATGACTCACATTGACCAGTTTACTTCTAAATAAATTGATTATTTTATGTACTTGTTAATTTAACTTTTGTTTAGGGAACATTTTTAGTTAACAATCACTTTGGTTCAGCTACATGTATAAAAAAAATCAATAAAAAATAAGTGGCACAGTGTAAAAGTACAGTGTATGGGTTTTCTCTTTGCAGTATTCAATGCTATAATTCAGCTTTGCTTGAAGCATGTTTACCCTGTGCTTTTTCACCATGTGGGAGGCACCCACAACAAACAGGGAAAAAGGTTTGTAGACTCAATAAATTATTTTAAAGGCACCTTTATTTTTACACCAATGATTATTCTTCTGCTCCATGAATGAAGCTTTCTTCTACAGAGTGTATCAATCTTTCTTTCTTTATGTGTCTGTCTATTTGTCTTAACTTTTTTCTTTTCCTCTGTTTATCAGTCATACCATTTGTAAATCAATATTACTACATGTATGTGATTTACATGTAACTCGAGTAGTCCTGTTTCAGTTCATTAGTTGTCCTTATCGTCTGTAAGTTCTTCCATGGCATTAGATTCTTTATATTTGGTTCATCTTTCCTTCTGTCAGTCTGCCATTCAGTTAGGTAGTCAGTCAATGAAGTGTTCAGTCAGTGAGTCAGCCAACCAGCCTGCATCTAGCCAGTCACTCCATCACTCCAGTTGCCCGGCCACCTGCCCATCAGCCCACTCAACCACTCACTCACTCACTCACTCACTTACTCACTCAGCTAGCCAGTCAGTCAGTCAGTTAGTAAGTAAGTCATTGCGCAGTTAATATAATTATTAGTCAGTCAATCATATTTTTTATTAGTCAGTTAGACAATCCTAAGCTTTCTGCCTCTCCCCAGTTCATTACATTTCATATACATGTTATATCTGAATGGCATGACTAGAGTGCAGTCAATTAGCCAAGTTACAATGTATAAATGAAGAGTGAATCTGGTCAGCTTGTTATTGAGTGAGTTAATGGATGTAATCAATCTGGTCACATTAAACTGAAGTACACCTATCTCTGAAATAATAATTAATTATGGTTGCATTTTCCATTTTAGGGTTCTTCCTTCATCGCATACAAAATGGTCGCAGGTCAAAATAGCAGTGAAGCATTATCTCAATGATATTCTACAGGTATTATATGTGGAAGTAAACTGTTTGATGTACGTGTTCATGCACATGTACATGTACCATTACCAGCTTTTTCTTTTCTTTGGCACACAAACCAGAAACTCTGTTATCAACTTTGAATTCAGCAAAAAGAAGAATAAATAAATAAATAAAAATTAAAAAAAACCCAAGATTTGTAATGTAGAAGTGAGTCTACCTTACGTATACCATCCAATAAATTAATAATTAATTTATAGGTATGACATATAAAAGCAATAGCCAGCAGTATATCCAATTTTTATGATAATTTGCTCTTTGCAGTTGTTGCGGACTCTTGCCGAGTCATCCATGTTGTGTGTAATCCTACGGCATGCACAACAGCTAACTCCATATTATGCCTGCTTCCCAAAAGTGGCAAAAGCCTTTATCAAGGTACATTAATATATATGTAGATTGTGCATACAGTACATGTATGTGAAAAACTCTAAAAGCCCTGCCCTTTTTGGAATGGGGGTCTTACATGTACAGCTGTATTATTAGAGAGGGGGTCTGATTATTTTCCTTACATGTAAGTCTTAAAAAAAATTCCTGACCAGTATTTTTCTAGATCCCAAAGAAACTTTTAAACTGATGCTGTAAACAAAATTAATGTTTTGCTTACTTGTGTAAGGATTTTTCAAGCCCAGCAATGTCAAGCTCCACCAACATCATTTTTGTTTATTAGTCTTTCAACATCTTTGTCTTTTTTGTTATCACTCTGTTTATCTACATAGTTTTATTGCACAGTGTTTATTTAAAAGCACATGTATCCAACAGGGAATGAAGTGGTTAGACAGAGTAGTGAACAGCCTAATTACAAACTGATGTCCCAGAAGGGTGGGAACATGCATACGTTGGTACTGTACATTGTTGTTAGTGCTGACATTTTGTTTGTTTTATTTGCTGCATTGTAGCGATCTGTGAGAATGTGGAGCAGAGGAGAGGAACATGTCAGGGTCCTTGCTTTTCTTGGAATCAGAAATGTTGCCACAATGATGCCTTCTTCTCTGCTAGAGTTTTCTGTAAAGGTTTGTTATTCGTTCCATTGTTGTTGATTCCCATTAACGAATACTGTACTGTACATGTTTTGATACCCTGAATTACAGTGACGTGACACCCTTATAGTGATAGGAAACTCAAGTTATGGCCATGGCAACTTGATCCAAGAAAAATCATCACATAGAAATATGTATTCACATTATTTGAGCCACCTTGCAACTTTGTGCAATGGGGCAAACGTTCCTGGCAGTAAATTAAGTGGAACAGCATTCAACTAAAGAAAGAGTATGAAAAATTCACTGTTACTGTGCTCCTGTTCTCTTCAAAGCCTTGAATTTGGTTATTTGATGTTGATGTTTTGTAGACAACAATAAAGAAATAAATAATGCATGTACAGAGTGATTGTTTTTGTTTGTTTGTTTGTTTGTTTGGTTTTCTTTTTGTGTTCTTGTTGCCGCCGTCGTCGTTGTTGCTTAAGTTCCCTAATGATACATGTAGTAGAAGGATGGTTAATTTTAAGGCATTGAAGTTTATAAGTCATTGGCCTTCACAATACAATCAAGGTAAAGGCCTGGAAGGACACAAACTGCCGCGCAAGGAAAACATATTTTAAGCTCACTGTTCCAATGATAAATGAACATGTTTTGTCAAAGGAGATGGCCTACGGTGGCTCTAACAAGTCATTTTACAGAGAAATCACATGACATCTTATTTCCAGTGAGAATCTATAAATTACTGATGATAAATTCTGTTAAAAAATTTTAAAGTTTTGGTTAGCACGGAGGAGGTACACTGTAGGGTATTGAAGTCATGTGTGTTTCCTGAAGTGACTTAGTTTGTTTTCTGTTTCAGCAATTGTACATGAATTTTGTAAAAAATTCCAAGTTCATGTCTCCAAAGACAAAACCCATCATTGCCTTCATGCAGAACTCGCTGGTGGAGATCTTCAGTTTGGATGCCCGTCTTACCTATCAGCATGGATTTGTGTACATCAGGCAGCTGGCGATTCACCTTAGAAATGCTATTGTACAGCAAAAGAAGGTACCGCTGTGTGTCGGCGATTAAGCATGCACAGTTGATTGAAGGAAATGGTAGAAGCAGGGCGTGAGGAATGATTTTGGCCTTGGAATCCAGATTTCTTCAAATTTCTCTCTGGCCTACAGACTTGGTATCACATAATAAGTTTGTTTAGCTTTAGACTGAAAAAACAGAAGTCTTTTTAAGCATCACATCATCTGGATAAGTTTTAAGTTTAAAGTCATTAGCTCCTTGGGCACTCTTAAGCATTTAACGTCAAAACGTAAAATTATATAAACTTTCTTTCTTACTCAGTAACCAGTCTGAATCTCAAATTAGAGCGAATTAAGAGAAATTTGGATTCCAAGACCAAATCATCACTTACAGCCTGTATGCTCTTTTTGCATCTGGCCCATCCATTAAAGGGTCTAAATTACCCCCATATAACGTGGTCCATAAACTGATGGGCCATTATTATTTGGTTTCAGCTTTGCATTACCGATTAGAGGACAAGAATGTTGAGTACTTTCTCCACAAAGAGCCTTCAATGTATTTTCACAGGACACATTCAAAATAGTAAATAACTGCACTTGTACAACACTGACTTATCTTTATTTCCTTTGCAGGACTCGTATCAGTCAGTGTATAACTGGCAGTATGTCCATTGCCTTCATCTTTGGTGCCGTGTTGTGAGTGAAGTGAAGAGCAATGGAGTCCTTGATCCTCTTATTTATCCCTTAGTACAGACTATAATCGGTGCAATCAAGTAAGTGCATACTAAAAAATAAACAAGCTTAAAATAACGATAAAATTGACCTCAAATAAATAAGGAAAAAAAGTACCTTACAAAGAAATTTTACCTCGCGCCGCGACTCCTCGATTGAGGCAATTTTCGCGCGCGCTGGTGAGTCTCGCTCGTTTTATTATATCGCTAAGAAAGTGTGGGACTGTAGTCCAAAGCAAGATCACCAAACAAAGCAATCTTTATATTTGTCCGATCCGTTTGTTTGTTCGTTTGTTTTGATTTGACAGAATACACTCCAGGAAAAGCATTTTTTTTTTCGTCGTAACAAGATCAGGGTTTGAGAGACCGAGTACATGAGGTACCTTCTTGTGCAAACCTCCCCTCCCCGCGCAAAGTAGCATTATCAAGTGTGTTATCGCTAATGCTGTTGTTTTCTGTTGTCTTCAAGACTGGTGCCAGCTGCAAGATTTTACCCTCTGAGATTTCATTGTATTCGTTCATTGAACCTGTTATCGCAGGCGACAGACACATACATACCAGTGGCACCATTCCTACTAGAGGTGAGTACAAGCCCAGATTATCAGGGAACCCGCCATTGCTCACCGTGTGCTTTCTGTTTGTCCAAACTGGTTGACCATAAACAAGCCTAGGGAGAGTTAGCTAACCGTTTTTAACCGGAAGAGGCCGTTTCTTCAGCCCCCAGTAGAACTTATCGGACGTCGATGTTTGTCGAATCTCTGGATGTTTTCAGTTCTGGTGGTCCGTGTCTTGACAGTTCCAACAGCTTGTGGAGTCCGGAAACTATTTTATGTGAATCCAGTTGTTTTTATGATTTTTCTAACGCTCAGAAATATCAGGGTGTGAATAACCCTAGGTACCAGAGGCTTTTCTTCCGTCGTCTCCAGTTCCGGTCGCGGCGTCGGCCGAGGCCGACGACGATCGGCCTCTAGCCGATCTCGAGTCCTCGCAGGGCGCGAGTAATAACCTCTAGTACCCAGGGTAGGAGTGAATGTGTGCTGAAAAAAACATCACAAGAGAACCCAGTTGAGAACCCTATCTAAGTGTACAGTTAATAATCTAGCAAGTCAGTAAGTTTCAGGAACTTACCAACTAGGTTAGATCCCTTAGAATCTAACGCACTCTTGAGCTGGAATGCAATAAGAAACGTTAAGACACCACGGTAATGATTCAAATTCAAAGTCCAAATATATTTAGTTGAATATTCAAGACTTCAGGGAGAACAAGAACTCTCGCGATGAATTTTCCTTCTGTGAACTGAGCTAGAACTAGTTCGGACACATTAAACAAAATTAGGCAATGAGCAGTCCATAGTCTCGATAATTTAAAATGAACTTCTTCAAAAACTTGTGTTTTGTGCCGTTGTGTTGTTATTACGCTATAGAGCGTTTTCATTCATGTGACTACTGGCCATATTGGTTTACTGAAACAAAAGAAAGCATTTGCATAGAAATAGAGTTCAATTCCCAGAGGTTTAGTTTGGGACACCAACATGCCCGCCATTTCTTTGTTTTGGGACACCAACATGGCCGTTGTGACGTCATGTGAAAACACTCTATTGGTAACTTTTTCAGGCTCCAACAAATGCTGGTGTGTTTTGTTTCAGATCCTGGAATCGGTGGAGTTCAACAAGAAAACCAAAGCGTCGACGACAAAACCGACCGAGTTTTCTTGCATATTGAAAGTTTCAAAACAGCAGCTCGGAACCAAACCTTACCAGGTGAGAAGAGTTTTCTCCATTACAATCTCTTTGCCCAAAATGGATTATAAACCCGAAGAGTCTGTACTCTAGACCAGGCCTCTTTCGCGCTCGAGCGGAGACTGGAGAGAGTGAAAAACATGAGGATCACCGGGAACGCTGGGAAGGGAGAAAAAAGAAAGAAGGTTCTTTCCGTCGTCCTCCGCGCCATTATTTATTTTATTTTTATATTTAAAGTGCTGCTCAGTAGCTTTCGTTCGAATGGTCACATAATAGGATTTAAACTCAGTTTTTGAAAGTAGAATCAACTTGTGCAACGTAATAAACAGCACGACTAGAAAGTTCTGCTCAGTAGCTTTTATTTGAATAGTCACACGATATGATTTCAAACTCAGTTTTTGAAAGTAAAATCACCTTGTGCAGCTTAATAAACAGCACCACAGGCAAGTGCTGCTCAGTAGCTTTCATTTGAATGGTCACACGATATGATTTTAAACTCAGTTTTTGAAAGTAAAATCACCTTGTGCAGCTTAGTAAACAACACCACAGGCAAGTGCTGCTCAGTAGCTTTCATTTGAATGGTCACACGATAGGATTTTAAACTCAGTTTTTGAAAGTAAAATCACCTTGTGCAGTTTAATAAACAGCACCACAGGCAAGTGCTGCTCAGTGGCTTTCATTTGAATGGTCACACGATAGGATTTTAAACTCAGTTTTTGAAAGTAGAACCACCTTGTACAGCGCAGTAATCAGCACCACAGGAAAGCGCTGCTCAAAAGCTTTCATTTGAATGGTCCACTTTAGGATTTTAAAGTCAGTTTTTCGAAGTAGAACCACCTTAAACAGCGTAATAAACAGCACCACAGGAAAGTGCTGTTCAGTAGCTTTGATTTGAATGGTCACAGATAAGATTTTAAAGGCAGTTTTTGAAAGTAGAACCATCTTGTACAAGGTAATAAATAACGCCAAGAAAAGTGCTGCTCAATGGCTTTCATTATTTGAATAGTCACGATAAGATTTCAAACTCAATTTTTGAAAGTAGAATCACCTTGAACAGCTTAATAAACAGCGCCACAGGAAAGTGCTGCTCAGTAGCTTTCATTTGAATGGTCATACAATAAGCTCTTAGAACCAACTTGTACAGCGTTATGAACAACACCACAGGAAAGCGCTACTCATTAGCTTTCAATAGTCAAACTTTAGAATTTCATCCTTAAATTCAAAATGAGGAACAACCTTTTACAGCAAATCAAACAGGGATCACAGAACGACAACTCAATAGCTTTTTTTGGTTTTGTTTTTGTCCTTGTTTCCATTTTGTTTGAAATAAACACAATATAGAATTTCTTTCATACCCTCAGTCAAACATCACTATCAAATTACTTGAGTCAATGTTGGATAGTTTTTTTGTTTTTCTTTTTCTTTGTTTCCTTTTTGTTTGAAATAAACACTATGTAGAATTTCTTTTAGAACCAAACTTTCAAAATACTTGAGTCAATGATAATCCCCGGTGTCAGTATTAACTTGAATGGCTACGTTCTAAGTTTAACTTTGTACTTTCTTAAAGCGTGTTTTCCACATAGTTACTTATAAACACTGTAAAGAGCGACCAGTGATAGTGGCGATTACATCAAAACAAAAGGCGGTGATGCTGCGATTTAGCTATTGAATCCATTGTTGAAAGTATTGTTGGCTGTATACCATATGATCCTTGACGATTGCTCAGTTTTCTGTACCGAAATTGTTTGTTAGCTTACGCATAGTCGGTATAGCCTTGGTTTATATATGCATGAGCAAGATTAGCTTGCTGTATGTACGGACAGTTCAGGTGAAACTGCGTTTCTTTCCAAACCCAAAACGCGTCGAAATGATTTGCGAAAGCGCTCTAGCCTCCAGGCGTAAATGATCGGATCCAGAAGCGAAAATAAGAACAAGACATCGTTTGTTATTCGGTGATATGTTAAGAAAGATGGAGATTTTTCGCAACCGCAGAGCAACCATAAATGAACTTTCACAAAATATGGAGCAAAGCAAGTGTAGAATGCGATCAAAACCAGAAGAATCGTGACCGCTAATCTCCGCTCGCGTTCTAAATTTCGTCGCTTGTTTTGCGCGGAGTTTTCGGAACGAACCATCTGATTTAAATTTCCAAGTTTTGCTGATAACTTCCTGAAAATCAAAATGTACACTACAGTCACGAAGACGGCAGGTATCAGAAAATGGGAGTAGCAATACGCGAAGAGGAAGTTCAACTTTCTCACGCCTGCAGCAGGCAGTACAGCTAGGAACAATGCGTTTATCCAAATTCCAAGGATACACAGCTTTACTCTTTTAACAGTGATCCTTGTAGTGTAGTTATGTGGATCGGAAACCGCAATGTAGCGCTCCCAAGACATAGCCATGATTGTACACACAACAACGAACATGGCCGATCCTCCCATGATGTACTGCGCGGTATTTAAAAGCGGCGGTCCTTCTAGACCTCGATAAGAGAAGTAGTTTTCCGCCATGCGGCAGTATCCTACGAAAGCACCGACTAAAAAGTCTGCAACTCCAAGATTGGCGATGAGGTAAGCCGTCGGGGTTCGCAGGCAGCGGAAAGGATCGAGGTAGATTACAAGTAGCAAGAGAAAATTCCCTAAGGTTACGGCAGACGCGAGTAAAGCTTCCACAACGATGAGAGTAAGAAAAAACTTGGGACTCAGCTCGTAAATGTTCTCCTCAGGCAGTCGAGAAACGCTTCCAGTTTCGTTTTTGAATGTAGAATTATTCATCTCTGTCCAATGTAAGGCGTTCGGGTTGAAAGCAGTGAATCCCGCGACACAAAACTCAGATTGTTTCTTTATCCGCTGGTTGTAATGTAAAGTAAGAAGAGTGAATGATTTAAAAAAAGGGTAAAAAATTGTCGCAGATCTCCCTTGGTGAATGGCGGACTTCGTACTTGTTGACGAGTTGTGGCCTAGCAAATTTGAAACACGACAAGGTTCTGTTCCTTTCCCCGCTGTATACCTTCCCGTAGATAAGGTTACTAGCGCCCAGTGATATGATACCCGTAGAATGCTAAACTTGTTCGTAAATTAAATGTACCCAAACGCATATTTATCGCCTTCACAGAAGGTCCTCTCTTCACAGTGTACTATTCATTTGCGATGTGTTAATTAAGTGTTAAGCCGTGGATTTCGCGAGCAAAGCTAAATGATAAGCTTAACTTCAAAACTGATTACTAATTTATCGTGATAAAGTAAACAACATGCGCAATTCATCAAAAAAAATTTCATATAAAATCTTCGAAACAGGTGGCGCAAGAAGAACATATTCGGGGATTCATCTCAGTCAATTACACGGCTACGCTGGCCCCTTTGGGAAAGAAATATTCTGATTGGTTCCCGAAGCGGTCCGTGTTTTGCCGTAGGGACCATTAAGATCGCGGCTTACCAGAATTATTGACATGCATTTATATTTTCGAAAGTATACTAAAAAATATCAAGAATAGCATTTATTAAGTGAGAAATTTGCGTGCCATGTCTCGCCTACTGTCTAATTAAAAATTCCGCGAGAGTTGCATGAGCAAAAATATATTTGTGCTTAACTCTTGAATCTGTAGGGCGCGCGTTTGATGCTAAAGGTTTGCAATAAAGTTGCTAGAAATAAATAAACTGAAGGTTTAATTTTGAAGCTTTTTGTAAAATTTTGTTTTCTTTACGCAGGTAATGAATAAGGGAATTTTATTTGCCTTTGCATAGAAAAATTAGGATACGGTTTGGCATTTTGCCTTTTCTGTCAAAAGTACGCAATTAAAAGGGATGTAATTCAATGTCCTGGATGTCATTTTGTCGAACAGGTGTCGCGAGAAACATTAAATTAATTTACGCCTTCTAATGACTGCTCGGTTTTGAAAACACTTAACAATATAAAAATTATCCTTTATTTAATGAAAACTTTTGTTAATAAATCGGCATGAACGTAAAAGTGATCTCAACCAGGTTATGAAAGGATTTAGGGTTAGGGTTGTGATGCAAAAAGGAAGGAAATATTTGCCCAAATATGTCGCCGATAGAAATTGAGTAATGTCGGGTATTCGATCGCAGATCGCAGTGAAGCAACTGACATGCTGTAAAATTTATGGGTCAGAAATTCCACCTGGAATGAATTTTAATTTTGAAAGTATTGTCTGTTAACTTCTTCCGCGCTTTACTCTAATTAAGAGGATCACAATTGCTTGTGTGCAGTAGTCTAGTAATTTTTTTGAAAGTTTTTGACTCCGCTCAGTCAACGTGAGGCTCGTCTTGGTTATTGCATGAAACAAACAGATTTCATTTTGCCGTGGGTCTGTACTCTGATAACGCACAGAGGACGTCAAAATGTGGCAAGAACATCAGTCATACTCGCCCTTTTTTTTGACGTTTTGACGTCATCCGTGCGTTATCAGAGTACAGACCCACGGCAAAACGGAATTTATGTGGTAAACAACCAATAGGCACGTGGAGATATTCAAAAAATTCAAAGAGGTGTTTTGTATTTCCGCGCACAATATTTCTTTTCTCTTTCATATAAGCTGGTCGGTCACATGACTCTTGTTTTGTTTTCCAGGATGCTGTTGCGGATCACATCTTTGAACTGTTGTTGGAGTTTTTCAGCGTGCATGCGCACTCCATAGCATTTCCTGAAGTTGCTCTTCCTGCTGTCGTAAGAGTAAGTGCCTGTCTAATTGCCCGTCCCGAAGTTCAAATGGATACTGGGGACGAGTTTGTAAATTTTCATTTTATCAGAAATTGGAGTCCATCACAAGAAAGATCACATTAAAATTAGTCAGTTTACCAAGTTTGAGGTTCTGTCGTTAGATTTCAATAATGTAGAAGGCTTTCAGAAATCGGAAAAAGAACAGACTTTGTATGGATTTGGAGAACGCCATCTTAGAATTAGAGACATTTGGATAGAATTTGGGCGACCTTTGACAGGTCACAGCCAACACGCAATGAAACAACCAACTCAGTTGGGAAACTTACTATTCTTATGTGATCTTTCTGGCGATGAGATTCATTTTTTTTTTTCGTATGATGCATTTTGAACAATGTGTACACTTGAGCCCAGTTCTTTTATGAACTTCGGAACAGGCGATTGCCATCAAATTTTAAACCGTTGCGCCTTTTTCTTTAGAGAAATGGCCTCATTTGCTGATATTCTACGGAATTGTTCACACGCAGTGCTTACGCTCACTATTCCGCCATAGGATACATACAGTGATTACTAGAAAACTCTTATATGAGGTTTTCGGAGTTACTGGAATACAAAATGGATCTTAAATTATCGTGTACTAGCGAGCATTTGCAGACGCGTTTTCCCAAATTCACCCGTAAAGAGAAATCCGAGAGCTACAGTCGAACCTCTTTATTACGAACATCAAAGGGACAGGAATAATTGTCCGTATTATTGAGGTGTCCGTTTTAGAGAAGTAAGCTTTATAAAGATTTCGGTCTCTCGGGGAGCAATTGAACTGTCCGTAATAGAGGGGTGTCCGTAATGAGAGGTTCCACTGTATTTTGCTTATTCTTATTCCGGAATTCAGTCAATCGAAGGCTGCTTAAGTCTGGTGCAGGAGCACCGATTCAAAGGCCACGCCCCGAAAAAAATGATTGTGATGAGCGTGGTTGATTAACGCACCTGTGCCCAGTTGTTGAAAGCCCGGTTCAGTTTGATTCGAGTTTAATGACTAATAATCAAAGATTTTTCCAAAGATTTTGTCCCTCAGTTTTGACTTTAGCCTTGTCTTCACCATTAGCTTAGATTTAGATTTTAAAAACATAACGAGCGAGCTGGAAACTTCGGTTAACTTTTAATCGGGGATTAGCATTAATCGGCTTTGGAACAACCGGGTCCTGGGGTGCATTCCTTTCCATTTAGCCAAAGTTTACATTTGGAAATTACGGAAACTTTCCGTGTCATATGGAAAGGCTTTTATTCGATTCGGTCCAAACTTGCAATCTCATTGGTAGATCCGAAAAACGTACGCGATGACGAAATGATTGCGCAAGAGGACAAAAGTTTGTGCGAATGGAAAAGCAGTTGCCGTTCGATCGGTTGAAACGGAAAAAAGTGGAGCACCTCTGACGGTCATTTGTCTGGTTCGGAAAATTTCCATTTCACTTTCGCGTACTATTTGCATTTCAACCAGTTGAATCTGAAAATTTTGTCTTAGTGGAAAGCGCTGCTCTCAAGTGATGGTGGCAAGTGGGTGTTAACACAATATTGAGAAAACGTGTTGAAAAGTTGTTGAAATGGGCGCCCGTGGCAAACACGTGTAGTTGGTAATTTTCTCGAGTATCTGGTGGGGTGGAGTAGCGATGAGTGTTTTACGAATGTGTGCAGCTAGCGTACGTTTTTTGGTTGTGTTAAGACGTTCCCCAAACGGATGCAACTGGTGAATGAGTTGAGAAAACAAGCTGTAGTCGAGCTGTTGTGCCACCTACGACGCAGTAACATTTCTATGTTTTGTTTGCCTTAGTTAAGAAAGTTCATCAAGACGACAAATGTTCCGAAATATCGCAAGCAAATGAAGCAGCTGGTTGACAAGGTACGTCTGTCATTTAATTTAATCGCTCTGTTTTGTTGAGAAGTAAAATGCCTTTAGCGTAAAAAATGCGATGCACATTGTATCAGTGCTAACCAAACGACAAAACCAGCGATCGAATTGGATAACATAGACGAGCAGTTTAAAAAGTCAGCTTACTTTTCTGTCCCCAGACACTCGCTCGAAAACCTTGAAGAAATTCCTCTGGAACTCGTAAATTCAAATAGAGACACCATCCGAAAAGCCAGAGAAGGACTTTTAATTTCAAGAACGAATAAATTAGAACCTAACGGGAAGTAGACGCGATTAATTTAATCTCTCACGTATTAATTGTGGTTATATCTCTATTCCCTCAATTAGCGCCATGTTTTTGTAAATATGATCGAACTTTTAGCATGGAAAAAGAAAGATTACCAACCTACCTACCTACCTACCTACCTGCTTACTTTTTTCGCTCGCTCGCTTGCTTGCTTGCTAGCTAGCTTGCGAGCCCACCAACAACCTGCCTGCCTACTTGCATACCTACCTGCCTGCTCGCTCGCTTGTTGATAGCTTGCTTGAGCAAACTGATCGAACGACTAACTAACTAACGTCTGGGAACTGTTAGCGAGGTAGGCCGTTTACTAGGTATGTATGTAAAGCCTATATACTGCTTGGACCCAGAATTTCGTTACAAGTTAGGTCACTTTACTGGGTTTTTTGTTTGGTTTATCGCGAGGTTACGAACATGTTCTCCTTTTTATGACCCATTTCATCAACAGATTGAAGAAACATCTATAGAAGTGACAAACCGCCGTTCTAAAGTTCCTTTCAGCCCCAAAGACGTCGATGAAGTGGTGAGTGGTAGGAAAAGAGAAACTCAGCTCAGATTCCCTGCAAATTTGAGCAGCTCTCAAAGATTTGCCAAAATTAAAAAAAATTCCGATTGTTGGCCCCTCAGAAAGCAACACCTTCTCTATCTCCACCCTCCCAAAAATCCGATAATCATCTCTCCCGAACCGTCAGGCTTCCCTTTTTCAAGTTGTTTTATGTTTCAGGTTGCTTTTATTCTTAAGTGGAAACAATTTACAATCGCTTAATTTCCCCCAAAACGTTGCTTAAAGTTATTTAGGGCCAGTTATTTAAACAGAGTCTAACTCTGTTTAATCTCTGTCTGACAATCGGTGGGCCTCCAAATCTGTTTATAAGTGGTTTATTTTAAGTAGATAAATAGTTTCTTAGTCTGGGATGCAATCCTTCTTGTTACAGTCGGCAGTAGACAATTTTTAGATGTGATTGTTGGCAAAATTGAAAATGGCTTAAAACGTGGTTTTGTTAAACACCGTCTAAACTGTCTTTTTATAACTGACCCTTAGAGTTTGTTACCTCTAAGTTATTCAACCAACTGTAAGCCCAGGGCTATCTTCCCGGCTTTATTCTAAGATTTGGCTTTTGAGATTCCAGCAGACCCCCTTCAAAGAGTTTTTTCCCCCACGAAAACTTCTCATACACAGTAGAGGACTTAACTATAAATCGAGGGTCTGAATTCGATATTTTTAGATATGCAACCCTTTGTAAATTGCTTTGATAGCGTATTAAATTTGTAGCGCAGCGTTTGTGATGTATAGTGTAGGAAGCTTTCTAATATGATTCGCAAGCTTTTCACTGAAAGGACGTTATGATTTTCCAATCCTTCTGTCAGTCCTTCAGCTTGCCTGGGCCAGGCCATAATAATCACTTCTGAGTAATAAACCAATCAGCAAAAAGCAACCAACCAACAAACGCACGTTAGCTAAAACGCGATTTTTCCCCCATGTTTGAAGGCAAGATGGACGGCCCAGTACAGACAGCAGCCAAATGCTATAGTGAAGTTCTACAACACATGGAAGACCATGAAACCAGCCTCCCAGTTACAGGTGAGAGAATTTAACGTAGAAACTGCGATTGCAGTGGTTTTCAATTGAGTGGCAAAAGTAATTCGCGTTTGCTTAGGTTTTGCATTATTGCGTTTCGTGGTTGGTTACCCAAACTCGCGCCACTTTTTTAACCAATCAGAAGCCAAATGAAGACAATCATGACATACTCGCAAGCGTTTTCCCGCGCTTGGTGGCGGTTACATGTATTTGCTACGAATATCTGATTGGTTAATTGTGTTGGTTATGTCTCTTGTGATTGGCCAGAATGATTACTTTGGTTTTGGTATTACGACCCTCAGTTGAAACCAATTGTGTACACCTAAAAGTTACATTCCCCTCCCGTACAAAATAGGAAAAAACGAAATTCTTAAAAGGTCCGTTTAAACGGTTTCAACATTTGCTCGACATTCGTTCAACAAAAATTGAACGGTTGGGCAAATGTTGAATGAACGGAGTGTTCAAACAGTTTCAACGCCATTCAACATTTTCAAGAACAAAGGAAATGTTGAATCGATTTTGAATGAAAGTTTAAACCAATTTGATTTTGATTCAGCACACTGTCAACAAGCTTTCAACATTTTTTTTCAGTACGCTTTCAACAATGTTGAACGGCCTGTTCAAACGCCCCCGACATTTGATTCAACAAAGTGTTGAACGCATGTTGAAGCAAATGTTGAAACCGTTTAAACGGACCTTAAGTTTATGCGACCGACATCTCTCTCCCAAGGTGTGAGGGGAGAGGGGAGAGAGGTTGAGCTCCTGTCTGATGGGAGTTGTTATGCGCCCGACGTTTCTCTCCGAAGGGGTGAGGGGAGAGGGTTGAGCTCCTGTCTGGTGGGATTCCTGTGGCACAAGTGCGATTTTGTCTTGACCTGTTTTCATAGACACGACACAGGATTTACATTTAGCTTTCTCGCACTAACTTATTAGGATGACGCGGAGGATGAAGATAACCATAGCGACGAAGACTTGGACGAGAAGGAACCGGAAAGCACTTCAAAGAGAAAAAGAAAACATCAAAGCTCGGAAAACACAAAGGTCAAACAAAAAGGAACGGGAAAGAGACTTAAACAGAGAGTGAACAAGAGTAACGACAATGGCAGAACGGAGTCAGCGAACCAGTCTATGGAGGGCGACAAGGAAGATATTGTGCAGGACTTGCAATTTTCTTCAGACGAGGATTAGAGATATTATCGAGCATTTATAGCATGGAAGATGAACAGTTTGAACTTGCGAGAGCTCTTTTACAGGAATGTATTTCTCGGCGTCTGTGCGATTGGGACAATTTTAAAATAATAAGATGGTTATACCAAGCCGTTTTACTACTGAGAGCTTTTACCATGATAGAATTAAATTGCGCGACGGCTCTTTGTCGTGCAAAAGATATAATGTGTTTTTGTTTGTTTTCCATTAATGCGCCCCCCCCCCCCCCCCCCCCTTCTCCGTGAAATAAAATAACGGACATTTCTTTAACTCTTAATATCAAAGAACAAATTCTCCCATCTTGTCCCCATACTTTTCTTATGAAAGTAGTGTGGAGAAGTTGTTAAAAAGCCAAGAGAATTCACCTGGGATGATCGTATCCTTAATTCTCGTGACATCGGGGGTCGAAAAAGCTTTGATGTTACAAAGGCAAATTTGACGCCGATCACGGTTAGGGCTTAAAAGGGGATTTCACCTAAATTTGAATTAACTTTGAAGAGGTTTTAAGAAGGGATAGAGGAAAGAAAATTATTTTAGGAACACTAACAGACAGTTGATACCCACGCAAGAGCACCCCAGGGCCCAGTTGCTCGAAGCATGGTTAGCACTAACCAGGGTTAAATGCCATGACAACCTATAGGTTTTAATACTTCTTAACCAATGGTTAGCGCTAACCATGCTTCGAGCAACTCAGCCCAGGTTGCTAGTGGACTACCTTGGTATCTGTCTATTGATTATTAACTACAAATTCTTCACTAAATCTTCAAAATTTCTTATTTTTCATGATTATTACCCATCTTTCTAGAAAAACTACTCCTCCCAAATATACCCAAAAATTCACAAAATACCCCGCAACACAGATTCACGATATGATATAGGGTTTTTATATTGCTTGAAACGCGAACGAATATTTTCATTAAAGTCATGCCAAGTGGCGTAAAAATGGCGTTCAGGTGTAACTCCCCCTTGTATAAACCCGAGTAAGATTACTTGTTTTTTTAACACTCTGGCGTTGGTCGGCGGGTGAGAAGCTAAATTATGAGTGTCTTTTTTTAGGTCGCTTGGCATCCTCCAATATATCTAGAATACACAGAGTATTGAAAAGAAACGAACCATGGAAGCTAGGTAACGCGTTTTGGTCGCATTTTTGCCGGCATTTCATGCTCTTTAATTAAAGAATAAAAATACTCTCTTTAAATTGCCATACAAACTATTATAATTTACGCTCAGTTGCACAATGACTCTCGCGCCGGGAGCTTGGGATACCTTCGCACTAGACAAAACCTCCAATATCGATCGAACTTATTGATTGCGACCTAGAGGGCCTACATGCTTCAGCAAACAGCTATTTCTCAAAGGGAGACGGCGGTAAAAAAGCGGAGAATTTCGATTCATGAACAAGATGTTAAGATCAGTTGTGTTCATTTTAATCATCGTCGCCTTGTTCTTTCCTGATAGCACAAGAGCAGGCAAGTATTATTTTTCTTAGGTATAACAAGACAGTCACGGGTTAACTTCTAAGATCGGCTAATGTAGTTCGTGTCAAACTTCGCCACGGCTGGATGTTTGCAAATGGCTTTGAAATCACTCACTGAGTTCCTTAAAGCAAACCACACAAATTCCGGTAGCTTAGTAAAGTTCGCTTACCCGTAGCTGTGCACATCGCTTCTTCTGCTAATTGTGTTACGTAATAATTGTTCATTTTGTTTGCGCTCGAGACTAAAACTATCCTTAAAGAAACTATGAAACTGTGATGAAAGCTTTTTCCCACTAAAACACCCGGGAGGTAAGCGATGGACTTCTAGCCAAGGATAAAAGGAGGAATTGTCCTCTCGAGCCGTTCGGGAGCTTAGCTGGGAAGGATACTCGCTTGACTAGTTTGCGGAAAGCGCGACCCCTTGCAAATTCCTCAGTACCTTCAAGATCTGCTTGCGACAAATGGGCTCAGGCGATTTCGCCGACGATACAACTTCATCCTGAGATACGCGAATCGAGCCGAATGTGCAACAAGATATGAAAATCGCGAAACAGTTGCAAGAGCACTTAAGTAACAATTAAAAGACGGTGTAATAAGGCAGCTTGCAAGGTGTAATTAACACAAATGGATGACAAATGACCAAATTTACAGACTTGGGGGATCAAGTCTGTAATGTCAAATTAGAATGTTTTCTTGGCCTAACTAAAATTTAACGGGCGTACCAATACAAGTTGACCTTGGAACGAGGCCGGCTTTGATAAAGAAACACTTTGCCTCCAGTCTCAATAAAGTTAATTGCGATTAAAATACTGCTTAATCAGGCGTAGCAGAGTATTTGTTTATTTATTTATTTACCTTTTTTTTTTCGGTACGTACTTAGGATCAGAGTAGAGTCACGTACCAGTAGCGCCGAGATCGCCATGATCTGCAAAACATACTACTGGAAAGCGCGAAAGGAATTACTTTTATAAAACAAGTCTACAAATTTTGCCAATTGCGAGATCTTGGTTACAGATCATTTTGCAATTTCTGGCCGTTCGAGAGCGGATTAACGCTATTAACAAGCTCATTATTTATCGACTAATGGTAAAGAAAAGTGTCAGTTAGAACTGAGGAACAAAAGCAGTCTCCAAATTGAAGCTTACTAATTATCTCCGAAAATGCGTGGTTTACATAAGTTTCTTTTTGGTTCCCAACAACTCTTGTTGAGATCTACTTTTCCAGAATGCATTTTTCTTAGAAGGCATATCCCGAGATGCGCACAATGTATGCTCATTGACAAACTGGAGACAGATTCCTAATCGGGCTTTAAATAACTGGGCCCAAAAGATGAGTCAATGTCTCCATGTTCTCGCTCGTGATATAATTAACAATTATTCCAAGATCATGCGTTCTATATGACATGATGACAGTTCTCATGCCGTGGGCATACTCTTTGTTTTAGTTTCAGCCCATGATCAGTTGCGAGAAAAAAGGAACGCTCCCCAACCATCTGAGGTAAGTTTACAGTTTTAGTTTGTTGTCTTTGTTGTGTTTCAAAAGTAATGAAACAAAAGAGGAGCATATTTCACGGAGAAGTTCAGTATCAGGGTTTTTTTTTCACCATAGTTAATGAATCAAGCAGTGTTTATCAACCAAAAGTAAGTGTTTCATCCGATTTCCAAACATGGAGAAGTTGGTTGAAAGAAAGGAGGCGCAGCTGAGTTTGTTTTTAAACCAACTTCGAAGTGTTTCGAAATCGGATAAAACACTTTTCCTCGTGTTTGTTACAGCTTCTCAAACCATTAATAAATCTTGAAGAAGATTCAACACAAACGTTTTATGACAGTTAAGAACACATTTCCAAACCTCTTCTCGATTGTGATTTGTCGTCTCTTTACCGATTAGTAATGATCTGAGAACCATTATGAAATACAAGGCTGGAAGGATCTTCTATTCCAGTGACTCGATCGAAAACGTTGGAATTTAGACCAAAATAGCGCTAATCAAATGAAGCGCTTCAGAAATGGAGCTGAAATGCAAAAACTAGACTTGAACCGCTATGTTTTACCTTTTCCTAACAACATCCTGAGAACTTTCCTAACTTTTAATAAAACTTTATTCAAGCTTCATGGTTACGTCACTGATAGAGACAAGTGTAAGGTGCAGTCGAACATTTCCTTCAATACGGACACCTCTCTATTCTGTCTATTACGGACAGTTCCCTATGTCCCGACAAAGTTCAAACATATTTCTTAAAAAAAACATCTCTATAATACGGACCTTCTCTACTACGGAAAACGGACACTAAATCTCGGCCCCAGAGAATAAATACATGTAAACTTAACCTATTTATTACGGACACTCCGGTGATGTTCAAAGAGTGGATAACTTTATCCTGTGGATATGTTGCTATCCAGCGGATAAAATGTGCAGCAATGCGTTGTAGTTTGTTTCGTTCTCATATAAGACAGAGTCTCAATACTGCCCGGGGGGGGGGGGGGGGGGGGACTCCAAAAAAATTGGGTAGGGGTGTGCGGCCCGCTTCCCAAAACCCTTACCCTATTTATGACCAAAACCTGCGATTTTTCCTACCCTATTTATGACCTGAAGTAGCTTCTTCTAAAAAAAAAATCGAACCCAGGACTAGAGTGCAAAAATCTATACCCTATTTATTACCAAAATGGCGGCAAAATGGCTAAAAGCGATACCCTATTTACGACCAAAATAGCCAAAAAACCATACCCTTTGGCGCCGCACATACCTGTATAGCCCTTATAAGGGAGTACCCCCCCCCCCTCCCCCGGGCAATACTGTAACACCTGGAAGCTTAGAATTGACGTAATCGCAGTGACATCTTCAAAACGTACACCTCTCTAATACGGAAACTTTGCTCTGTCCCTTCGGTGTCCGTACTAGAGAGGTTCGACTGTATCGATTTTTCTTTCGTTCTTGACAATCTGGACCATCGAATATTTTTCTAAGCAAGTCTTAGAGAGGTACAAATGTTACTAATAATGAGGTCATTCAACAGCCTCTATGGTGAACAGATAAAGTGATTTGCTGTCCTCTTACAGATTTCAGTCGCCCTCAAAATGGACTGGGATGTTGGCGCTGTAGGCAAATCCATTCCAGATAGTTACGTTACAAATGCAAACAACGGGACACTGTTGGCCGACATCCTGAACAAGGCCGCGGGCGCTGACAAACCAAGCCCTTTTAATAACTACGACAGCACCTACCACGGAGGCCAGGGGTACATTATCACCGCCATGAATGGTATTAAACAAGACCCTGCTAACAGCAAATATTGGAGGATTTTTGACGAGCAGACTGGAGGACTTATTTCGTGTGGCATAAGCTATTACGTTCCTTCGGACAATTCCACTACCATTTTCCGTTTCCTTGAAATCTCAAATTCCTCCAGTTATAGTAACGCTGTGAGTGGCTACTGCAAGTTAGTTCCTCCTCCCAGCCAGGTAAGTTAATTGCTCTTCACAATCAACCCCGGCCTTTATTGCAGACACCCTCGGGACCGCGAGTTAGTCTCCTTAATAGCGAGAGTCCCTGATGGGAACTTAGTTCAGTCAAGCGTCTGTGATTTATTTATGCCGGGTATTTAGTTGTTGTCCGTATTATCGGGGTGTGCGTAATAGCGACATGTCCGCAACTGTGGAGACTGTTCACTATATAATTAGTGAATTCGAAAATTTGCTACACCGAGATGACTTGCCTCCCGAGACATGATTAACCAAAGAATTTCATTGTGGAACGAGATCTTTGCTATAAAATCTTTAGAAGCTCGATGCCACAGCATGAAGGGTTTTAATTTCACCCATTTACTTTGAATTTTTTCTTTAGTCCAAAAAAATTAAACGAAAGTGTACGCTGCAAAAACTGCAGCAAATAGGTGGGGATTTGACAGACGCTGAGGCCCCTGTACCAAGATAAATTATCTCAATAAAAGCCTATTTGCTGTGCTAAAACGGCTTATTACATCCATTGGTGTTGTATGGATGAAAACAAACATTTTTGTCTTATGCTCCTACTCTTACTCTCTAGTTATCGCAAATAAATTTCAATCCTCAACGAAGGGCTATTGCTACATTAGTTATCACTTTGTTGATAGACCAATTGAAACAATCGTTTCCACGTTGCACTGTCCATCGCAAATTGACCTAACCCCCTTAGCGTAAAGAGACCGGTGACATTTCAGATGATATGGTTTACAATCAGGTGCCACCCTCGTCCATCACAGTTACCATTGGAGTAGAGTGGAATGTCACCAGCGTTGGAAAGCCACTCCCAGTCCCGGATTTCTACACCGTTCAGGTCACCGAAGGTACTCTTCTTGTGGATATTCTTAACAAGGCCGCCGATGAATACACCGACGGTCCGTTCAATAAGTACACTTCCACCTACCATGCTGGCCTGGGGTATGCTATTACCGCTATCAACGGCACCGAGCAGGTATGTATTTAACCTGCGAGGTAGGTAGGCTGGGAGGGTATGATCGCAAGTTAGTATGGATGTGGCAACGTATACAGCTGTTTCGAAAAAGGTTGTCCACCATATTGAATCCATATTACCCGCCATCTCACGTCTTCGCTGTACGGTCGAGGCACAGTGGATTCTGAGCTTTTATTGAAATTTATTGGGTATTTCCCAGACTACCTTTCGGCATTGTCCCGTACGCTTTTACGCTTTTTCTGGGCAGCGTTTGTCGAAGCAGCTGTATGTAAGAATAAGCACCAGACTTGTCAAGATTGATGGCATACGTTTCGTTGATAAAAGCACTGGCACTGGCCGTAATTCTACTACTCGAGAGTTCATTACGTTTTCTTTTCAAATTCAAATTTTCCAATCCCAGTGGAGAGTAAAAAGCCATAGCTCTAATTAGCAAGAGAAAGCAAAAATCAAAAGGGTCCTGAAAGTTGTAGTCAAATTAATGACGCCATGATGAAAATGTCCTCTGATTACGTTGTTCATAACACAGGTCACCAAGGCGTGATGTGTCAAAGGTCACCATGCAAGCGTGATGTAAGAGTTTGTATGGCGTTAAAATTAAATCAAAATTAGAAAACAATATTCCCACAACAACTCACAGAAATTGTAATTAAGTCTTGAAAAGCTTACCTAGTGTGTTTTGCTGTGTTGTCAAGAAATCTCAGGGCTTCTAAACGCCGTTTCGAGCGGTTTATCTCTCAGCGGCTTGTCCACGTGCATCACTGTATTATGGGAAACTTCAAGTCGAATTTCAATGAAATTTGACCCGTCATTTGAGAAGAGCACTTCGTAAACCTCGCTAAAATTTGCTTGAAACACCTGCCTCACCATACGGCAAAGAGGATGATATGCGGTCCTTCCTGAGCAGCTCATTTTCGGAGAAGTTCTTTTATTGAGACACAGGCCTTCGTTGAAAACAAAGTTAATTTCAAATCGGGTGCCATTTTGCCGCCGACCAAGCTGTGTCTCTGGAATGTCATGACAAACTCGCGGTCAAACCTAGGCACGAGTAGTAAAATTTGCCCGACAGGGGGAATCCACGGGTAACAAGCTACACACACCCCTTCCCGGCTAAGTGTGTCTGTACAATTTCAAAGATCAGCTTGCTTCACATCGACATTTCGTCCCAAATGTTACAATCTAGAGAGCGTACCCTTTCCTGGCTTGCCCAATGACTCTGATTATCAGTTTTTCCAATCCACGATGTCACGTTGAACGAACGCTCTGCTTGTTAGCTTCATTGACGCTGGTAGCCGGAAATAAGTGCGACCTCTAAGAATGAGATGGGTTTCTCGGGACGAGGCGGTTCCAGTTGCGTCTGTTAAATTTTGGATAAACGTGCGTACTGTAGCCTCCCCCGCAGACAGAATCAACCACCCAATCACCCAATCCTTGTCTAGAACACCGATTTGGGCGCTATTAAACTCGCAGACAGTATTACCAGCGGTTAATTCCGTCTGTGGCGCCGCAGGCTAACGTACTGACATTCGTTGTCAATTTCAGGATACCCAGACGAATACCTACTGGCTTATTTACGACAACAAAACTGGAAAGCAGACCCCGCTCGGTGCGGACCACTACAAACCACCAAACGGCTCCGTTACAGTCTTCCGGCTTGAGAAAATAAAAAGCTATGGTCCAAAAGCCACAGGGAAACCAACTGAAATTCCGAGTTCCGGCCACAAGTTGTTTGCAGTGGGGCTAATTGCCTTATGTCTTGTGGCCGTCATTGATGGCCTTTTATTTTTGTAAGTTGAAGGTGTTGTGTGTCTTTAATAAAATGTGGAGAATTTCTATGAGTTGGCTGAAGATATTGTTAAGTTTACTTGAAAAGGTAACTCCCTCCCTATAGGTGATCTGTCTTGCCGCCATGTTGGTGGAAAAAACCAAAGAAAACTTGGTCACAAATTTTGCATAGAATCTTACTGTTCTTGTCCACCAATGGCCACCATGACGTCACAAGCAAACCATCAATTATGCTGGAAGAGGGAGGGGAGAGTTATGAATCCTTGTGGTTTTCACTTAACTTTAGCAAAAATTGGGCAAGCATTTGCTCTTTCGAAATTTCGAATTTTTAGTTTCTTAAAAAATGTCTATCTTTTATCTAATACATTTTCATATTAAAGTCACATGCTGACGTCCGATCTCACCCCATAGAATTGTAAACCGCCATGAAACTTGGTGATATGTGCGGTATTCATTCATTGATTCATTCATTGATTCATTCATTCATTGATTCATTCATTGATTCATTCATTCATTCATTCATTCATTCATTCATTCATTCATTCATTCATTCATTCATTCATTCATTCATTCATTCATTCATTCATTCATTCATTCATTCATTCATTCATTCATTCATTCATTCATTCATTCTTTCCTTTCATTCATACATTCATTCATTGATTCATTCATTGATTCATTCATTGATTCATTCATTGATTCATTCATTCATTGATTCATTCATTGATTCATTCATTCATTCATTCATTGATTCATTCATTCATTGATTCATTCATTGATTCATTCATTCATTCATTCATTCTTTCCTTTCATTCATACATTCATTCATTCATTCATTCATTCATTCATTCATTCATTCATTCATTCATTCATTCATTCATTCATTTTCGAAAGGCGAAAAAAGTGTTACCCTCACAAGACTCCCAATTTTCAGGAAAATTCAGGCTCGATGGGCTGTCGTTCTATACTCTCCGCAGAATTTGGCCGGTTTCTTTCCTCCGTTGTTTCGATTATAATAAAGCCTCTCTTTATTCCTTACGTTCCCCGGGGACGGGAAGTGGAGAGACCCTGGGAACGAGGTTGCGTCTGTTTGGAGAAAATAAATCCATCTTCATCACAATAATTCGCGTGAAAAGGAAAGAAAAAGGTACCTCTACATACACAGTATGTTCAACTTCTTTTAACATGTTATCGGGGTGGTGGGGGGGGGGGGGGTGGAGGGTTACTCCTATATACAGGGTATATAGTAATGAGCGACACCAAATGGTATAGATTTTGACGATTTTATCTGAATTAGAGTAAGGCTGGGCTGGAATTGGGTATGGTTTTCACAAGTAAAATGTGGCTGGAAGGCCTACCAGCAACGCCTTCTCACATGTTTGCCTTTTTCATATTCGTCCTTCGAGCAATCAATTTAAGTTAGCTTCTTGTAACGGATAACATCATGTCTTGGTTCCGAGTTTTAAAAGGAATGAAATAGGGAATTGATTAAAGTCACTCGACACTTTAATCTGTTTAACCACTCTTAGAAACTCATGTCAGTCCGCGGCATCACTCTTCATCATGGTACAGAAACCAGCAAAACAGTTTAGAACAAAATTCATCTTTTAAATCGGCACTTATCATAGACTGCAAGCAGTCCCTTTCTGGTCAGACACAGCGCAGCGAGACTGGAGCGTGGAGAAATAAACGAGAAGAGACTGGGGGAGAGGCCTCTCCCCAAGACCCCCTCCGCTCATTTGCTCCAGTTTTTTTTTTTTTTTAGCTCGGTTATTTCGCCCGACCTATCGACTATCCAGAAAGGGACTGCTTGCAGTCTACACTTATAATGTCCACGGAAACAATCAACGCTTTTCATTCGACTAATATATTATTGTTTCCCACGTTAGCATGCTCTCACCAAAAGCGTAGCTCCGCTACTCACTATATAAGCACAAACAATCCATAATTCGCTGATTCGCTCAGACAAGGGGCTAAGGCTCGAAACGTCAGTACTCGAATCTTTTTACAATGGCCAATTTGCCTTTAGCTATCAACTTTGTTGATAAACCAAACATTCGTGTTTGGTCTGAAATCACGAAATGCGCCACACATACCCACCCAAATTTTTGGTTAGTAACCCCAATCGTGCATGTAATAAAATCCCTTATTTAACACGTAAATCGCTGAGTACTCGCGGAAGTAAAGTGACGTCGTGGAAGAGGGGTTAACTCCGGAGTGTGCGTAAAATTTTACCCTAAGATGCGTCACTGTGACGTCCACGGGTATAAATAAAAGTAAAAAAGTCGTAATTTATTTAATATCATTAGCACGGAGAGTGCTTGCTCCCCCGCGCCAGAGGGTAATGATAAAGTGCTTGACAATAATCCAGATCGAACTGAAATTTGGAAAAAGTGTTGGTTTGTGATGGGAGGGGAAAACCAGACTCCTCGGAGAAAACCTCTCCGAGAAAGGACGAGAGCCAAGAACAAACTCAACCCACATATGACGCCGCCGGAATCAAGGAATCGAACCCGGGCCAGATTGGTGGGAGGTAAGTGCTCTCACCACTGCGCCATCCCTGCTTCCTTAAAAGTGTTCTTTGTTGGTATTCTCCTTGTCACCTGGTCAATCTTTGTAGGGATTTATTGCATTTGCATACATGTTCGACTGTAATAGAAAGAACATATCAACACAAACTCAGTGTAAACCGACTCGAGATGCATAAGTGACGTATATACTAGTTATGCAATGCTTTCTACTGGTATACCGTGAAATATTCCACGAGCGACTTGATTTTTCTTAGTGTTCACACGAGCCTTTAAGCGAGTGTGTATACAAAGAAAGTCAAGTCACGAGTGGGATATTTCAGGGGCACCCAACGAAAATTTTCTCTCGGATCCTTTGAAACGTTACTTTAGGCTATCTGGAGTGACTTTAAAGCTCTAAAGGTTCATTTTAGGTAGCGCTATAATATTTTTATGTGTTCGGTCATTCTAGGGGAACTTGAGTCTTTTCGAAATAAGTAGGGCATTTTTGTCTATCATCTCGAAAACCTTAGGTCTTATTTCCTTTCCGAAAATCTTAGCTGACCTTTTTTCGGTACCCGAAACAACATTTTTATCAATCCGAAAACACTAGGCCTTAAATTTCCCATATCACGAAAGTTCGTGGTGAAAATTCCCTTTAGAAAATTGTAGGGGATTAAGGGCCTTCTGAACATATAATTTACCGAAACGATCCGTTGGGCGCCCCTGATATATCACGGTATACCGCGAGAAAGTATTGCATAACTAATTTATTCCATGCCATTCATTCAATTAACTTTCCTGTTCGACGTCTGGTTCCAGGAATTTAAAATTAAGGTCTATACTGGGATATTCTTCTTCCATGTTTTAGTTGTTGACAGTAACTTTTTCTGAATGAAAATTTTGACCTGTCGCAGGGTCTTCAATCGATCTTTCGGTGGGAAAAATTTGTAGGCCGCGAGGAACGCCGGGATTTTTTCGTGGGATACTACCTGTTGCATACCACAGAATATGCAACGGCTTTGTAGCGTTCTGATTGGCTGTGTTCTCTATGGCATGGGACAAATTGTTATATCCCACTGTCACCTTTCCTTATCATTTCGCGATTTCGCCATTTCGCGTTCCAATTACCTGATCTAAATTTTGAAGGTATCATAATTGACAGTTCCTGACGGTTATAAGACCGAAGCAACCAAACCGGAATTTATTTTTAGTTGTGTCGTAGTTAACTATGACACAACTAACTATGGTTGTGTTAGACGGGAATTAACTTTGAAAACTTTTCTAGTTCTCTAGCGAGAAGTGACAGACACTAAGGGAACGTAAATCAGGGAGATGGTGACATCAATCTTTTTAAGGTGTATGTTACTCTTTTGCCTTCTTCTCAGCCCTGATAAAGGTAACTGTTGATCCAATATTAATCGATTTTCTAGATCTTTGGAATGTAATTACATCCGAATCTAGAAAATACCGTAATAAATAAACTCAAAAAGGCCAAAGACGATAACTATTGTGGAGTGGAGATTGGATCGTTATCTCAAATTAAATTGCATTCGATGTGTTGAACTGCGTCGTTTAATGAGGCTTTTAAAATAAGTATTACATCAGAGTTTACGTAATAGACGTTACTGAATAACATGACAACTATACATTTCCTTATTTTCCTGGAAATGTTTATATTAAATACGCCTATACGTGCAACCACTCTATCACATCCGCGTTCCCCAAAACCGTCGTATTATCCTATTATATTAGGATTCCGCAATGTATGATGAGTTCTGCGGTTGCCGAAACGCCAGTCATTGTCATCTCAAACAGTCCTGAACTTACCGGCCCGGGCGGATGATCATAATCCAGGTCACGTACAGTGTTAATACAAACTTATACTATTAGCATGTAAGGGCATTCAAAAACATAAAATAGCCATGTATACGAAAGGGGTTGACAAGCAGACTTGAAAGTCCATTGAGTCTTTTATTTTGGTCAGCTTCCAGCCTCGTATGTTTTAATTGTGTGGCGTGAACTTTTTTAGCATTCCAATGATCTAAGGTAAAGACGTCATTGGTAGTTCCTGCCTTTAAAAACAAGATTAGATTATGTTCTTCTTTTCGTCATTCACTTCTTCTGAGGGCTGCACTCACCTATCAGGTGATCATAGTTTATAAACTTACAATATTATTTAGCTTGTAAGGGCACGAAAAAGACACAAACAAGCTAACTATATAAAAAAATTATTTAAAAGAAGCTTATTGAGTTTTACAAACGGCTGAAACTTTTAGAAGATCAACTTCCATCAACTTGTAATTTAACAATGTAGCTAGAAGATTGTTTTCGCATTCTAATATAATTATCTGAGGCAATATTGCAAAGACGTCATTGGCAGTTCCTGTTTGTTCCATAAAAGAAAAGTGGCCAAACCGCACTTTTCATTTGCGATCGTCGGAGCGTACCAGTTACAACTATTTCTCGAAGAGTCTTAACAACAAGCAACAAGCGCTGAGCAATTCAAAGGGTGCCATGACGACATCAGTCACTTTAAGGATTATGTTCTTCTTTTGCGTTCCTCTCAGCTCTGAACAAGGTAACTATAATTAATCTTAATTCGATTTTTACTCGCTTTTTAGTTTTGGTGGAATGTCATGCCATCCCGGGAAAAATGTTGGAAATATCGCAGTAAATAAACCCAGAAACCACACAAACGACAAGAAGTGTACTTTACTTTCGGAATTAAATGGCCTAAGCGTAGAAAAGCCGGAATGCAGCAGGTTGAATTTGGCTCCAACATCAATTGCGATCAATATGTTGAACTGCGTACTAGTTTGATAACGCGGAAGAACATGGGGGGCAATGAAATCAAGGAAATAGCATTGCGAAGATCGTTGATCCCTTGATTCTCACGCTGATAGAAAATTCATATTAACACTTTTAGCAGTGGGCTTACTAAACACAAACGCTTGCACAACAGCGAAGTTGATAAAGCCGAACTTACTTCTTCGACAGAATGCAACTGATCTGATTCTCTTTGGGGTTGCTTGTGTCATTTGCGACCACGACTAACTCGCTTATGCCACTGAATTTACATTTGTTAAAAATGAATTGTTTGCTTCTAAAATACTTGTTGGCGAGTTCACCAAATTTTAATCTCAATTTTCTTGTGCCTTTTAACCCCATTTTCCTAGTAGCCTAGTGAAACAAACATATTCCTGAATAAGGAAACGATTCAATTGTTTGATTCCATGGTTACCGACTGTTAAGATATGCTTTAGATCCTACAAAATGTTCCCTACACGCAGAGATACCTTCCATTGTCCGATTTTTCTAGGAGATGGAAAAGATTTCTGTTTGCAGGGTAAACGAAATTTAAATGGTGAAAATGAAACGTTTCTCTGACGATTGTGCAGCATAAGTGTTGTAGCCTGAACAACGAGTATCAAAGTCCAATGAATCACTTGCACCTTACAATATTTTTTAGCATGTAAGGTCGTCAAAGCATACGAAAGGTATTAAGCGAAGTCTATTAAGTCTTTTACAGCTGAAAGAAGAACAAATTCCATGAACTTATATTTTAATAGTGTAGCTAAAAGATTGTTTTCGCATTTTAATGACCCGGGGGCAATTTTGCAAAAACGTCATTGGCAGTTCCAGTCTCATAAAACAAAAGTGGCCAAATATAACTGCACTTTTCATTTGCGATCGTCGGAGCTTAGTAGTAGCAACTATTTCTCAACGCGTCTGGTGGAGATGAGGACATCAGTCATTTTCAGGATTGTGTTCTTCTCTTGCGTTCTTTTAATTTCAGTTATGCACAAGGTAACTATAATTGACTTTCATTCGATTTGTACTTGTTTTAAAACTTTGTGGAATGCAATTCCTTCGTGAAAAAACACCTGGAAATATCGCAGTTAATAAGCCACAAGAAGTGCATTTTACTTTCGGAGGCTCATGGATTAAGAGTAGAAATGCGCATAACGAATTGTTAGCTCGAACATCAATTGGAACCGACATTTTGAACCGCGTAGAATGGTGAGGCGGAAGAACATAAAGAACAAGCTAAGGAAATCAAGGAAATCAAGGAAATATGATTATGAAGACCATTGACCTATTAATTTTCACGCTGATAGACAATTCATATTAAGATTTGTATTGCATGGGTTTACTAAGCACAAACGTTTGTGCAACAGCGTAGTTAATATAGCGCAACTACTTCCTCAACACTGAATACAAGAGCTGATTCTCTTTGGGATTGTTTGCGTCATTTTCGATCACAACTAACTCTCTAATATTATGAAAGGTGTTTGTCATCGTGGTTTAAAATGATAGATGAGTTAATCGTTTGTCTCACGATTGAGTCACAAGGATGTGGATCGCGACGTTTCGACCGCTATACTGCTGGTCTTCATCAGGTGATGGTGTCGAGTGATTGCGTGACAGTATAAGTAGCACCTTGGTTTGTGTTGATTGGTGCGTTTCGATCCTCTCTTAGGCTGTTGTTGATTGGAGGATTTCGATCCTCGTCGTTCAGACTAGAAAATTGTTCCCTCGGCCGTCCGCCTTGGTACCGATCGGTTGCCGTGTAGTTTGATCGTGGGCATCCACGCTTCCGGAATTTCAATTCCATTATCCCTATTGATGTTGTCAGGGTGAAGTCTTATGTGAATAGCCTCTTTAACCCTACGGGTGTACCAATGTGGGTCTCGGACAATAAACTTAACCTCATCCCAGAGCGGATAGTGGCCCGTCGCATTGCTGTGTTCTGAAACAGCGGAGGATTGGATTCGAGCAAGCCGTATGTCTCTATCGTGTTCCTTAATCCTTTCATGCATAGATCTTCCCGTCTCTCCAATATAGACCTTGCCACACTCACAGGGAATCTTGTAGACTACTCCGTCTTGTTTTGCAGGGTCGACAGTGTCCTTAGGTCGCACTAGGTGTGATCTAAGTGTTGTGTCAGATCTGAAAACTGTCCGTATGCCTTGCTGTTGTAGGCAACGGCGAAGAGCCTCTGATAACCCTTTGACGTATGGTAGCACCGCAGTAGATTTAATTTCAGGCGCTGGTTCTTTTGTGGCTGTTTGTTTCTTTGTTTTCGTAATGTTTTTCACAAACGAAAACGGATAACCGTTAGAAACAAGAACTGATGAGAGGTGTTTCTTTTCTTGCGAGACAACTGATGGTTTAGTTATGAGGTGTTTCGATCTATCGTACAGGCACTTGACAATACCGCGTTTTACAGATTGTGGGTGGTGTGAATCATACGCTAGGTATTGGTCAGTGTGTGTAGGCTTTCTGTAAACACTGGTAGAGAGGTAGCCATCCGAATCTCTAGTTACCAACGTGTCAAGAAAGGGTATGGTGTTGTTGGTCTCAGTTTCCATAGTGAAGCGGATCGTTGGTTGTTGACTATTGAGGTGTTGCAGGAAAATGTCAACTTTGTCTTGACTCAAGATGGTAAAGGTGTCATCCACATAGCGTTTCCAAATCTTAGGCATACAAGGCGTAGAAGTCAAAGCTTGTTCTTCAAAATCCTCCATGTAGAGGTTAGCTATGACAGCGGATACCGGGCTACCCATGGCTGCTCCCTCTTGTTGCTCATAAATTAATCCATCATACTGGAAGTATGTGGATCTTAGAACGAAATCCAAGAGGTCCGCAATCTGTGCAGGTGTTAAAGTCGTGCGGTTAGCAAGACACGGGTCAGCTTCTAGTTTCCGTAACGCGGCCTGTACGGCGCCTTCGATAGGTACGTTTGTGAACAGTGATTCTACGTCAAAAGACACCATGATCTCGCTCTCTAGTACCCTCTCACCGTTGATAGTGGACACGAAATGAGCTGAGTTGTTAACTGTATACTCTGATTTCCCTGTTAAGGGAGATAACACATCGGCTAGGTAGGAAGACAGATCATAAGCAAAGGTGTTCACACAAGAAACTATAGGTCTCAGAGGTGTATTTACCTTGTGTATCTTAGGAAGGCCATAGATTCTAGGTGGTTGCTTATGTTTGGGCCTGATCTTATTATATACGGACTCTGTCAGGTGCCCACCTCGCTTCAGGTTCAGAAGCTTTTCAGTCAACTTTCGGCTCAAACGGTCCGTTGGGTCTTTATTAAGAAGTCGGTATGGACCCTTCTCAATCAGTGCTTTCAGTTTATCGTCATAGGTGTTTTTGTCTAACACTACACTGGCACGACCTTTGTCTGCCGGGAGAATCATAATGTTCTTATCCTCTTTTAAACCTTTGAGAGCTTGTTTCATCTCCCTGGTGATATTAGGTTCAGGAGGCTTAGCCTTCTGGAGGATAGAGTTCACGTTTCTCCTGACAGTGTCTGCCTGTTCTGCGTCAAGTGGTCTTATTGCAGATTCAACCTTGGCAACTATCTCAGTGGCTGGGATGCTTGTAGGTGTTACAGCAAAATTTAACCCTTTCTGTAGTAAAGATACCTCAGCGTCGCTTAAGGACCTGGAGGATAAGTTGATAACCCATTTGGATTTGTCCACTTGAGGTGTTCTGTCAACATGAGGTGTTCTAGTCGTAGAAACAGAAGACTGTTTCTCGATCAACAGGTTATCGAACTTTCGTTTCTGTCTGTCTCTGGTCTTATTAAACAGTCGTTTTGTGTTGCAACTGATCTTTTCAAGTATTTCAGAAGCATCTTTAGGCGAAAGAGTGGCTGTTATACTCTTCGCTGTAGAGTGGCTATCTTGCATCGCATTTCCCTTAGCCCTCTGAGCTAGTCTGATTCTCTCTCTTAGCAATCTCAAGGATGCTAGTTCGGCTACTCTGTGACCGCCTTTGGTTGGAACTGGCGAACGGACCCTATTGTCTTCATTGGGTTATCAGAGGCTCTTCGCCGTTGCCTACAACAGCAAGGCATACGGACAGTTTTCAGATCTGACACAACACTTAGATCACACCTAGTGCGACCTAAGGACACTGTCGACCCTGCAAAACAAGACGGAGTAGTCTACAAGATTCCCTGTGAGTGTGGCAAGGTCTATATTGGAGAGACGGGAAGATCTATGCATGAAAGGATTAAGGAACACGATAGAGACATACGGCTTGCTCGAATCCAATCCTCCGCCGTTTCAGAACACAGCAATGCGACGGGCCACTATCCGCTCTGGGATGAGGTTAAGTTTATTGACCGAGACCCACATTGGTACACCCGTAGGGTTAAAGAGGCTATTCACATAAGACTTCACCCTGACAACATCAATAGGGATAATGGAATTGAAATTCCGGAAGCGTGGATGCCCACGATCAAACTACACAGCAACCGATCGGTACCAAGGCGGACGGCCGAGGGAACAATTTTCTAGTCTGAACGACGAGGATCGAAATCCTCCAATCAACAACAGCCTAAGAGAGGATCGAAACGCACCAATCAACACAAACCAAGGTGCTACTTATACTGTCACGCAATCACTCGACACCATCGCCTGATGAAGACCAGCAGTATAGCGGTCGAAACGTCGCGATCCACATCCTTGTGACTCAATCGTAACTCTCTAATGCTACTGCATTTCGATTGATGGAAAATGGATAGCTTGCCTCTAAAATACTTGCCACAGAGTTCGTAATCGCATTGTAATCGTACCATTCTTGTGCCTTTGAATTCTATTTTCCAAGAGATACAAATACGTTCATAGATGAAACGGTTTAATTGTTTGATTCCATGGTTACCTACTGTTGGTTAAAAGAGAGAACACAAATGCTACTAACTATACCCTAAAATAAGAAAAGATATCTAGCTACTTGTAGGGTAAACGAAATGTTGATGGATCAAAAGAAACGTTTGGTCTGACTGTTGTGTAGCATAAGTGTTGTAGTCTGAACAACGAGGATCGAACTCCAATCAGTCAGTAGCACCCAAAGCGAGGATCGAGGGACGCCAATAACCACCAACCAAGGGGCTACTTACATCAAAACATAGCCAGTCGACACCATCGCCTTAAGAAGAGCAGTTGTTTAGTGGGTAGAAACTTTTGTGATCCGAACACCTATGCAACTCTGTCAATCGCGAGTGAAACGGTGTATTTGTGTTTATTATTTAAAGCCGCGATACTTAATATCTTCAATAACACAACGAAATGTTTGCAAACAGTTAGAAAAATGTAAAGGGTTGAAATCCAGGCATGAACATTATGACTTTCGCTCAGGTTGTCGACACGACAATCAGTCACCACAGTCACTTCTTGTTAGGACTACCTACTCACTTAGATGATCCTAATTTACAAACTTACAATATTCTCTTAAGACTAAAGAGCCAAGTCTACTTGAGGTATTAAACAAAGTGACGGGATCTTTTGCCAGTGAGAGAAGATCAACTTCCATCGGAAATACTTTAATAGTATAGCTACTTACCTGAGGTAATTTTGCAATTCATGCCTCTTAAAACAAAAGCAATCAATCCGCAGTGTTTACTTCTAATTGACGGAACCTAACAATAACAAATGTTACTCAAACACTTAAACAACAAGCACTGAGGGAATTGAAACGGTGGAGATGAGGACATTAGTCATTTTCATGATTGCGTTCTTCTTTTGCGTTCTTTTATTTAAGCTCTGAACAAGGTTACTATAAATAACATTTATTTCATTGATTTGTACTGGGTTATTTTAACTTTGTGGAATGTAATTCCATTCGGGAAAAAGTATACTCGAAATATCGTAGTAAATAAATTCAAAAACCCCACGAAGGACAAGAAGGGCACTTTACGTTTAGAGGTGAATTGCACAAGCATAGAAAAGAATATAGATTGAATTGCTTGCCCCAACGTAAATTGCATTTAATAAGTTGAACTTTATAACATAATGAGGCGGAAGAGCATAATGAACAAGGAATTCAAGAAAATAGTATTTAGAAGATCGTTAATCTCTTGATTTTAAACTAATAGAAATTTTACATCAAAATTGACAGTGGGTTTATAAAGCACAAACGTTTGTACAACAACTTAGTTCATGATGTAGCTGAACAACTTCTTCGACACAGTTAAAGATCTGCCTCTTTTTGGGATTGTTTCCGTCTTTCTCGACCACAAACTAACTCTCTAATGTTACTGTATTTACATTTGTGGAAAATGAATTGATTGCTGCTAACATTCTTCTCGGGAAGTTCATCAAATTTTAATCTCAATTTTCTAGTGCCTTTTAACCCCATTTCAATAGTGAGACAAACACACTGATTCTTGAATAAGGAAACGATTCATCACATTTATTTCATATAACACACGTTCGACATTCAAATCCTAGCAGTATGCAGTGTAATTGTCCCATGAACCTAGTTTATATTAATGGCTTTAGCTCCCACGGGTCTCCTGTAGCTCAGTGGTAGAGCATCCGAACTAGTAATCGGAAGGTCTTAGGTTCGACTCCTGAAAAGGAGCACTCGGATTTCTTTTTCCGAGTATGCCTGTGTCACTTTCTAGAATAATAGATAATTGTGATTCAATTGTTTGATTTCATGGTTACCGATTGTTGATTAATAGATATGCTACAGATCCTACAGAATGTTCCCTACACACAGAGATACCTTCCATCGTCCGATTTTTCTAGGAAGATGAAAAAAATTTCTATTTGCAGGGTAAACCAAATGTTAATGGATTAAAATGAAACGTTCTTCTGACGATTGCGTAGCATAAGTGTTGTAGCCTGAACAACGTGGATCAAAGTAAGTTATTAAGCGAAGTCTATTGAGTCTTTTTCGGCTGAAAGAAGATCAACTTTCATTAACTTATATTTTAATAGTGTAGCTAGAATATTGTTTTCGCATTTTAATGACCTGAGGCAATTTTGCCAAGACGTCATTGGCAGTTCCTGTCTTATAAAATAGAAGCGGCTAACCCACAGTTTTTACTTCTAATTAACGGAGCCTAGCAATAACAAATATTACTCAAACACTCAAGCAACAAGCACTGAGGGGATTTAAATAGTGGAGATGAAGACATCAGTCATTTAAAGGATTGTGTTCTTCTCTTGTGTTCTTTTCAGTTATGAACAAGGTAATTATAATTAACTTTTATTGGATTTTTACTCGCTTTTAAAACTTTGTGGAACATATATACCACACAAGTGAATAGTGCCTTTTGTGCGCGCTGATTGGCTAGCTCGGAGGTGATTAGCCAAGTACTATTCTCAGCGGTCTCACCTCTCACGTATAAAAGGAGATGAGACAAAGTGAACAATGCCATTCTGTCGATCAAGCGAAAGAGCATAGTTCAAATGGCGGACCCTGCTGTACAAGTCCCGGCACAGGAAAACCTTCCAGCAGCTCAAGCGGCCGCGGTTGTTCAACCACCACCACCGCCTCCGCCTCCACCAAACGCAGAAGAACCTCCTCAAAACGCCGCTGGAGAACAAGTCACTTTGGAGGTTTGTTCAATTTTTGTTTTACTCCAGTATCGTACACGTGTTCTTGCACTTCGTATTCCCGTGGCAGCTTTAAGTCTGTTTTCAGCTCAAGTCATGCCCTGCTTTAAACGTGTAGCTTTGTAGCTCTGCGGGCAATTTTCTCTTTACCCCCCAGTTTATTTTACGCCCTGCTTCTGAACGTGCGACCTTCGTTGCTTTGCGGGCATGTTTACAATTCATGTTGCGCCCTGGCTTGGCGGGCAATTTAAAATTCACTTCGCAATTATGTTGTGCCCTGCTGATAACGTGTACTTGGTTGCTTTGCGGGCAGTTTTAACTCTGTTTACAATTCATGTTCCGCCCTGCTTCAAACGTGTAACTTTTTAGCTTTGCGGGCCGTTTGAAACTGACTTCGTAATTATTGTTGCGCCCTGCTTCAAACGTGTAGCTTTTTAGCTTTGCGGGCAATTTTAAATTGACTTCGTAATTATTGTTACGCCTTGCTTCAAACGTGTAGCTTTTTAGCTTTGCGGGCAATTTGAAATTGACTTCGTAATTATTGTTACGCCCTGCTTCAAACGTGTAGCTTTTTAGCTTTGCGGGCAATTTGAAATTGACTTCGTAATTATTGTTACGCCCTGCTTCAAACGTGTAGTTTTTTAGCTTTGCGGGCAGTTTGAATTGACTTCGTAATTATTGTTACGCCCTGCTGATAACATGTAGCTTTTAGCTTTGCGGGCAATTTGAAATTGACTTCGTAATTATTGTTACGCCCTGCTGATAATGTGTTTACAATTCATGTTGCGCCCTGCTTCAAAACGAGTAGCTTTTAGCTTTGCGGGCGGCTTTAGATTGACTTTCTAATTAATTTTTTGCCCTGCTTCAACACGTATAGTTTTGTAGTTTTGCGGGCTACTTGAAGTCGACTTACCACTTTCTGAATTTTATTTATATGCGCTATTTTTGCCGATTATGTGTACATTCTAATTCTCGGTTAGCTTCAAAAGCTTTTCAATTTTGTTGACCTCAAAACATACTTCAGCAGAGAACTAGTTATTATCTTTGTGCGATCTTTGTCGATTATTCTCACTCTTCATTTTTTTTTTTTTTTTTTTTTTTTTTAATTGTCTTAATTTGCCATTTCTGAGTGCTTGTTTGCCACTTTGTTCTACTTGAATTGTTTATTTTCGTATTGTTCTGTTAATTGTTATATTTGCACTCCGACTTTGTCGGAACAAAGGATTCCCTGCCGCTTTACCGGGTCTTATCACAATGCTTGTACTCATTTACGAATGTTTTGTATCGCCGCTAAGCGGTATGAAATTACACTTCGCAATACATCTGTCTATTTCATTTTCTCATTCAGGCTTTGTAAGAAAGAATTAAATTTTTGGAAAATGCCCAAGGGACCTCCATTCAGGCTTTAAAGAATCGCATTACCCATTATGGTAGTCGCCGCCTGGAGGACTTCGACAAATACGAGGCCTTGCGCCTCGCGGAGGAGCTCGTCTCCGTAGCGAAGACAACTGGTGATGATAAGGCCGCCAGCTTTGACATCATAGCGGCCACCCTAAGAGAGAAAATACACGTGCCGAAAGAGCAGTTTAAAGCTTACTTTTTGGCTCTTCTCGCGGACAAGGAATTTACAAGAATCTTTGACACAATCTCCAAGGTCGACAAGTCGTTTAGACGTCCCTCGCCTTACTCGCGTCCTCAGGCCAGAGGCAGTCAGAGGTTCTCGTCACACCCTCGAGTGACCTGCTACAGATGTGGTACGCCCGGACACAAGTCTACGCAATGTTTTAAGCGGTCTCCGACGACCCGCTATTTTTCTTCAGGCGGTCCAGGTCACAACCAGCCTCGACCGACATCTCAGTAGCAGAATCTGCCCGATCCTCATTTTGTATGCGTTTTAGTACTATTAAAGTCAAATGAACACTATTGCATCACAATGTTTGTTTATTCATATACATTATACCCACCCCCCCAGGGTTTTATTAGCATATTATTACTTACATATTTTACGACTCGCTACGCTGTTCATAGATGTGGGAACCAATTATCTCTTTTCGATCGCACCCTTCCCCCCTCGGGTGGCATTCTCAAAGGGAAGCTCACTTTCCCTCTCGGATTACCGGGGCTGAGTTTGCCATTCCTTGGGCCCTAATTTATTTCCAAGTTCTTTTTTATTTTCCTTTTAGCTGTCAGACCCTTGCTTTCACGATTGGGAAAAGCATCCCGGTTTCAAGCCTAACACAGTTGGTATGAATAAGTTACAGTGGATAAACATCGATGGTTCTGTTGTTGATGAGGCCCAAGGGATGGCAAACAATTCCCACATCTCTGATGAGGATATCGCCCTCGTGTTACAGGGAAATTCATTAGCGGATATGTCTCGCCTTGTTTTCCGCGATCCAGATCACTTCCTAGCAGGGGAACTCCATCGCCATGCACCACAATGGAATGCTTTATTAAATGATATGAACGATGAGCGCTTCTCTGAAGTCCGTGATTGGATTACTAACGGTGTAGACGTAACGAAGTTCTTTAGACCGTTTAAGGGTAGTTACAAGGGAAGGAATTACGAGTGTGGTAGTCCACCGCCTTGCGCTTTCCCCAACCACCTGTCGTGCAAACCTTTTGCCTCGTTTATTTCTGATACGCTCCTGGACCGTTTGCGTTCCGGTGCTATTTCTTTGTGGGGCAAAGTCGGAGAATGCACCCCACCCCACCTTATTATGCCCCTCACTGTTGAGCCTAGCAAGCCGCGTCTCTGCAACGACGATAGATTTCTTAATCTGTGGATCGAAGACCGTCCGTTTGCCTTGGATAGCGTCCAACACTTGCCTAAGTATGTCAATAAAGGATTTTACCAAACAGTGTGCGACGACAAGTCAGGATATGACCACATCAAACTTCATCCCAGCAGTCGAACTTACTTTGGCTTCCAGTGGGGAGGTTGGTATTTTGTGAGTGAATGTATTCCTTTTGGCTGGAAATCCTCGGCCTATATATATCATACGACTGGTCTAGTTGCGTCACACAGACTTCGTTCATGGAACATTCCCTCTTCATTGTATATTGACGACCGCCATAATGGCCAACTGTCATTTCCAGGTGGCATTTTACCAGCCGCCTATCAAGCCCTCGCCTCAAGGGATGAAGTGAATTTTGCTGTGGCCGTCGCGGGTATTTTTCTCACGTGCTACATCTTAATTTCCCTCGGCTACTTTATCGGTCTGGCGAAGTCTCACCTTACCCCGGAAAAACAGGTGCCATACCTTGGTTTCGGTATCGATTCTGAACTACAGGCGTTTACCTTGTTACCCCATAAAAAAGAAAAGCTTCTTCGTCTCATCAAAGAAACGTTGGCTCGCGATAACCTCGACCTACTAACCTTGCAAAGGCTCAGCGGTAAATGCGTGTCCATGAGCTTGGCAGTTCCGGGCGCAAGGCTTTATGTTAATGAAATAAACCTAGCTGTGTCTCGCGCCACGCGTTCTGCTCGACCTGTAAAGATGTCTGCCGCTCTAAAGAATGAAATTGAGCACTGGCTATTCCTTGAGACCTGGGACGGTTTTCTTCCCTGGCGGTCTGAGAAACACACACATGTCAGGCTGTTCTCCGACTCATCTCGCTTCGCTTGGGGAGGTACACTGAGTCCGGGTGCCATTGAGGCGAACGTTTATGATTACTGGGACGCCTCAACAATACAAGCCGATATCGCCACTAAGGAGACCTTAGCGCTCAATAATGTCCTTGAATCATTCGCTGATACCATCAAAAACTCGTGGGTCGACGCCTTCGTCGACAGCATGGCTCTAGTCCGTTCATGGAATCGACAGGGCTCTCGTTCTCAATCGCTTTCTAGCGCCTTGAAGAAATTATTCAACACAATGACGAAACTCAACATCGATTTGCACCTTACTTTTGTGCCTAGTTCTCAGAACCAAGCCGACTTCCCCTCGCGACGCCTTAGCCTACAGGATGCCAAATTGTGCCCATCCCTATGGATAGTAGTACAAGAGTGGTATGGCGGCGAAAATGGGCACTCTGTCGATCTAATGGCACGCCCTTCAAACGCCCAATCCGACTTGTCAGGTGCCAAGTTACCTTTCTTCTCTGAAAACCGTCTGCCGGGATCCCTGGGAGTGAACGTGTTCGCGCAATCGCCCGATCTGTACGATCCGTTTGTATTCAAGAACCCATACGCCTTTCCCCCGATCTGCCTAATACCTCATGTTATCAAGTATATGAGAAGCCTGCAATTATCCTACACTATCGTAGTACCAGACGTATGCCCAAGGCTTTTTTGGTGGCCCTTGTTAACGTCTACATGTTCTTCCCGATACCTGCTGGCCGTTGCCGGAACCGTTGGAGCGCTCCTCACTCCCTCTAAACACGGGTTTTCAAACAATTGGCCTATCCCATGGGATCTCTGGGTGTTCCGCATCGGATAAGCAAGTAGTAGCTCTTGGTTAGCGCACGAGCCAAACAAAGAACACTTAGCTATCTTTAAATTTGCCAATTCTCCCATTAATTTAGCTCCATCCATTACTTCAGTGAAATCAATGTTGTCAATAAATCATTGTTTTCCAGTATACATCTGTTGACAGTTGTTTTATAGCTTCATTTATACATTTATGTCAAAACAAATCTAAAGGATAAAGAAGGAACTGTTTGTTTTACTTTCATATCCTTTAGGACTTACCTCCAGCCGTTCGAGCGTTTGTACCAGCCGTGTCATGTCCTTCGTGCAGCCACCCCAACGACAAGCTGTTCTTTTTCTGCCAAATGTGCGGCTACAGGAGGAAAACAGTCTCCCCAAGTGTCCCGAGCCCTAAACTCTCAGTCGACCTTCAAGCGATAGATAACCGTTTGGAACTCCTAAATAATGCCTCCCTTCAATCGTCATACTCAAAACAGAAGTGCTCACTTCGTACGGAGTTTGAAACTTTCTTGGCGTCCCTTCCGAATAGTAAAACCATCCTTTCGGCAAGCCCCACTGACATCTCTCGGTTCTTGGTCTGGAAAGACCGACATGGCAAAACCATAGTACATAGTAATGGGTGTCCCGATTCCCACCTTCAAAACGCAGCTAAGTGTAAATGTCCTAAACGCCTGGCATTCAAGACAATCGACTCCTACATTGGAAAACTGCGAGCCATTTTTAAGGAAACCGGGCGCTGTGGAGAGTGGAACTCCCTGCTAGGGCTGGGTAACCCCGCCGCTTCACTCGAAGTGCAAAAATATCTTAAGGCGTCAACTGAGGAACAATTACGAGCCCGCATCACGCCAAAGCAAGCAGTTCCCCTATTTTTGTCCAAATTGTTGCTTCTGGCCCGTTTTTTAAATCGGAAAATTGCGGAGCGCTCGGTTAGTCCTTCTGGTCTGTTTGTATTGACGCGGGACCAAGCGTTTTTCAAAACGTTATTCTTTAGCGGTGATCGTGGTTCAGATCTTGGCATGGTGAAAACAGAAGAGATCCTGCGTTTCCCCCAGGACAATGGGCTGTTGTTCAACCACGTATGGGGAAAAACCCTGAGGGATGGCGTCTCTAACGTCTTCGGGATTCGGAGACACCCTAACCCTGAGTTGTGTCCAGTTAAAGCTATTGAGACATATGTAGCCGTGGCTTCCGAGTTGCGCGTTTCTGTGACAAATGGTTACTTGTTTCGACCAACTAATCCCCAAGGTCATATTGTGAACAAACCATTTTCAAGTTCTTCAGCAGAAGCTCGTTTAAAGCTGTATTTGAAAGAAGCTAAGATCGATGAGGGAGAAACGCTACACAGCTTCCGTTCGGGCTCAGCCATAACGTTAGCGTTATCTGGCTCCCAGTTGGCGGACATAATGTCTCATGTAGGATGGAATAACAAAGAAACTGCTCTCTACTACATGAAACTAGCGGAGGTGCTTCGTTTGGATAGTCCCTCTCATTTGCTATCCGCGGACTCTTCCGCGACAGCCGCCCTAACAGAGAACTACATGGAGCTTAACCGTCTAAAAAACTTTATATCCGCTTTTCCGCACGTTTAATTCTTAACCTTGTTGCATCTCGTTTTAAACACTTTACGAATTTTTAGGATGGGGCACCTTGAGTTTGGGATTCTGAGAACGGGGTTTCCTTATGGTCCAGTGGTTTGGGACTTTAGGACACTCTGTAACATAGAGACCCAATCTCAACATAGCGTGAGAGAGAGAACGTTGAGAATAAAGTACTATTCAACTCCGAGCAACCGAAGAGAAACAAGATGGCTTCCCGTTTCGCCACGGTCACTAAAGAGGAATTTATTTAGATCAACGAGGCAGCTGTTACAAAAATGCCTTGTTTACGAAAACTGCCGAGCACCATAATTACAATGAAGACAATAAAAGCATGATTTCAAAATCAAGACGAATTTTACACAAAAATTAAAGAAATGACACTTTAGCAACTAAACAAGTGTCTCAAAAAGTTTTAATTGTTCGCAAGAAAGCGAGACGGAACTTTCTACAACAAGAAATCGCTTACCACGAGGCGCGCGAGATTTTAAAATTTCTCACCATTTGTCGGTATACTGTTAAAAATAAAAGAATTTTTTGGGCGCTAGTTATTCAGCTCGTGTGGTATATACTCAAAACAATTATTCACCTCAGTGTCGGTGAAAGTGGTGGATATTTACCGAGCCGCGAAGCGGCGAGGTAAATATCCACCACTATTCACTTCCACTTCGGTGAATAATTGTTAATTAGTATATATATCACACAAGTGAATAGTACCTTCGCGCGCGCTGATTGGCTAGCTCGGAGGTGATTAGCCAAGTACTATTCGCCTCCGAGCAGCCGAAGAGAAACAAGATGGACAATGAAACATCTCATGTTTTGGAGCTTGGTTTCTGCAACAGGTCAAATTTCACACAAAAATCGAATAAAAGACAAGTAGCAACTAAACAAGTGCCTCCAGAAGTTTTATTTGTACGCAAGAAACCAAGACGGAACTTTCTACAATAAAGAAATCGCTTACCGCGCGGCGCGCGAGATTTTAAAATTTCGCAGCATTTGTCGGCATATTGTCAAAAATAAAGTAATTTTTGTTCCACTTCTTATTCAGCTTGTATGGTATATACTAAAACAATTATTCACCTCCGTGTCGATGAAAGTGATGGATATTTACCTCGCCGCTTCGCGGCTTGGTAAATATCCATCACCATTCACCTCCACTTTGGTGAATAATTGTTAAATATTCTCCAAGTGGTATCTCCCAGTTGAGTCACTTGCGGTCGGCTCCTGTCTTTTGGCATGTTTAATAAATGTATCACTTCATTCAGTGTCTTGGTTTTATCGCAGCCTCATTCTAGAGGCTTTAATCGAAGGATAAAGGGTAGAAACGCTGGAAACGCTTCTTCTCTCTTCCTTCGAGTGAAGTCTTTCCGGTGCTTTTAAAGCAATGACTTGCATTGATTGGATGCGTTAGGAGAGTTAATCAATAGCTTATTGTAGTTGCTAAAGTTTTGAGGCTCTCGTTCTAATTCATCCAGGATTGCTTCCTGGAGAAACCCAAAAATGAGCGGTACGGCGTATTCCTGGGGAAGGCCAACACCATCCAATGCCAACCCATGGTCAGGCTCACTCTGGTAGCGATATGTGCGCAGCGCCGCGGGAGACCCATGGATGAGGGTGGCTCGTGTCAAATAACCGCACCAAACAGGAACGGGTCGCAAAATTTGCCAGAGCTATACTCTTGATAATATATGGCTCTGGACCGTGCGTGAAACCAATCGGTCTCGATGATAAGCGACAAGGTGGCCATGATGGGCAGATAAGACTTGGCAAGCAAACTAGGTGTTATAATTACAAGCGAACAGAAGACCATACCGGTTGCTGCACTCTCCGATAGCGTTCCCAGTTCTGTTCCCGTAAATTCCGAAAACCCGCCTGCATGGGTTGAAACCTTATTCGAAAAATTCTCTCAGAGATCCACAGCCTCAAACCCAGTTGTCGCTGCATTGAGTGACCCTCCTGGCGAAAACTCTGGAGGAATAAACGAGATGAGAAGTGAATTACAACAGCTGAAAGATATGATCCATAATCTTGGACGAGAAACCGATGAAAGAATACGTGGGCTGGCTCGCCGTAATCAGCGTAATCAGCCGCCTCGCGCTGAAATGTCTAGAGAAACAACCCGCGATGGTCGTCCCGTGTGTTTCACTTGTGGAAGAGTCGGCCATTTACAAACAAGTTGTCCTGAACGAAGGAATCTTGCTGCGCAAGTTACACCACAACAACCACAACAATCGCACAGGCCAAATTATTCACTGAATTGGAATTATAATCAACCAAGGGATAATTACAGAAATTATTCCCGGACCACTCGACGAGAACAGCGTTTGGCAGTCCTTGATGACGAGCTGTACGATGAGGAATTTGTAGGCCATTTAGCTCCAAGCAACCCTGGACAAATGTATTTCGCTCGAAGGTCCACGCCGCTTCACCGTGAGAATAACGTGATTTCTGCAATAAAGCCGAGCCGCAGACAAAGGATGGTTCGTTGTCCAACAAATTTGCATGAGAAGGTCGCAACACAACACGCAGTAATGTCGCCTAGCAACCAGAAATCGAAACAGGTTAAACCTTCAGCAACAGTGGCAAGTGAAACCCTTTCAGCACCCAAGGATAATCAAGCTACCCCTGAGCCAGTAACAGACCAAGGATCCGATTCTTCAAATATTCCTGTGGAATTCAAGCCAGCATTTGACTTATTCCTTCGCGCGATAAAACAGTCGCAGACTACAAGGGCCACTGAACACAAATCGCTGAGTCCCCAGATCGTGAATATTCCAAACGCAACTACACCACAGCCCATTGATACCGATGTGGAAGATTGCTCAGAAAAGATCTCCTCTGACCTAGATCAAGGTAGTTTAAAGACAGAAGCCTTACAAGTCCAAAATTGCACTCGCAACAAAGAGATGTCATAGCGAGATGACAGCTCAACAGAACAGGTGTTGGTCAGCACAGCAACAAGAACGAGCCCAGAGAAACTACATAAAAGATTGCCTCACTCGCCCGATATTGTCAAGTCGCCGTTGAAGTTCAATTTGTCTCTCCTGTGCGCTCGAGCAGGAAAAACCCGTCGTCACAATTGTAATGATTTGGGTAGCAAATTAAAGGCGATGCAGCAGCAGATGACGTAATTTATACAATTTGTCAAGTAAGAAAATTACGGATCATGTTACGAGGAATAATCCGTCGTAGATAAAAAGCTCAGTTGCAGAGAGGAAATGGGGCATTATTCCCGTTGCCACAAATGCGGCAATTCCTTAATCAAGATTTCTTCTCTAACCCTGGACTTGAAAATGTTTCATCTGCCCCCATTGCGAATACAAAATTAAAAGATATTTGTTTATATTTGTGAGTATTTCGTTTAAGGCTTTCTTTTAACATTTTAACATGGAACTTCGATTTTCAGTAACTTGCATTAGCAATATTTATTATTTCTTCTTTCTTTTAATGAAACATGCCGTCTGTTTTAGTTTCAGCTCATTTACGTGAAAGAAAGAATCCCCCACCTTCTGAGGTAACTACATGTAACCTATGCAAGGATCGTTTAACGGATGTCTTCGTGTTAGTTCGAATAAAATTATAAAAACCGACAAGTAGTCATCACAAACCAGCAAACAAAACTGTAAAAAACTGTAACAACCGTTCATTAAGTTTCTTTCACAAGTAAAAAACAATAAAAATAGCACAATATTTTACATGAATCTGTTCAGCTCTTAGGTAAAAAGTGATCAGATTTAGGATTTCCTTTCTTTTCGTGAGTTTAATTTCAAGGGGGGTTTCTTCATACTGCCAGTTATAAGTTAAGCAATACAGTTCTCGCATTTATTCAGATATTGAGTGCAGGGCCCAGTTGTTCAAAGCCCTATGAAGTTAAATCCTGGGTTATTGTGAACTTTGAGTCTAGTTTATCCACTGTCGATTAAAAATTCTTCAAAAGACTTTTTGCCCTTTAGATTTGAATAAAACTGTTATTTACTGTTAGCTTAAGATTAAAAATATCAAATTTTGAACGAGCGAGAGGAAACCTCGGTTAACTCTCAATCGTGGATTAGCGTTAATCGGCTTTCGAGCAACCGGGTCCAATTATAATATCGCAGCACGTTTCACAACATCCTAGCGCAAGTGTTCTGGCTTTGTATACTCCCGTAATGGGCCCTTTGCAGCTAACAGTCTCATGTTCCGCCATACTGGAGAGTAAGATGCTAAGATGCGCACTGGAACATCCAAAACAAAGCGACTTTATCCATACAAACTTGGATTTTCTTTGTTTTGGATGTCCCAGTTACCGTGTGACCGTTAGCTGTAAGGGGCCCAATTACATTCCTTTTTTAATTCACAAAAGTATTAAAAAGTAACTGTTTTTCTTCATTCTTTTGATGGGTCATTAAACGTACGTTCTCGCAGATTACTGTTACCCTCAAGATGGAGTGGAATGTCACCTTGGTGGGCAAACCCATTCCAGCCAGCTATGTCACGAAAGTAAAGAACGGAACGGTTCTGGTTGACGTCCTGAACAAGGCGGCAGGCGATAACAAACAAGGCCCTTACAACAAGTACGACAGTACCTACTATGGGGGTTTGGGATACCTTGTCACTGCCATGAATGGCACCAAACAAGATCCTGCTACGAGTACATACTGGATGATTTTTGACGAGCAAACTGGGGGACTTACTCCCTGTGGAGTGAGCTCTTACGTTCCTCTGGACAATTCCGCAACCATTTTCCGCTTTACTCAAGTCTCGGCTTCCTCAAGTCACAACAGCTCTGCCGGTGGGTACTGCACGTCATATCCTCCTTCCATCCAGGTAAATAAATAATAATTAATTATATTTGAGGGACCTTAAGAAGGCACGACGACAATGCCCAAGAACTGAAGGTCACTTTAAAATAAACATTCTCGTTAACCGATAAACTGACTATTCTTGTTCAACTTGTACAAAGTGAACTAATTATCCAGCAACATTATTAACAGCAAACGACGTTCAAGGCCAGACAGAGAAAGTGAAATTTACCTTTCTGTGCCCACGTTTTCCTTAAAACTTTAAATTTAGTCAATTCTCGTCATTGTCTCAAAGAAGAAGGCAAAAAATGTATGGCCAGGCGGTAGTTGCAAAATTCATCAACTCATTCATCATCAAGAAGTTCTGATTTTTTGAAATATTTCATTTGAAAGTTATTAAGCCCCCGCCCCCTCTCTTTTAAGCCCCACCCCTCCCCCTCCTTCCCCCCCCCCCCCTTATTCTTCACAACCAAATTACATGCAGTATATGTACGATATTCAGTTCTTAACATTCCGATTTAACTTACCGTTTTGTTAAGGTTATCATTTTACCATTTTACAATTTTTGTACTACATAAATTTGAAGGTTCCTACAAATGAATAAAAATGTTGAAAATAACTTGTACGACAAGTAAACAGTCATTTCCCTGGTCCACGGGGTGAATACAGGAAGTAGGGAACCGTAACTCTAGTCTGTTCTTTCTCTTTCTTTCTCTCTCTCTCTCTCTCTCTCTCTCTCTCTCTCTCTCTCTCTCTCTCTCTCTCTCTCTCTCTCTCTCTCTCTCTCTCTCTCTCTCTCTCTCTCTCTCTCTCTCTCTCTCTCTCTCTCTCTCTCTCTCTCTCTCTCTCTCTCTCTCTCTCTCTCTCTCTCTCTCTCTCTCTCTCTCACTCTTTATCTCTCTCTCTCTCTCTCTCTCTCTCTCTCTCTCTCTCTCTCTCTCTCTCTCTCTCTCTCTCTCTCTCTCTCTCTCTCTCTCTCTCTCTCTCTCTCTCTCTCTCTCTCTCTCTCTCTCTCTCTCTCTCTCTCTCTCTCTCTCTCTGTCTGTTCTCTCTCTCTCTCTCTCTCTCTCTCTCTCTCTCTCTCTCTCTCTCTCTCTCTCTCTCTCTCTCTCTCTCTCTCTCTCTCTCTCTCTCTCTCTCTCTCTCTCTCTCTCTCTCTCTCTCTCTCTCTCTCTCTCTCTCTCTCTTCTCTCTCTCTCTCTCCTCTCTCTCTCTCTCCCTCTCTTTTTTGTGCTACCGGTTATGCGTTTCGCTAAATTAAATAAGTCCCCCCTCTCAAATAAGCCCCCCCCCCCCCCCCCTCTCTATCAACCACGTCCGCCTCCTTCAAACGTGCTTGAAATAAATAAGCCTCCGGGGGATCTTAATAGAGAATTTAGGGTATTTTTCAATCAAAGGATGTGCTTGTGATCATTGCTCGTCATTTTTAACTATTTAGAATAGCAGCACTATAAAACCTGACGCATATCGGATCTAGCCTTTCAGGTCGCGCCCTACATAACTCCTTATCTACAAATTTCGTCTATTTAATCCACTGTTATAGTACATCAGTAGATCTAGTTATTGGGGTCATAAGAAATTTCATTTGTTGGCCAAGAACTTCCCTATTTTACAAATGTAAAGCTAAATTTACGCCCTAACGTGCGCATTGATATGGCCATATTGTAAATTTGTATTTGCGTATGTAAAAAATACGCGGCAATGCCTAAAAATTTTCCTAGAGTTCCGTGAAAAGAAATAGGCCATTGCACCTCATTGTGAAAGCAAGGCTAAGTGCAAAGTTTCACATGAGCAAACAAAACATGAAAAGCTTTGCACTTATTCTCTCTTTCATGACGTTTTATAATGCCTATTTGTTATTCGATACTCAGATAACAACCCCAATTACAGTAACCATTGGACTGGACTGGGATGTCACCAGTGTTGGAAAGCCAATTCCAGCTGCCTACACTACTCAAGTTAACAATGGCACTGTTCTTGTGGATATCTTGAAGAAAGCTGCTGACGATAACCCTGAAGGTCCGTTCAATAAGTACGACTCCACTTACTATGGCGGTCTGGGACATTTTATCACGGCCATGAATGGCACCGAGCAGGTATCAATGGTACAGATCTCTAGAGGGGCCGAGGATGACAAACTCAAAAACGTTTTATATAGGGAAGCTCAACCCGAAGATCCCAACCCTACCCCTTTTCGATATCATTTTGACAGAAAAAATTGCCCATTCACATACCTTTCATAGAAAAAGGTACCTTTCACGACATGACACTACTGATTCAGCACAGAGCCAGGCTCTAGTTCACTCGGCAAATACTGAGAAATGCCTGATTACTATGAGGGAATATAAAACTGTAAATGGTTTGAACCCAGGAGTCATGTCATAAGTATACGTAAATTATAATCATGCAGGTGAGTGTAGTCCCGAGAAGGACTGACAGATTTGAATGAGTTAAAATTGAACTGAATGAAAAACTGATACCAGCAATGGAAAGAGCACCTTTACTTTAGTAACCTTGCAAAGTTTCAGCATATTAGGTGCTATATAAGCTTAGGAAATGTAAGATGAAATTTGACAAATTTACAGACGTTTGTATGACTGGGGGTAAACGTCATACCCCCAGTCATACAAACGTCTATAAATTTCTCATTTTTCAACTTTCATTTTCTCAGCTGATATTACACCTGATATGCTGAAACTTTGCAGGGTTAGTAAAGTGAAAGTGCTCGTTCTAGTGCTGGTACACGTTTTTAATTTAACTTATTTGACTTTTCGGCCGCCATTTTGGAGAAGGGCAGGGGCGGATTTAGGGGGGAGGGGGGGGCGAGGGGGCCGCCCTCCCCCCCCCCCCCCTTACTTTCAGTTCGTCGGAGATTTGTTTTGGGGTCAAAATATACAATAATTTTATCATTTTGTATGCAGTCTGTTGGAGCTTTTGATTTTTTTAGCTAAAGCATGATTTTTCGCTAATAATATGACCAAAGTTGTGCGAAAAAGCTTTCAACGTTACAGGCGTTAATATTACCCTTTTGAAATGACGACGAAGACTGGATGCAAATTACTTGTCTACAGTCAACCTATTTCACAGAGACTGTAACAACGTAAAATATTAATGTCTACATATATAATTATATATATTTTGGTTAGGTACAATGAGAATAACATTGTGACACGTACGTGCTTATGTGTAAAATGTATTTCCGTAATAACGGAAATACGTAAAGCTTTGCAGCTCTGTCGCCTCATCTTGAGGTTATAGCTTTGGATTATAGTGCAATTTCATCCAGTCCATCATGTTGATTAGCTCCCATATTATGGTTAGATATCGTTTCTTCCAAGGCTGTTGTGACTTTGGAGCGAAGAGTCACAAACCATGCATCATTATAACCACAACTTATAATTTTATTCAATATGGAATCCTGAATATCTTACTTTCCAGATTGCACCAGATTGCATGTAAGAGTACCCAAATTTTCCCTAGAAAGTAGCGCCTAAGGCGCTACTGAGGCGCGCTAACGGGCGCTGATTAGTATTCTTGTTCGGCCCCCACTTTCAAAAAATGCTACATCCACCCCTGAAGGGTCTATTCACTTGACTCTGAAGATGACTTTCGCTCAGGTTGTCGAAGCGTCATGATCAGTCAATGTCACCTCAAACAGTCCTTCTCAGAACTACACTTACGCGGATGATAATAATTTACGTACTTATATATGAGGGAATACAGCTGTTTCGACAAATGTTGTCCAAAAAAGCGTGAAAGCGTACGCGACAATGCCGAAAGGTAGTCTGGAAAATACCCAATAAATTTCATAAAAGCTCAGAATCCACAATGCCTTGACCGTACAGCGAAGACTTGAGATGGGGAGCAATATAGATTCTGAGCTTTTATTGAAATTTATTGGGTATTACAAGACTTCCTTTCGGCATTGTCGCGTACGCTTTTACACTTTTTTTGGACAACCTTTGTCAAAACAGCTGTATACAAGTCAACCTTGTCTGTTCGTCCTGGATGGTGCCATTCAAATAATCCCACACCAGAAAAGATTGTAGAGTTTGATTAAATGTTAGGAGAATGCTTTTCACTTCAACGTTGTCCTATATTAATGGCAAGACTTGTCAAAAAAGTTGTACTCGAAACCTCTATTGTCGATATTTCCGCTTGGCAGTTCTAGACTTTATCACATTTATTTTTTGTTTTTTTGTTTTTACCTTGTGAACTTGGAACGAGTAAAGAACATTGTTCTAACAGTGTCTGCAACAGTGTTTTCAAATAAACCTTACGAAGGCTAGTATTGGAACCTAGATATTAGTAGTATTGAGCAGTCTTTGCAGTAGCCTTTAGTTGGAACAACTCTTCATGCCATCTTCTTTTTTAACCGTTCACGATATCTTTTAATCCAACGTTGGTCAAGGAAGTTTGATGTTTATGGTCTTGGCAGTGGTTTTAACGCTAAAAATTATTGATGGGAGCATATTAAGTTTATTCCATAATCCCAAGAGAGGTCCTCTCTTGATAATCCTTAATGTATGAATTTTACTGCACGCCCCAGTACATGTGCAAGGCATGTCTCTACATTTGATCGTGGTTGGCTTTTTCGAAATCAACCCTAAGAAACTCTTCAGAAACTGCTTTGGATCGAATCTCTCTCCTAAAATCTCCATCTGTTGGAAGCTAGGTAAGAAAATGTAACTCCATCAGGCAAGCGAGCGGCGGCCTCTTTGTAATAAGACAAGGTTCGACAGTCTGGATTAAATTTTGAATCCCCTTGGATTTCAAACTTTTTTTTTGACAGAAGCTCGAAGGAGAGGCGCAGTTTCTTTTAGGTATGAAAAAGCGGCTGTGAACTATGTAAGCCTAACAAAGGTCCAGCTATCTCGCAGAGAACTCTTGAACACTTTAGTTTAGAGAACAAACAACATTCTTGAGCCCACCCTTAATATTGCTAACCACAATTAGCGTGGGCTCTTAAAAGGAGATTGAGCTCTGAGAACTGCTCTCTAAGGTTATATCTCTGAACGTTTGCACAAGCGGAGGTTATAGCATTTTTTTTCCTGCACTCAGGATCCCCAAACGAATACGTACTGGATGATTTACGACAACCAAACTGGACAGCTGACCCCGCTTGGTGTGGACCAGTATAAGCCGCCAGATACCTCTGTTACAGTTTTCCGACTTGTGGATGTCGCGAGCCACGAGACCACTACAGAGACCACTACAGTGCGACCAAGCTCGGGTTACAAGTTTGTCGCGAAAGGAGTTTTTGCCGTTTTCTTATTGGTCGCAGTCGAAAGCCTGGTATTTTTGTAGGTTGCTAGTATGACAGACGGGGCTTTGACCAATTTTGCTTCTTAGAAAACGGTTCGAACGGCTAAGGTAAATGTCTGAATAATGACCCGATAAGAGGTCGGGAAAAAGGTATGTTAATGCATTTAGCCCCTGATATCAATAGCTTAGAAACTAAATAAAAAAGCTTTACACCTTCTGTTGTCAGTTCTGTAGTCCTGTTTCTTTGATCTTTGATGTCCACTTCTTTGCCTGTACATATCACCTTTTACGTTCAAGTTTTGAGGGTTTGACACTTCAGCTGTGATCCGCCGCCAATTTGAGTTTTTACGTCGTCCCAGTTCTACGCTGCCGGGCTGGGAGGTGCGATGACTACCAATAAGCAATAGTTAACAATTATTCACCGAAGAGGAGGTGAATAGTGATACGTGGATAAAGATCCACCACTATTCATCGATACTGAGGTGAATAATTGTTTTAGTATCTACCACACAAGCTCAATAACCTAGCGGACCAAAAAATTACTTTATTCCTGACAATAAATATACCGACATCACAGTAATTAGTGAAAGTCTCGCCGTGTGAAGCTTATTGGCGGTAGACATTTTTTATATTATAAAATTTTCCGTCTCGCTTTCCTGCGGATAAGTAGATTTTCTGGAGGCAGCTGTTTAACTGCCCTGGTGTCATTTCTTCTTTCATCTTTTGCTTTTATAGTGCTCGGAAGTTTACGGTGATTTTGATTTTTCGCCTTAGAATATGAGGTTGGAAAGATCAAATAACTTACCACCTAATGCCATCAAACCAAACTTTATTGCAATCATGTTGTATTTTTTGCAACAGCCGCCTCGTTTATCGAAACATTTTCCCCCTAAGTGGCGCGTAGCGCCGAGTTGGCTATAATCATCTCATATCCAACAGGCGCGAGTGGAATAATTCTTTTATTAAAAACAATCAGGTAATATTGTTAGGACTTGCTGATTTCCTTTTCAAAAGCAACCAGAAAACAATTTATGGTTTTTACTTCTCGGGCCGCTTGCCAATCAAAATCCTGGAATTGTATTAAACAATGATCCAGTTTTTAATAATAAACATTGCTCTCATTTCCATAGTGTACATGATATCTTCTTGATAATATCTAAGGGTTTGTCCAATGAACATAGTGTGCGTTACAGACGGCAATTTTGTACCTTTAACAGTGGTATGACGTAGACCCTTTAACAAACATTACAAGTAGTTTTCTGTTCTTTTAAAGTCTTTCACGTTGACAACAGTGCGCATAAAAGTACAGTTAATGCTGGCTATTAAGGTTTAATAATGGTTAAATAATGCTTTGCCATGCTAGTATATGTACAATAAAAAAAAATGAAATTACACAAGTTATAAAAAGCGCATGGCCAGAGAAGAATTGGGGGAAACTAAATTCCCATACAAAGAATATTCTCCAAACAAACAAACAAAAAATGAAACAAATATTAAATTCGGCTAAAAACTACCTAAATTAAATTACCTACTAAAATTGATACTAAGAATTGTGAAGTAAAATTTACAAATGGCCCGAAGCTAACCTAACGAGTTACTCCTGATTTAAATAACACAAATGATCTAAAAGATAGAATTTAAAACTGCTCAATGAAGATGCATGCATAATGTTTGTTGGAATACTATTCCAGTCTGTTATGTAGCGATTATATTCACCTCCATCATGCCCTTCTCTCTCTAGTCTCCTCCTCTTTATTTTTTCTTCCCACATCGCAATTTTTCTCCCACAGCTCCCCACTACCTGAACACCTGGAACACTATGAATATTCATCTTAAGAGGGTTTCCTGTGAAACGCACGTGATCGAATGTTTGCCGTGATCCGGTGAACCCAAAAAGTCGAAAGCCGTGAACTTTAAATGCATGAGAACAAAAAGATATCTATCCATAGCCGTGAAAAACGACACCTACCTACCAGTCTCTTCGCGTTGTTTTTCCTGCTGCCTCGCCATATTTTCCAGGAATGTATTACAATTCGTCTACGTGTCGCAATTCGCTTTGTGTCGTGAAGGCATGCCAGTGATGTAATGGCGGCAACAAAACAACGAAGCGAATAGCTTTTCATTTAATGAAAAGTCACTTATGCAATTGGTATTTTCATGGCAGCCAATATTTGACGTTCATGTAATAAAGATTGTCTTTTCAAGCCCGCTGTGAAATCATTGCCTGATTTCATACCGTGGGGGTCTGGGTACGAGTCTGTGTATTATGGGATATGGGACTCAACACCCACATCGCCAGAAAGAGCACACCGAACTTTACAACATCCTCAAGTTTGGTGTCAAAATCAAGCTAATATTAGGAAAGATACAGCCATTCAAAAACTCCAAAAATTACTAAGAAATGTATGGAACGCCGGACGTGACGGACGATTTGTCCGGCGTTCCATACATTTCTTAGTAAATTTTTTAAGTTTTTGAATGGCTGTATCTAGCCTAATATTAGCTTGATTAACACCAAACTTGAGGATGTTGTAAAGTTCGATGTGCCCTTTCTGGCTATGTGGGTGTTGAGTCCCATATCCCATAATACACAGACTTGTACCCAGACCCCCGCGGTATGAAATCAGGCAATGGTAATGTTATATGTTGGAAGAGACACTACCCATGTGAGTACTTTATATTAGACTTACTCGTTTGTCGTTTTCATCCGACCTCATATTTGGCTGAATCAGTCGATTGGAACAAACTGTTGCTATTGAAACAAACTGCTGCGAGACAGATCAAACACATGCATTTTATACCGGCGTGTTAAATCCATAGCTATGAACATTGAACTTCGGTAATCTAACTAAGATTAATTTAATGTCAATCAGTCGGCAATAATTTGACTATAATGATTGATATTTGCCCTTATCGAAAGGTGCATCGTGCAATTCTAAGGATTTGGTTGGCTTAGCGACCATTGTATATGAGCCATTATACCATGCCCGAGAAATAGCGGCCATCAAATTATCTTCTGGTTGTTCTTGAAAAGCGAAATCAATAAGATCTGGCAGTACTTGTTGATTGTTTTTAATAAATCAAGTATACCACTCGCTCTTGTTGGATATGAGATGATTATATTAATGGCGTCTTATACCATCTCATGTACATATCCAACGCGCGATAGTGGAAAAATTGTTAAATAAATCATCATTCTATAAGCTCAAATTATTGATTGTTATCGATTTTACCGGGTTTTTTAAGAGGTTCTGTTGCACCCCAGAGAAATTTCCAATCAAGACACAGCTTGCTAGGGGAAAGTTACCCTTTTTAACATTACGATGTTGATGTAAAAGGTACAATGAAGATCTTTACGTTTTTGTCTATTTTAATTTACTTTTCATGGGGCTATCCGTTGAGCAATATGTTTGCCTAGATCTGTTCATTCAGTGCTTGTGTACTGAGCACTGTGTTTAAAGAGGAACTATCACGACGATTTTGCTGCATTTCGGGTCACTGAAAACTGCTCCGAAAATATATTTTTAAACGAAGTTGTTTTGTAACATGAAATTGCTCTTACAACACCGGGAAGGAAATGTTGAGGTTTCTCTCCTATTAGGAACGAACCATAATCAATTTTTTGCGACTTCTCTACAATACACAGAATGAACTAGAGAAAATTGGCCAATTTTTTTTTCAAATTCCAATCCGCTTGTATCCTAGCCATCCGCAACCAAACATAGTTAACAGTAGTTTCTGTGCACTAGTAGGGTTATTGTTAACAAAGCTAAACCATTATTCCATTGAAATTAACACGTTTTCTGACTATTCACAGCGACCCAAAATTCGGTGACACTACCCCTTTAACCGTTCAGTAGTCGAAATGAATTCATTCCAAAGGGGGTTTCTGCGTCATATGGCATGAATTACATCAATCTTCCCCACGGGTAAAATGTAACCTAACAATCAATGCAATGGGCTGATACCGGAAATCGATAAGTAGTCGAAAGCAAGAGACTATGAGGTAAGAGAGCGAATCCCCCATACATGCCCCTCTTCCTATGAAAATTTGTTCAATCTATTTTTGTTTGCGTTGCTATGTTAATGTCGACATCTTATTGGTCAGTTAGAGTGGCGTCATTTAATTTTAAACTCAATGGCGGATTACAATTTCCCAAAATAGCATGGCGCGAACTAAAAAAAGATTGAAAATAATTATCATGAGGCACAGGGATTCGCTCTCTTACCTCATAGTATCTTGTCGAAAGGCATCACGAAAACATGCTTCATCACCTGCTCAACGATTTGCAATATATAAATATTATTCTACTCCGGCGGCTGATTCTGCCCGCACTGACTTTGACGGAAGGCCAAATAAAGTTAAACTGAACTGCAATAAGATTGCACCGGCCGTTGATGCTCAGTTAATGGCCCGATTAATACTGGAGACGGATCAGCCGTCTGGAGCAAACTTTGGCAAAGAACGCCCGTCTGATAATTCGACTGTGTATAAATATGGGCTTTCAGACGGATAATCCGTTCGTACAAATTATCACTGTAGTTCATCTTGCAAACGTGAATTATTCGTCTGGACGGATGATCCGTCCCTAGAATAAATCGAGACAGTAAAAATAAATCTTAAAGTTGGAGACAATTCCAAAACAAATTTCAGTGATATTATTAAGAGGTTTTTTTAAAAAACACGTCATGAAAAATTTGTCTGATATTAGAATTCTGTTTCAAAACGGTAATTATGCATTATTGCGGTTAGGTGATCAGGATTCTAGTGATTGCGACTAGGCTTACAGCTTCAAAAAGGCCCTTGCGGCCTGCAAAAATATTTAAAAGCTGTTCTATAGATTACACAGCACATGTCATCAGCGTATTCATGAGTGCTTCATGGTATCATCATATCTTCATACTCTTCCTCTCTTTCTTCATCTCCGTCGTTGTCTTCTTCTTCTTCTTCTTCTTCTTCTTCTTCTTCTTCTTCTTCTTCTTCTTCCATTTTCTCTTCCTCCTCCTCTTCCTTTTCTTCTTTTTCTTCTTCTTTGACTACTACTACTTCTTCTTCGTCCTCTTCATCATCCGGGTCTGCAACCAAAATTACAACCTGGTTGGAGGCGTTTGATCTGAATGGCTTGTGGAGTGAAGCCCTATCAGCAGGCCTAACATGGTTTCCTCTCAAATCCAAGAGTCTCAAAGTAAAGTTTTCGACGACAGCCTCGTGGATGAGGTCGACACCAGGGGGACCAATATTGTTCCAAGCCAAGTCCAAAGTAGTCAGGGTGGAATTTATTTTCAGCGCTTCGGAAATGGATGCAGCACCAACGTCACCTATACTGTTCTCACGCAAACTCAAATTGGTCAGGAAGGAGTTCTCTTTGAGAGCTTCAGAAAGATAAGCAGCTCCTGCCGCACCAATACTGTTAAATCTCAGACTGAGATTTGCTAGGGATTTGTTTCTCATGAGGGCAATGGAAAGTGGAGCAGCACCGTCGACATTAATTTTGTTCGTACTTAAATTCAAGCTGGTTAGGTTGGGGCGTTCATTGAGGACCCTGGACAGGCGAAGAGCTCCATAATTGCCAATGGCATTCCTACTCAAATTCAAAGTAGTCAATGAGGGGTTTGCTTCAAGGGCTTGCAAAAGCAAGTCAACATGGTCATCATCAATACCATTCTCACTCAAATCCAAATCAATAATGGAAAGGTTTGCGGTGAGAGCTTTGAGTAACACTTCCATAGGCTCCACATCATGCACTTTTAAAGATTTAAGACGGAGATGTTCTCCCAGAGAAGAAACGAGTCGAGTGCGGTCCACAGCTGAGCATTCTGATAAACAGCGACAAGCTAACTTCAGGTACGAGTTAATTTCAATGGTACATGTTTCAGGAAGCGAATTAACATGCGAGGTGATACTATCCACAAGAGACGCCACGGCGTCCTCTCCACGACCATCTGCCCATCTGGATGCAATTCCACTCATGAAAAAGAACACCTGACTCAGCTCATTCAGGTACCTTTTATCATTCACTATTGCGCCACAGTCAATTTCTCTGTTGTAAATTTGAATGGAAAGATAAAAGCCAGCAAAGAATTCTTGAAAGTTCAGGTGATGAAATCCATAACGCTTACAAGACACCGGTTGCCCTCCGTCAGGCTGTATTGACAGCAATCCAGACTTGATTAAAAGATTGAGACTGTCACTTTCTTCGGATACTTCGAAAAAATGTTCTCCTTTGAGAAGGGATTCCAACGCAAAACGCCCCAGAAGTTTCATTTCTTCCTGGTAAGCCGAAGAAAGGGCATAGCCTTTTTTACCTTTGCTTGGCAATCCATTCTTTTTTTCATAGCGTCGAAAAACACGATCAACAATTTCCATGTACAGTACATGCTTTACTGTTGGTAGATTGTCCCCGAGGTCCTCAAAAAGAGCACAAAGTAAAGTTGCATGAAGAGGATTTCTTGTCAGCTCCCTTAAGTCTGTTGATAGACTACTGACATCATCACAATTCTCGTACACGTCTAAATCATCATCCGAGCTACTATCGGAGTCATCAGAGTAAACAAAATCCGGCACTCTCACAGAATCATCCCGGGACAAGTCATTCAAGGGCCAAATTTTTTCTAAAAGCTTCTCGGCCATGTGCTTCTTGTTTCGGAAATACTTTCGTATAAAATTCATGGCATCCTCCTTGGTGAATCCCACAATCTCCCACAGTGTGTGACAGTATCGTCTAACTTTCTTTCCGGCTTCGCGACGAGATGTAAGAGCAATGTAGCAACCTGGAAGATCATGTGTTTGCATTAAGCTGATGTAAAGTGGTAGTTTCTCAGGACACGCCTCGTCTAAGCCATCAAAAACGAAAAGAACCTTGGACGGATTTTCTTGAATGTATTTGAAAAACATTTCTTTGTCTTCCTTTTTGACACCTGTAGGGATATTCTGATCATCAATGGCTTCCCAGATGTTGGATTTAATGTCGTGACATCTGAGATGGAGCAGCACTTCAATACTTGGAAAAGACTCGTCCCATTCACCTTGTTTAGTTGCCCAATCATACGCCAGCTTCTGACAATACGTTGTCTTTCCCATACCGGGTTCACCTTCAATTAAGACCACTTGAGGGTTTTGGCAATCGTTGTGAGCTCGAAAGATAGCTGTCAAGTTGGTAATTTCATCAGTCAATGTTGCTCGTTCCTTTTCTCTGCCAACAATCTTTAGTCGTGTAAAAATATCCTTGACGTGAAAGCTTTGTTCATCACGCCAAGGAACTGGCATAACACGTTCTTCAAGTCTACTGTAGAGCAGACGGATCCTTTCAATGATATGGCTTGGAGATGACAGACCTAGTTAAAACAAAAATGACGAAAAGTAAGTTTTTGCTAAGGTATTTTAAAATACAGTCAAATCCTAGAAAAACAGACAAACTTGGCCCAATGAAGGCGTTCCGTGTCACGCTCTTTTATGAGGACGCACTCAAGAAGTCTTCGTATTCACCTTCCGCCTGAGACATCTCAGGTTCTAATTTAAATCGGCCGATACCAGCCAGCTTAACGTTTTATGCTTGTATTGAGGACTTTTAAGAAGAGCAGCTAAGAAACGTTTCTGCTTGTAGAGGATCCACTATTGCTCTTTTTCAAACCCCAAATCATCCTTAGCATGACATTTCAGTTGTCACGAGTGAATGTCATAAATTGCCTGGACAGGAGGGCAAGCCGACTTTGAGAGACAAGATACCCACTAGACAGCTTTCAATACTCTCACAAGCCACCCAAAGTTATAATAATAATAATAATAATAATAATAATAATAATAATAATAATAATAATAATAATAATAATAATAATAATTTAATAAATCAACTCCAAATAAAATAAAATAAAAATGTAGAATATATACATATGTACAATTGTGTTGCCTGCCTAAAGTTCCTTACATGAAAGATGTCTCTTTACACTACGACAAAAGGAATTGTACTCGGTTATGTTTCTAATATCTACATGGAGCTTACTAAAGTAGTTGCTGCCGAGTGCTGGAAAGTTACTGATTCTCTCCGGTAATAGAAAGGACAGGCGCAGTCGAAGATCTTAAGCTATAAGCACTGACTTTGCGCAGATTTCGTTTAAGATATCCAAGAAACGTATCGTCATATAGCGACTTATGAATTAACTTAAGTTAACCAAAGTGATCACACTTTAACTATGATCAAGAGAACTTTTCATCATGTTGTCAAGAGCTAAGAAGTTTATGCATGAGGTGTTCGAGAAGAATAGCTCCTTAGAACACTTGTACCAAACATTCTACTTAGAATAAATCAGGTGTAATTATTTAATAGACAGAGTTCTACACCTACCGACATGTTGCTCAGTATGCTCACTAATGCTCATGCCTTTTGTCGACTGCGATACCTGGCCAGCAGACGGAAATATTGCGCGTCTGGTGTTTATTGCGCTTTGAAAATTCAGAGGACCATCTGTTGAGACAGCATGAAAAAGCTTACGTTTGTGGTAATGGGACAAGGGCAAAAAGTAACATACATACCAATCATCTTCATTGTCGATTGCTTTTTAATTTCAAGGAAACACCTTCGCCACGTAACAGTGTTCTGTTATAATCGGACAGTGAAGAAGTACCCAAAAAGGTATCGGGAAGGGAATTTCCATTAGCCTAGTACATGAGGGAAGGACGTTTTTAATGACGTGCATGCTTTTCCCTGAAGATTTAGACTTATCCGTGGGGTCCAGAGAGAGAATTGCAGACTGTAAGTGGGTAATTTCCAAATTATGTTTTGATTGTATGGTGTACATGTAACGTTACTTGTTAGTTGTTTCAGATTTGTTTGTGCCGAGATACGGCAACCCCTCTTAAGCCAGGAATGAGGATTAAAGTTCATTTAAAATTAATTTTTTCTTTAGTTCAGTTGTTCACCTAAGGTGTAAGTCATTGTATACCAATGATGTCGGAAAGCGCCATTTTCCAGGACAATATATAGTTGAATCAGACTTGCTGCTTGGCTTAACCAATAACATCAGAGTTTCTGCGGCTCTACAATTTATTTTCACTGTATCTGTAATGCCCATCTCCAAAAACAAGAAAAACTAAACTGACTCACAGCCAAGGGTTATGTTCATAGTTTGCTCAAGATTTTGGTTACTCGCAGCTTCAATTTTCTTACAAAATAAGTTTCCTATAATGCTTTCAAAGATCATTTGCAAATTAAACTGTACCTGCATAATATTCAACCCACATCCGTTGGCTCCTCTCCGTTTCTGCTGGGCTCCGAAAAACGTTGCACGGATCTGTTGAATCAATATGACAGGAATGAAATAATGACCCAATCGTAAAAGGGCGGAACGTACAGCTCCAAATCTTGCAAAATTCACGAACTCGCCATTGCGTTTCAAGCAAAGCTCAGGATGTGAGAAGTTTTAAGCAGAATGTTTTAAGAAATTGAAAATTAATTCCTTCGATTTTATTTCACATTTGTTATACCTACTTGCCAAGAGATTGGCAATTGATGGGAGAATGATCAGCGAAATCTATTCCTTGGTGAAAATTGGATATGAGGATCTTAGAGAGAGTCTCTCTTAAAACAAGTCAAACTTTTACGCCTAGATTAAAATTAAGAATTTGCGTGGCAAATTACTCATTAGTAGACGTATAATTCAAATAATCTGCTCTCGTCAAATCCCCTTTGCGAAATGTCTTCTAAATGCATTCAATTATATTATCCAAAGCATTTTTTAGCCTGATGATGACAGACAACATGGCTTTAAGAAACTCCCTAAAGTTTGGTTTTCCTGTGCAACCGATATACTAACAACAGAACCTGCGATAGTACGTGGGATACAGTTCAAATCATATCACTAAACATTCATGATGACATGACAAGCCCTACGATTTCCTGCTGTAAAGAGTCGTAAGTACTGGAGTCAGCAATTTAAAGGCCCGGCCAAACGGAAGCAGTATCGTCCAACATGGTTGATTCCAACATGGTGCACTCGTTTCGCCACCTTGTTGGACGATGTTGCATTGTGTTGGATGATGTGGAAATGAGTTAATGATTTCCACCAAACATTATCTTCAATATCGTCCAACATTTCTTTTGTTCTTGGGTGTGAAGAACAATGTTGCATTTGATTAGCCACCTTGTTCAGCATTGTTGAACGCGCGCATGCCCACCAGCGGACTTTGCGGGTATCTGAATCCATGGAGATGATTTAATTTTCTAGCTTCAGAACAGTGTTCTGAATCTCTCGATGACGAAAGATTAAATACAAGCGATTTATCTTCCAACAGAAAGAGAACTGGCGTAAAGAAGTAAGTGAAAAAATTATAAGTCGGATCAGGAAAAGCAAGGAGATGGTCTGACATGGAGGTAGACCGGTCACAGACCACTTTTTGGGCAAGCCAATATGGCGCGGGTTTATTTTCTAAGGATTCTAGGTAGAGTTTGGTCCCAGGTCTTTGAGACCAAGCGTCGCATAAAACATGTTGCTTTCGTTTGGCTTCAGCAATGTTCAAGATATCGTTACACTAGTTTGGTTACCACTCGACAGGAGGGAACAAGGAGGGATGAATTTAAAGGTGTGATAAATTCTCCCTAATACTTAAGATATCACATTATTCCTAACAGTGTCAGAGTCACTCATTACTTTGGAGACCAGAATTAGAACTAGCTAAAAATCACGAACAAAAATATATTTTGTTACATTATTTATTACCTTTACTTTGATAATGGGGCCACGTACGGAAAGCCATAGAATCCTCCAGAATGTGTGCTACAACAGAGGCTGCCATGACACTAGCAAAAGGACTCCAACTTTCCTTGATCGACTCAGCGCCATCTGCATAATCAGCTACTCCTTTTACAACGAGCCATTCAAACCCACCATCATGAGCTGCTGTAAAAAGGCCTGCAGCAAATATTTAAAAAGTCGGATTATCCCACTGAACTAAAGTTTTCATTTCGTAAATCGAATTTGGTACACAATAAGTGATCGACCGGGGGTGTAGTGAGGTAATTCTGATTGCAGAAAATACGTTCAAATGTCTCCTAAGAGCTAGCTGCTATAAGGACTATAAGCGGCCATTTTGCCAGTGTGGTTGGTTTAGTTGCCGAGTGGTTGAGGCACGGCACAACATGCATGAAGAGGGCAGTGAACTCACCTTCGCCTTCCATTTCAATAGCAATCGCCGCAGGATGAGATTCAGCCAGCTGCTGTCGCCGCCACTCAGAACTGACCTTTTCTGGGCAACTCAGAAATTCACCATCTCTATGAATTTTGACTTCTCGAGCTTGCGGGTTTTGCAGAGGAGCCTCGAAGCCATCAGCCACGTGTTTGATGAAACATTGAAAATTCTTGCTCACAGTAACTCTCAAGCCACTTGACTCTGATTTTAATAATTGCGGAAACAACAACGTCGCCCAATTTTGCTCTTTGGGGGTCGATACTACTGCAGATCCCAACGGAAATGACGGCCTTTGGCCTCAGGAGAGTGACAGCAATCGGCACAACCATAATAGAACTACCAGGACCGCTGGAGCCTTCATAGCATCGAATTAAGGCAATTTTAACTCTCTCGTCTCCTCGTACACCATCGAAATACACGTGGCCAACATTGGCAAACCAGCACCTAAAGGGATTGACCAATTGCCTGTAGCATGCCAAGAACTCACAGTCCTTAACCGTTAGTAAAAGAAAGTCGACAGGCAGTGGAGCACAGCTTGGATCTTTTGATCTTTGTACGAGATCCTTGCTACGTGGGAGACTCACAGTCATCTGAGGAGGTTTGACATCACTACAAGCCTCCGTTACAGTGTTACTATCGTTGCTTCCCGTGCTTGACATGTTCCTCAACAAGAAATAACTAAACAAGAAAATAAACAAAAAACGAAATTACACATATTAGTTGCTGAATTACAACAACTGGAACAATCTTTAATCGTGCTCTTGCCTTACACTAATTTTGAATTGTATTTAAATAGTTTTTTTTTTTTTTTTTTTTTAAATAAAAGGTACTTCTTGGACTAACCATGAGGGCTAGCGGAACCAGGAAGACAATTTCCTAAGAATTTAACTTTAGTCACTTACTTAGTATTCCTTGATATTTAATAAACAATACAAGGCTGAACTCTCAAGTTGGGAATATATGTCACGTAACGATTAATTAATCTCGAGCAAAACAAACGCCTACTATATATTTACTTCGTGGTAAGTGCACAAGATTGAACGTTAAATAAAACCTTTCCAGCTGGTTATGATACTGTAGAATTTGATAGACCGTGGAAACGCCGAATAGCGGAAGGATTGAAAGAGAAAATGAAAGTGTTTAAGATAGTCAACTTGTCGATCACTCTGGTTTCGCCTATCACAAGCAATGTCACGCGAGCAATAAAAACAAAGCTCAATTACACAATTATTTGAGAGTAAAGGAGGAAAAAAGCTTGCAAAGACGTACATTAACGGATGCATGACATCTCTGTGGTTTGAGAAAACACTGAATGCGTTTTACGTTACCAATTTACATGACTGATGCAAATCGAGAGGGAGAGACCTGAGCAAAATCGTACCTAAAAGCCTAGATTAACATCTAATAAAATTACTTAATTCTAGGAACGCGTTTCTCGACAGCCTTGCGCAAGTGTCTGAAGCGAACAGATATATTTTGGACCACAAGAGATGTCAACGCTTGTAGAATGATTCAGCTTGTTCGTTTGCCGTTCAGCCCATTAAAAACGCCAAACATTGTTATTCATGGTAAACCACTCAGTTAACACGAACATCATGATGTTTAAGAGTAAGTCTGAATATACAAAACCGTGATTGACTTGTATTTGAAATTGATCTACACAAAATGTATAGTTGAAAAGCCGTTCAAAAACAATGAAAAACCAAGTTAGAAGCCGCTTAGTGCAATTTCGCTTGGCTATAAGTAAATTGCAGCTTGACTAGAATTTGTCTTTAATTTGTCTTTGTTCCCGTCAACGCGTAATATTAACTTCCGCACGTATAATTGCAAGAATAGACCGCAAAGTTTGCTGCTAATATTGTCTAAGCGTCAAGCGTCCTTGTCCAAAAGACGACGTAGACACGACTCGTGCCCTAAAAGTTTGGATTAATCATCGCAATGCCACTCAGTTAAAACTTAAAATGCTTGAAACGCTATGATGTCTAAATAATTAGACTAATGGCTTGTGTTTACTTCAGCACACACAGTATAATAAGCATAATAAGTAAGTTAGCCAGTAATTTCTTGAATTAAAAATCTCAAGGTACAAACCTGCTCCATAGAACGAAAAGGTGGCCGATCTGAAGTTGAGAGAGAGCATGTTTGTAGTTAAGTACGGCAGAGCAGAAACAAAATAAAAGAGACTTTACGTCATAACAAGCTGAACAAGGGTGTAGGCGGTTGACGTCATGCATTCACCTTGCTGTCGGTCACGTTTAGAGAGCTGAACTTTCAAGAGTGTTTTTTGATTATTTTGAGAAAAGGGCCAAAAACTTTAAGTTCAAACCTGGGACCTGCTGTTTCGCTGTTTTGCCAAACGGTTGTTTAATTAAATTTTCTACCAACTCCACGCTAAAGCAGAAAAATAAAAGGGAGCTTAAGCAATGACGACGGCGACGACAACGCCAACGCCACAAAACAATAGGTTTAATAAGCAAAAGCAATCTCTCTGCACGTGTGTTTTACATTTTGGTGTATTTCTTCGCTGTCCTCTGCAAAACAATAACGTAAAATAACTAAATTATAGTTTTTTTTTTTTTGGGAGAGTGAGCACAAGACGGTGAATTTTTCATTTTCTTTCTTCACTTGAACGCCAATCCTACGAATTTGGTCCCTAGATAGTTCGCCGTTCTATAAAAGTTGAGCGAATTGAAATAATCGTGAAGTAGCACAAATGAAGTAAAGTTTATATTTTCAGGTCGCGTGCACCCACGGAAACACCGACCTGAGTATTTTTATAGCTTCCTTTCTCAAAACTCGTGTCTTCTGTTGTCACATAACTTTGTAATCGAAATAATTCTGAACATAGTCTTTGGAACGTATGATAAGATTGCTCCGTATTTCCGGGAAACGATGAGCCTACGTATGATAATTACCAGTTTCTCGGAAAAAGAGGAACTGCATTCTTACAGGAAGTTGTCTCTTCTTAGTTTCCGGTTTTATAGCCAAAGGCAATTGTAGACGTCTGCACGTAGACTTCGCTCTCCGATGATTATAAATGCATTACTTCTTCGTTATGTCGATTTTTAGTGGGCGAAGGCTAATTAAATTCTGATTACGGAGCATATAAAGTTATAAAACATGAGCTTCAGTACAGGGAATCGAAAACTGCGCGAAAGGTAACACTCTATTGCCACGTAATTTGTGACTCTAGACTCGCGTTTCTTTTTCTAAGGGCCACATCTCAGACATCTAACAAGCGAATCTCACAAGCTTTATCAAACTGTGTTTTAAAAGGATGTGACAAGCGAACGCGATTGAAAACCGCTACTGCTCTGAAGTCCTCCCCTCCCCTCCTCCCCTAATTAATACCCTACAATAGCGGAACTCTAAGCTTGTGACATCTAAGTTAACTTAATATGCTCCTTGTGTAGCGAATGTCACCACTGCTTGGTTCTGTTCATTTACGGAATCAAAGTGCCATCGAACATTATCGAAAATATTCGAACATTTGAGACAATTTGCCGCTTTTGTTTCACAATGACGGCAATGTGAACGTTCTACTAATAACTATTCACACTCGCCCCCCCCCCCCCCCCCCTTCCGCCCCGCCACCGCACCAGGAAATAAGGCAAGAGAAGACAAGAGAACCATCTGTCCATTGGATATTTCCATTGACCCGTTTGCGTTAGGATTTTGTCATCCCTACAGCATCTACACAAGTGTATACTATTAACATTTCTCTTTTAGATTTGTTCTTTCGAATTGCGGCAAAACCGGAAGGCAGGGGGGGGGGGGGGGGGGAGAGCTCACCTTCAACAACTGAGCGATGGGACGAGGGCTGGAGGGGCAACATTATTATCTGAATGATGTTGTGTTAGTTTGCCTTTTACTTTGTTCAGTTCAAGCTACAGGAACGACTTCACGACGGCTAGCTTGCGAGCATAAGCATCTACTGTGTTTGCCGTTTGTTGTCTCACTCGAAACACCATCAACCAGTCATCCTTTCTGATTACAGTCTTCCTGACCCCTCCCCCGACAAATGACGTACGTCAGTCGCTTAGTCGGAATCTATCATTTTTAGTTTAGACTTCCTCGCTTGCGAGGTTCATCTACATGATGTGCTCTATTCTTCAGCTTCTGCGCGTGCAGGTATGTTCCCTACTGATAGGTAAGCTTTTCGAGGTGTTTGAAACACATAAGAAGCTATTCTGTAATTATAGAATCATGATCAATTTATGCGCGATAGAGTTTAACAAAGCGCAGAGCGGTTTGGCGTCTAGCCAGCCGTGAGTACAACAGATCACAACAGCCCCCGCACCGACAATTAATGCTTGTCTTGTTCATTTCGTTTTTGTAACTGTGATAAAATCAACAACTATAAACAACAGTCATATCTGTGATGTGCCTTCTTCCTCTCTAAAAGGAAGTTTCCAAATTTCTTCTTGGTTGCAACCTTTTTGCAGATCATATTGTGTTTTGCTTCATTTTGCTTTCAACTAGAGCAGACACTTGTAAACCTTGTAAGCCTTGGCCTTCTATACAGTATTAAGGCTGTAATAAACAAATCGCGTTCATCAACTCGAAGTCAAGTTGCAAATGATGACTTCTACCAAGGGCAAAAAGACAATTTTTTGATTGGAAACGGCGGGGTTTATTTATTGTTTCTTATTTCTCAAAATTAGGAGGATTGTTTTTAAAGATTATGATCGACCTTCATACCACTGAAAGAATTTGATTCGCCAGCACATTCCAACAATTCCGTTGGCGATGTTTTCTTTGGGGCTCTCAAGTGATCTTTCCATTTGGAGTATTTTCGGAAATGCATTACCTTCTCCTACAAACTATTGAGAACGTTTCTATTCGATCGTCCGTTGCTTCACGGAGAGGTAGTTTTCACAAATTCCTTTTATTTGGTTTGAACGATTGCGCAAATGCAAATGCTGTTCGCGCGGCCCAGTTCTATTACTTTCGCGACACTTGAGTGAAGGACAGTATCAAAGAATTAAAGAATGTTTTGTCTAAGTGATTGACAAGGGAGTCACAAGACCAAAGTGAAAGGATTTGTGTGAGGTGGGAAGGGGGGGGGGGGGGGGGGGAAAGGAGGGGTTTGCTGGGGTACTGTGTTTAAATGTATGTCTTCATCTACGATGTTAACTTATTATTGCTTTGTTTGTTTGTTGCTTGTTTTTTTCTATTTGTTTCGTTTTGTGTGTGTACTAATTTAAAGGTCCAGTCTATTAGCTCCTGTAAAATCATTCGCGGTTGGTATGTTTTGAGTCTTGCACCCCACCGCTTAGTACTTTACTTACCCCCCCCCCCCCCATCCCTCTTACCCTCCCCTCCCCCCTCTATGCACCCATCCCGAAAATAACGTCATGTACCCATGGTTGCCATGCCGCACCTAATTTGAGCATCAAAATCACTCTTTATCTAACGCTGGTTTCAGTTCAAGCGTTCTGAAACGTATACAAATGTCCATCAAATCGATGTCCCCTCGTCTTTGAAATCTGACTTGGAATGAAGGTTTGTACTTTAGATTTGAATTGAAGCGCACAAAGCAAACTTTCAAGCGGCATTTCTAAGGTTCCATCACGATTCATGAGCATCTCATTTGCATTGACGTGACTCCAGCGTTTGCTTTGTTCACTGTCTGCATCTTTGTGAGAATGCAGTATTTATACTTTTATGTTTGCAATTCTGTAAAATGACCATTGATCAAAGTTCGTTTCTGGCAATGGGCTTTGAGCTAAAGACTAACCATTTTACTATGATAAACATTACCATTTTTAATTTACTTTGAGCTCGTCTATTCACTCGTGTGGAAATCAATTGACTTAAAGGTGTTTGGCGCTCCAAATAAAGATCTGCTGAAAATTGGTGAAATAGCGCCCATTAGCAACTACACCATAAAGCAAACTTCAATAGCCTTTTCACAGCCGTAACAATTAACGTTGGCTTGTGTTTAGCTTTCTCTAAACAGTGCCTTCAAATTATCCATCGAAGCTGCTAGCACAGTGACCTTTAGCCATACATTACTTGTGAAATGCATTGGTTTTTTTTACCCTAACTTACTTTCATTTTTCTTCTCGCTTCTTTTGCAGTGCTTGAAAGCGTCTTAAACGTCTGTTGCAGATTTCTGATTGTGTTTTAAAAACCAAAGAGCCTTAGACAGGTATAGTCTTGATATATAGTCTTTTAACATTCTTTTATAAGCCTCTCACGCTTAACTAGATTTTAATACGTATACATGCCATAAACCACTTTTCACCGAAAAAACATTCACCGACATATGAAGCTTACTTCAGACGATATAAGATCCAGATGCATAATTGGGCTTCTTTCTTTCTTTCTTTTTTTTTCTTTTTAAATTTCTTTTCGCTCTTTTTGATACTGAAAGCTTTGTATTTTTGAAAAGCATTGTTTCCTCTTTAGTGGGGCTCTTGACACCCTGCTGTGAAGATTGCTGTATGTTTGCCTTCGGCCATTTATTGCCATTGTTAAATAACTATGGATTAATTTATGTTGGTTTATTTTTAATGCTCGCGTGACATTCGAGTGAACTGTGTGGCGTCTATAAGTTTCTTTCGCTTTATAAATGCTAATTTTTCTTTTGTTTCTTTGTTTTGAAGGCCGAAAAAAAGGACATAAAAATTGTGGGCTGCACATAAATAACTCGAGGATCCATTACAAGTACAGATAGAATTCGGCTTTCGGTGAGTATGCTAAATGCAATAATGTTCATATTTTACTTAATATAGTCCTGTTTGTAGTAATTTCAAAAGACTGACTACTTTTTTTAGTTGATCGCTCTGTTAAACGACAAAACCGAGCATTTGATAAGTAGGTCAGGGTAAGAACTAGACTTTGAACAGTCTATCTTTTGCTTGCAAAAAACTGAGCCAGCGCGATATTCCGGGAGGGGGCGGGGGGTGGGAGTGGCGCATGCGACCCGCGCGAGTAGTTCTTCCTCGCGAATTCTCGAGCAAAAGAGAAACTGCTCGCAGTCTAGATAAGAATTTTATTCCACCTTAGCTTGGTAAATACGTATAGCATGCACAGAGTACTAGATTGACCAAGCTAGAAACAAAGACAATGTAGTGTTAATGTAAAAGAAACCGGTTTGTAACGATAACATCAACAATGAAATTTACTGATATGATTCTTGAATGTCCTAGTTAGTTATTTGCTGTAACGAGCCGAACTATAAAAGGATTTAAAATAGCCGGTATAAATAGACCAAGCTGAATCTTACTTGATATCTAGATAACTCTACATGCATACAAATGTAATATGTACGTCTGGAATTTCTTTCTTCTATGTTTTGTTTTGTGTTGCGAAACTTTCACATTCTAAGCAAATTGGGATTTCCGTTGAATTAATAAATCAAGAGAGCCACAAATAGACCATTTCCGAGTTGCCGTGAACCTCATTATGAAAGCGAGGCTAAGTGCAAAACTTTTCGTATGAAAATTAGTTTTATTTGCAGACAAATGAAAAATAATTTTCATAATAAAATTTTTGCACTTAACCTTGCTTTCACAATGAGATCCAAGATAAAATCGGAAATGGCCTATTTCCTTTTGAAGATGGTTGGAATGTTCTTATTTTTTGACTTACCATTCGTTTTGATTTTTTTTTTTTCAATCAAGAAACAATTGAGAATCAGATCAGCAAATCCTTCTCCCCACCCCCTTTACCAACTGACAAGGGCTGAATATAATTTAGGGTTAAGATTTGTTATCGCATCTGCAGACAAATATACTATTTGTTACTGATTTTTTCTTTCGTCGTTATCTCTATCTTCAGTAACATGTCGAAAACAGTGGACAAACCTGTCAGCAGTGAAAAGATGCCTTACACTGATGATGGCCCTCCTGAGATGAGTGTAAGTCTTCCTTCCATGGGAGATGTTGAAACAAGAGCAAAAGATCCAAGTTATGCTCCACTGCCTGTTGACATTGTGTTACTGACAGTCAACGACTGCGAGTTCTTGGCTTGTTACAGGCAGTTGATCAATCCTTTTAGATGTTGGTTTGACGATATTGGTTACGTGTATTTTGAGGGTCTGGGAGAAGACGCGGATGAGAAAGTGAAAGTTGCTTTAATTCGATGCTGTAAAGGCTCCAGTGGTCCTGGTGGCGCTCTGATTTCCGTGAAAAATTCCGTATATGTGCTCAGACCTAAAGCAGTCATTTCCGTTGGAGCATGCAGTAGTCTCAACGCCCAGAAAGCAAAAGTTGGCGACGTTGTTGTTTCAGCAAAATTAACAACGTATGCCTCTAAAGTAGTGACGCAAAATGAACAATGGGCTGGCATGAGAAGTTATGTGAGCAGACGTTTCCTCAACGTCATCAAACATACAGCTGAGGGTTACAAGGCTCCTCTACATAGCTCACAGTCTCGAGAGATCACAGTTCATTGTGATGGAGAGTTTCTGAGTGGCCCCGAACAGGTCCGTGCTGACTGGCGGCGCAACCAACTGGCCGAATCTCATCCTCAGGCGATTGCTCTTGAAATGGAAGGAGAAGGTAAGTTGACAGTTTAGTTGGGCCGCAACACAACTAATCATAACATAGATAGAGCCGTGCAAAATAAGCTTTTTGTCCTCACTATGACGTGATTTGCATGTGACATTCCCTCAATCACTTCCCATAGGCACTTACCCCAGAAACGTATGTTATCCGTTGTTTTACCTATGATTTAACCTATGATTGTGGGAACGTTTTCCGTTTTTTTTTTTTTTAATCACAAAACGCAACGCCCAAAAACATTTGGGTAACGTTTACTGGATGAAATAAAGGCCGCATGCAGAGAATCCGGCGAATCTGAGCTAAAATAGCAAAAGGCGGTGTAAAAAGCCGCAGCTTTTGGTCTGTTTTGCCCCGAGCACTCATTTAGTATGCTACACGGAGTCTGCTGCTTTCCATTTATCCATATGCATGGACTTTCTTTCATTCAATAAACTTTCAGTAAAGTACCTTCCGCTGTTCGTATTATAGGAGTGTTTACAGCGGCATTTGATGATCAGATTGAGTGGCTCATTGTCAAAGGAATAGCTGATTATGCAGATGGTGCCGAGTCAACAACAGAGAGTTGGACTCCTTTTGCTAGTGTGATGGCAGCCTCTGTTGTAAAACACATTCTAAGGGATCCTAATGTTTTCCGTACGTGGCCCCATTATCAAAGTGAAGGTAATGAATGTCTATTTAACAAGAGAGGCTATTTAATTTGTGTTCTTGTTCTTTCATGCACAAAATTTTGTAAGGTGACCTATTTCGAGACCGTTGACGCTGGATACAAGGACCAAGAGAAACTCTTGACCTGGTGATGAAACACGCTAACCAACTAAATAATCAGTGGTCTAGGAACAGGCCCATTTTCGTTAAAAAATCAGTTATTAGTTCAAATTCTTCTCTTTGGCAAAAAACAGTGACTGAAAGTGACCGCTAAAAATACTTAAATTATTGCAAGGACTTCTTGTCACTCTTAAATCGTGATGTCATTTTCTGATCATTTGATTTTTTTTCCTTGTAAATAAATAAAAGGCGCGGTTTCTTAGGAATGGTAAATAGAAAGTAGAAAAAAAAAATTGGTTACAATTAAATATGGCAGGGTAATTTATCTTAGGAGTTAGCGGTAGGTGTTTTTTCCATTGACTAAACAGCCCCGCTCTGTAACAAAGAAGCCCTCGAAACTCGTTCTTGGTTGTGACGAGTGCATACGTAAATCAAGAGAAGAAAAAAGTAACGGCCACGCAATACATAATAGAATAATTATGCAGTTCACGTTCCTTTATCTCCGGATATGTTCTTGTCACGGTGTGCCATTAATGCGTTTCGTTATTTTGTGTCTCTACAGAAGCTTCTTCCGATTGTCGAGGCTCAATTGATACAGAACGCGGAAGAAAGCGGAAGCGGACTGATCAGTATCCAGGTACATAGTCAAAACAGCTTCTCGATTTTCCAGTTTAAGCATCTGACCATGGTGTTTTTAGAGCGGTTTTCAATTGAGTAAATAAAGTAATTGCGTTTTTGCTTTGCTTTTGCATTAATTCAATTCAATTCAATTTATTTGCCATTAACAAAAAAATACAACATAAATACATTATAGACGACACACAATATTCTTACTATTACAATATTCATACTTGACTATTTACAATATTAAATGTGTTAAAGGCTAGGAAGCCTATATAGAAGCCGGGGGCTTATAAACTATAGGCTTCCTAGAACTATTGGATAAACCATAGAAGTTAAGGGTACTGATTGAAATTTCCAATTAAATTTTTTTTTTTTTAAAGAAGAAAAGAAAAAAAAAAGGAAAGGAAGAAAAGAAAGAAAAGGTAAAGAAAAGGTGTGTAGCTCAACAAAGAGTCAATTTAACTTAGATAGAAGGAATTTTTTAAGTCTTTTGCCAAACAAACTGATAGTTTCACTGTTTTGAATTTCACGACTTAGCGAGTTGAAAAACGAAGGACCTTGAAACCGAATTGAGAATTTTCGAAGATTAGTTCGACAATAAGGTATATAGAAAAGGTTGGAATTTCTTGTTTTATAAGAATGTATTTGACTTGCAAGAGTAAACATATCACGAAAATAATTTGGAAGTAAGCTTCTTTTAAAAAGATACATAAATTTACCTATTTGGTATAAATAAATGTCAGAGAATTTTAAAATCTCCTGTTCTTTAAAAAGAACACCGGTATGAGCATCAAAAGAAACTTTTGATATTATTCTAATTATCTTCTTTTGCAGAACAATAATCCGATTTAAATTAGACTTATACGTCGATCCCCACACAGAAACACAATAAATTAAGTAAGGGTAAACTAGACTATAGTACAAGGAACGTAAGGAGGTTTTGGGGAGGCAAAAACTAGACTTATAAATAATACCTATTGATTTTGATATTTTTCTAGAAACACTAAGAATGTGAGGCTTCCATGACAAATGCTCATCGAGGATAACACCTAAAAATACTGTTTCTTTCACACGTTTAATTGCATTGTTGTCAATTTGAATAGATATATCAAGTGTTTGCCTCCTTTGGGGTGGTCTAAAAACCATAAAATTTGATTTTTTAAAGTTAATGGACAGTTTGTTTGCTCGACACCAATGAGTTAATTTAAGCAATTCAGAATTCAAGATTCCAGGAAGCAAGTTAAAATCTTTGTGGGAGAAAAATATGTTTGTATCATCTGCAAAAAGAATAAAGTCCACGACCTTCGACACGTTACACAGATCATTTATATAGAGTAGGAAAAGTAGGGGACCTAGTATAGAACCCTGAGGCACCCCGCACTTAATTTCGCAAGACTCCGACCTAACGCCATTAAATTCCACATATTGTTGTCTATTGCTTAGATAGCTTTCGAACCATCTAAGTGGAGTGCCACGAACACCATAATGCTCTAATTTTGAAATCAAAATGTTATGATCAACGGTGTCAAAGGCCTTGGACAAGTCTATAAAAATACCAACTGTGCATTCCTTATTGTCAATGGCGGAAGAGATTTTGTCATATAAACAAGCAAGAGCATAAGCGGTGGAGTGATGCTTGCGAAAACCATACTGATTGTCAGAGAGAATGTTATGATTATTAAGAAACATTACCACGCTCTGTGATTGGTTGATAAAACTCGCGCCACCTTCTCAACCAGTAAGATATACACCCAAAATCAATCGTGCCTCGCTAGCACGTGTTTTCCTACGCTTGGCGCCGGTTACATGTATTTTCTTTGAATTCTGATTGGTTCATTGCTCTGTTTGCTTCTGTTGTGATTGGCCAGAGTAATTACTTTGGTTTTGGTTTTACCACAGTCGATTGAAAACCGCTCTAGTGATCGACTATTCACTGTACTAAACTTACAGAGACTACATTCAATTGATTTAATTCACTGTAATTAGTTGCAACTTAAACGTATGGTGTAACTGTTTTCTATAGGCAGTTATTCCTATCGGTACGATAGAAATTATATAGATGCTTGGTAGTTGAATGGAAGCTACTTTGTCATCCTTTGTTTTATGTTCATCGGGCAAGCAGGCAAACCACCTATCAATATTTTTGTTGTTGGTTGAATTTTTTTTATGAATAAGTTTTCTTCAGAACGAAACCGTCGGTGTGTAGAGAGACACATTGCTATTAAATTTCACAAATTAAACTAAGAGGTCGAAAATAATTTAAACCACATTCAGAAAGTAACAAGAAATGTACTTGCAAGTCTTCCGGCATTTCGCAATGAAAGCTTAAATAAGAGAGTTGAATTTATTGAGATATTTAATGAAAAATTCTACTCCTACCTTAAAATAGGGCAGATAAGACACGAAACTCCACCTATTATAGCAAAACGCTGAATTGGTGCTCCCAGAGGATACCAGTTAAGCGAGCTTCTTTTCCATCGAATATCGATGTTTCCCTCGAGTCAAACATGGAAACAAACAAACTGTCTCATTTTGAATCAGCCACTACGTGTTGTTGTTAGTAAGTACCAACTTTGTCCTCTTAACGACCCAAGAATGAAGTAATCTAAGGGATTGCGCACAGCACGTGTGTTTATATCTTATTTAATCAAGTTGTATCTTTTTTTTTTCGACAGACGCTTGTTTGTCTTCTTCCCATACTCAGAGCCCCATAACAGCAACGAGTGGAAGATCTTCACCTTCTACCCAGGCTCCACAACGGACTGAGGGCAGGACAATGATTGCGGGCGACGCAGGTACGCTATAAATAATATTATTCAAGTCATCTGATCATAGTGTAAAGGTGGGTTTAAGAGTTTCCTAATGCTTTTATTTTGTATTGCTCCCATTCCGTTTTGACAGAGAAAGGGCACTATTTTAGAACTTTTCAAATCGGTGGGTAAAGTGTCCCGTTGATATGTGCAGTGACTGCTTCGTACGCGTAATTAAAATCCCAGCTGAAGAACGTTTTGGTCGAAAAACAAATAGAGGTTAAAAAAGTTCAGTGACATCTGACTCAATAATTCTTCGAATGAAAAACTGGGAAAGCCATTAAAGATACTTGAAGATCACAGTCCTCATTAAATAGATGGGGCTTTAAAAAGATACAACGTTTAGTTGAATATTTACTTAGGAACCATATGAACGCAGGAACATCTAAGCAAATCCACACCCCCACCGTCGTGAATGAAGAAATCAGTAGAGGCCAGCAGGGTTTGGCGGGTGCTCATCTATTTTGTTATGTTATGGAACGTAACAAAACCCTATGCGAAAACCTATGATGAGATAATTTCTAAATAATGCAAAAGAGAACAAACACGTCATTGTCAAATTGTGTCAATTAATAGAAATACATATAGACAATATCCACAATGGCACTAACTGGTATCTTTTGTTCCTGTAGGAGCTTCACAAATAAGCAACTTTATACAAAGGATCCGACAATTCTACCAAAGACGCGAAGCCCAGATTTTTCCACTACCTTGGCATGAAGATTTTTGCTTTCATCTGAAAGACCTTTTCACCAGACTTAGGATCGTTGAAAAAGAAAAGACACGTGGAATCCTGAAGGATGAAATCTCGAACATGACGGGTATCTTTAGAAGACACAGAGATTGCCAAAAGCCGAGGATCGTCCTCATTGAAGGGGAACCAGGCATGGGAAAGACGACCTACTGTCAAAAGCTGGCGTATGATTGGGCTACTAAACAAGATAATGAATGGGACGAGTCCTTCCCAAAAATCGAAGTGTTGTTGCTTCTCAGATGCCGTGATATCAAATCTAGCATATGGGAAGCTATCGAAGAACAAATTCTCCCTGACGATCTTGACAAAGAAGCTAAAGATATTGTTCTTCAATTCCTCCGAGAGAATCAGTCCAAAGTACTTTTGGTGCTCGATGGATTAGATGAGGCGGAACCTAGCAAACTAGACATGTACCTTAAATTAATTCAAAGTAAAGAGTTTTCCGAAAGTCACATTGTTGTCACATCTCGTCATGAAACAGGAAAGAAAGTGAGGCAATACTGTGATGCATTATGGGAGATAGCAGGTTTCACCGAAGTGGACGCGAAGAATTTCATAAGGAAATATTTCCAACACAAGGAGCACTTGGCTAAAAAGCTTATCAGAAACATTTGGCCTTATCTGTTTTATAAGGATCATGATGATGAAAATGATGACGACGATGTTGATGTTGTTGTCGTACTACAAGGCTTACAGGAACTGACAAAAAATCCACTTAATACAACCTTACTCTGTGTTCTTTTTGAGGATTTTGACGGTAGTCTGCCAAACAGCAGAACGCAATTATACATCGAAATTGTCCTATGCGTTTTGCGGAGATACGAAAAAAAGAACGGTTTGTCAAGCAACAGTGGAGACCTAATTACAGTTTACAAGAAAGACCTGATACTCCTCGGGCATATGGCGCTACAGTCTCTTCGTAATGGAGAGTTACATTTCGAAAAACAGGAAGAGGTTTTCAAAGGAAGCCCTTTAATCAAGTTCGGATTTCTTTCAATCCAGACTGGTGGTAGTAAGAGAATACCTTGCATGCGTTGTGGATTTCTTCACAAGTCTCTTCAAGAATTCTTTTCCGGCCTTTATCTTACGTTTCAGATTCTCGACGGAGAAATTGACTGTGCCTCAGTAGTGACTGATGATAGATATCGGCATGAACTATTTGAAGTTTTCAGGTTCATGGGTGGAATCTTAGCCTCAAGGAGTGAGAAGGTCGCATTATCTCTTGTAAGTAGTTGGGTTGAGCATATAAATTTCAAAAGCTCCACCTCAAGCGTTGACCTTGGTGGAGATCTTCTATTGGTCTTCGCCTGTTTATCGGAATGGACAGTCCAGAAAGTAAACTTTCGTGCTCAATTAGTTGATATTTTAGGAAAGCACCTTGATCTTTCTTTTGTCACTGAGTTGGATTTAAGTTCAAGGTGTTTACATTCTAATATCGGTGTTGAATCCCTTTCCCAGGCCCTCACGGTAAACTCCTCCCTGACTAATTTGAATTTGAGTCACAACAGTATTGGTGATACCGGTGCTGCATCCCTTTCCCAGGCCCTTACAGTAAACTCCTCCCTGACTAATTTGGATTTGGGTAGCAACAGTATTGGTCACACCGGTGCTGCATCCCTTTCCCAGGCCCTTACAGTAAACTCCTCCCTGACTAATTTGGATTTGAGTTGGAACAGTATTGGTCACACCGGTGCTGCATCCCTTTCCCAGGCCCTTACAGTAAACTCCTCCCTGACTAATTTGGATTTGAGTAAGAACTGTATTGGTCTCACCGGTGCTGCATTCCTTTCCCGGGCCCTTTCAGTAAACTCCTCCCTGACTAATTTGGATTTGAGTTGGAACAGTATTGGTCACACCGGTGCTGCATCCCTTTCTCAGGCCCTTACAGTAAACTCCTTCCTGACTAATTTAAATTTGCGTGCGAACAGTATGGGTCATCCCGGTGCTGAATCCCTTTCCCAGGCCCTCAAAGTAAACTCCTCCCTGACTAATTTGGATTTGAAAGAGAACAGTATTGGTGATATCGGGGCTGAATCCCTTTTCCAGGCCCTCACAGTAAACTCCTCCCTGACTAATTTGGATTTGAATAGCAACAGTATTCGTGAGACCGGTGTTGCATCCATCTCCCAGGCCCTTACAGTAAACTCCTCCCTGACTAATTTGGGTTTGGGTAGCAACAGTATTGGTGGTACCGGTGCCGCATCCATTTCCCAGGCCCTCACAGTAAACTCCTCCCTGACTAATTTGGATTTGAGTTGGAACAGTATTGGTCACACCGGTGCTGCATCCCTTTCCCAGGCCCTTACAGTAAACTCCTCCCTGACTATATTGGATTTGAGTTTTAACGGTATTTGTGGTACCGGTGCGGAATCCCTCTCCCAGGCCCTCACAGTAAACTCCTCCCTAACTAATTTGGATTTACGTTGTAACGATATTGGTGATACCGGTACTGCATCCATTTCCCAGGCCCTCAAAGAAAACTCCTCCTTGACTAATTTGAATTTGAGTCACAACAGTATTGGTGATGCCGGTGCTGCATCCCTTTCCCAGGCCCTTACAGTAAACTCCTCCCTGACTAATTTGTATTTGTATCGGAGCAGTATTGGTGATACCGGTGCTGCATCCATTTCCCAGGCCCTCAAAGAAAACTCCTCCCTGACTAATTTGGATTTGGGTCACAACAGTATTGGTGATGCCGGTGCTGCATCCATTTCCCAGGCCCTCACAGTAAACTCCTCCCTGACTAATTTGAATTTGAGTTGTAACAGTATTGGTGATCCCGGTGCTGGATCCCTTTCCCAGTCCCTCACAGTAAACTCCTCCTTGACTAATTTGGATTTGGGATGTAACTTCAGTATTGGTGAAAAGGGTACTATTTGCGTTTCTGAGGCTTGTAAATTTAATAAAACGGTAAATGTTGATTTACCTTGTCGAATTTTTTGATTTGACTGAAGAAAAAATTAAAGCAAGAAGTTCAAAGATATGTGGTCACCACTTAATTGACTCAGGCCTTAGTTCACAACAGATGCTTCAGCTAAGTTTAGATCTGTGGGCTTAAAACTAAAAGTATTGCTATGACACTGCTAAGGAGAGCTATACAGAAAGTTTTTTCCTGTGGTGGTGTTCAAGAAAATTCCAAATTTTGACGTCTTTTTTATAAAATGAAGCTTTTGAGAGGTACGTCGGACACGAGACGTTTTTCCAGATTACGCAAAACGATTTTATATAATTGTAAGAATGGTATCTTAATTTAAGATGTTGATGAATTTAGACGTGAAAGGCCATTTTAAGAGAGGTGTTCGCTCAGTGATCGAGGCTTAACTGTAATTCATAAATGATAATTGTAGTCAGTTACACCTTATACTTGTCATTAGTATAGACGATTTTAAACCATGTACAAAGGATTGCCTCAGTGGATTGTTTTTTGTGAACAATATATAAATATTGAAATTACTGTGACTACGTTATATAGGGACTGTTGTAAATACGTTATTTATTAAGCATACAATTTTTTTAATAGAAATAAATATGTACATGGTGATATTTTTGTCTCCTTTTTTATCTTTTCGCTTTTTTTCTTAAATCTTGGTAATGACGGTATTAATGGTAACCGTGTTTCAGAAGCGAGTAATCGACCTAGTGACAGGCACTTTCGCGTCAAGGTCGACCATGCAGTTGAATCACCACTCTACTCAGATACCAGTTTAAAAAAAAAAGAGATCGTTATTGCAGACAATATTCAAAACAATCTGACAATTGAAAACACCAATTCTGGACTGAATAAATGGATTGAGACCGATGATGGCTACCATTGTTTTAAAAGTTTTGGTTTAATACAATGAGAAAATTTTTCAAATCATTATATTTCGTCTCATAGTCATGTAATTAAATTGAATCAATACGCAACTAAAATATTAAGAATGGCCAGCGGTCAATGTTTGTGACTCACTGGGGGAAGAGTGGGAGGAGAGCAGGAATATTGGGCGAGCATTTGGGGGGGGGGGGGGGTGGAGGGGGAGGGAGGGGCTCTCGTGGATAAAAAACACGTGTTATAAATTGATCTCATTGTTTGGTCCTTTGCAGGAGTTTCAGTAATCCTCCAGGTATGTGTACGTCATATAAAGACTGCTTTTGGTGGCATTCACAGTCGCTGAAGTCAGCAGCACCGACAGCAGTCTTTTGAGGACGTTTACTGTGCAAAGACTAGAAACCATGCTTATAAATAATGATACCTTTTTGGTACATTTCGACGGCATATCAGGCGAGTTTGGTCGGGCCATGGTTTGTATTTTGGCGAGACGCAGTCGAGCCGAAATAACCATGGCAGGACCAAACGAGCCTGATATGCCGCCGTAGAGTACCAAAAAAGTGCAATTGGGTGTTTAATGTGCCCAAATTCAGACCAAAATCCGGTGAAATGTTTGTAGTTACGGTAATAAAATCTGTCAGGCGTCCTATCGTGTGGCCCGCGAGTAGAATAATACGAGTCAACAAACTGCTAGAAAACACCAGCTAAATCTTAAATTACGAGGATTCTGTTTTCTTGGTAGAACTTCTTTTCAGTTTATCGTATGGTAACATTACTTTACTTGAAAGTGACCATGATATCGTGCGATATCAGGTCAGTGACTTGATATCGTAGGATATCAGGACAGTAGACAAGGCTTCTGATGGGCTAATTGCGAGTTTAGGTACGGTAATACAGCGTATTATTTGGACACTCTCTCGTTTCCACCCTCCTGTAAGTCTTTTCTCTGTTTTTACAGTTGTGAAAACAGTCTGTATAAGCACTTTTCCCCATAATTTTTTCTCATAAAATATACTAGCACCTCTTCATCTCAGGAAACGAACGAAAAGATTTATTTAGCCATTTAGCCACAGAAACCTTTCTGTGACAAACAAAGTTTGTTTAACGAAAATGTTTGATCCCCTAATTTAGCCAAATTTAGCCAACTTTTGAGGCTCCTTTTTCGCCAGAAATGTTAAAATACAAGTTAGAATGCCGTAAAATTCTGATTGATAAGTCAAAAGTTAGAAGCGTGATAGAAATTACTGCAATTTAAAATTACTGTCTGTTGGATGAAATGTGAGAAGAGTCATACATGTACATGGCAAGAATTATGTTCAAAATTGTTTTGATTGTTGAGTTATTTGGACACAAAAGAGGCAAACAACCTTCTCTTAGGCCCATAGCTAAGAATATAATAGCAGCTAATTTTATTGTTATTAGCCGAGACAAAAACAAAAATTGATATGACAACTTTGTACAGTGCTAACAAATAAGACAAATCAAACAATAATCTAATGTAATCTCAACTAAAGAAAACGCAACTTTCCTTATAGCAGAATTGAAGGCATATCAAAGTCGTATCATTGTCTGATAGCAAGTTTCTGTAGTGTAGCGGCCGAGTGGGTAACTGATCTGAGGCCGTACGTAGAAGTGTTAACCCTGGTAATAGAAAGTTTGTTTATCATCCCTTAAAATTCATTGTGTTAACCCCAAGAGTGAATAAACTACTAAGATCTTCAGTTGCATAATATCTCAAAGATCTGAAACCTATGACAAGGAAATCCTGAATTCTCCGATCGGATCCAACACACGCGTTTTAATTAGACTTTTCAGGCATTAAAGTGTTCTTTAATTTCATAAAGAGGAAACAATTTGGCAATTAGAAAAAGCTAGGAAATGAGAAAAATAACAAAATAAGAGAAAATATTAGAGATATGAGAGAGAATTTTTATGAGATGGGAATTCGGAGAGAGAATGAGAGATGAGGATATACAAGAGGACAAGAGAAAAGATTATGAAATGGGAAAATAAATAAACATAGAAGAGAACAATATGAGAGAGAAGGTGAAATGAGAATATGAGATAAAGACTGGGAGCTAAACATTTGAGGAGAATTCGATGATCATTAGCAAAAAGATGAGAGAGAAAATCAAATGAGGATAATCAAGCGGAGTATGATTTACAATTTTGCATTGTTTATAATAAGAAAAGGGGGTCCTCGCCGTTGATTGGATAACTACACCCACTGAGTCCACACAAAAAGTCATGCGGTCATTTCTGATCCTAGTTATGCGGTCGACCCTTAGCACCTCATTTCTATGGTCCATCATTTTTAATCGTAGATTCGATTTAAAAGAGAAAAAAAGTGAGACGGGAATATGAGAAAGGATGCGAGAGACAATTGGTGAATATTAAATGAACGTTTCCGTTGTGCATGCGTAAAGGAACACCGTGTACGGTGCAGTGCCTTATCAATGGCCATTACTTTTGTTTCCTAGCGCTGCCAAAGATGCGACATATAAAGTAAGTAAGATAGAGTACATTAATCCACAATGACTTTCCACTCGCTCAATACTTCAGGTTTGCCCCATACGAGTTGGGACTCGGGACACGACGGGACATGACGAAGATCCCGAGAATGAGAATACGATTAATGATCCGCACGCCTTGCCGTTCAATTCAGTTCGCAAACGAGGAGAAATGAACTGGAGATAACTTACTTACCGGTGAAGTCATTGCTGCAGTACAGACCAGTAATGATCCCGATAATGAAAATGCGATTAATGATGATCCCTCTAATCAAGGTGCAATAAAAGTATGTTATTGACTGACTAAGAGCGGTCAGTTGCACCGTTGAATACGGGATGCACGTAAGTGAAATTACCTAAACCAAACAAACAAACAAACAACAACAACAACAAATAAGACAGTTCTGAAACGAAATCATAGGTTAAGAAGTGGCTAAATAATATGAGAGGAAAACTGAGCCAAGCCGGAGAATCAAGAATAGGAGATGAGAGCTAGTAACCATTTGAAGAAAGACCGCTTGACAGAACATGGGGAATAGGAAGGAAAATTAGAATAAGAAAAGAAGATTTGATATAAGCACATAACAGAGAATATTGGATGAGAATTAGAGATAAGATTGGAATAGAACACAAGAGCGAGGTAACAATATTAGGAGCCGTAGAATACAAGAGGGATCATGAGATAAGAATAGGAGAAAACAATGTGAGAGAATACAAGGTAAAAATACAAAAAATGAAAGGAGAAAGTACAAGAGGTTAAAATATCAGAACAGAACATAGACAACATGAGACAGAATAAGATGTTTTATGAGATGAAAAGACAATACAAAATATTAGCCTCATCTAGACCGGATTTTTTCCTATTCTAGATCGGGAAAAAGTTAGGATGACGTCATATGACTGAAGCAATTACGGCATGATTTCTAAACGCCAACTTGAATTCGTTTCTTGGACTTTTTGTAAGGATTTTAGAAGGCCACCAAAGTTGACCCAAAAGTAATAAAAGCCAGTACAAAACACAATTATGTAAAATCAAGAAAGTTGCAGAAAGAATGTTACTTGAAAACGGCAGCATTCCATTTGCTAGAAGACCCGACTGTCAAAAATAACTTGCTATGCCATAAACAAATTAAATGAACACCGAAATGACAGGTCAATTGACAATAAATTCACAAAGCTTGGAGACGCTCCGTCATATATTTGATAAGCGTAATAGTTTCAAGTTGATGAAGGCAGAATTTCCACAACCGCTATCTTCCCCTCCCTTGCCCCTTCCCAGTCTAGATTGGGTCAACGAATAATGAAGATGAACGAAATGTGGAAAAGAATATTGAAGAAAATCGTTATGAGAAACAATACGAGAAAGAAGATTAGAAATAATGTGCCAAAGTAAAAGAGACTCTGCCCTATTGCGGTACCATAAAAGATCATTTTGAAGCACTTTGATATTTTTAAAAGACTTTCCAGGGAATACTTATCATGGCGTCGCATCAGATCAGATTATAATTTTGAAGTTCACAGTCTCTGTTTTTAGACATAACAACAAAGCAGGATCACCAAGAAACCAACTTAGAGAAAATCATCGGTGAATGTACCCAGGCTTGGGAAAGAGTTATGGCTTAGCAAAAACAAACGAACGAACTAATTCACTGTAGAATTATCGCTGATATATCCAAATTGAATGGGTGTGGTATGCGGTAATAGCATTCAAAGTGGCGTAGGAATCTCAATGGCCTCCACAGTTTCTGTCGCTTGTTTTTCTTGGATGCAACTGAGGAAATGCCCTTACGACGCCTTTTTTTTAACGCAACTGACAACAAAATCAGTGTGATTTTGTTGATCATGGCAGTCAAGCGAAAACTTCACCAAACCAGATGATTCTACGGCCATAGATATAGTCGTGGATATGAAAAGGTTAACTCGATTCGCAGAGCCTACCCACGAGTTGAGGGAGATTCCAGAGTGTGAGGCGTCTCCATTATCCTCACTAAGAGCCCTTTAAGAAGGATTACCATCCATTAGGCTATACTTGTTCAATACCTGACACTGCTCAAAAGGATGTGAGTGGAGTGACAACTGTCGTTACCATGGGAACTTTTGCTTCAACAAAAGTTAAGTAAAAGACCTTACTCATCTGCATGTTAGGGATACAGTCAAAATGCCATTATGTCGCCAAGCAGGCTGCCAAGCAACATTGTAGCTCAAAGTCGCAAAATGCTCGATTTAAAAGCTTCAGTCTATTATACCCTTATTAGGACAGATCAGCAAAGGGAACCCTCTCTGTAGTTCAGTTCAGTGGTCGATAAATACGCCAATTTTCCGCACAACGTACACTGAATTGTTCCCAATCAATATACCAGAACTTGCCATAATGACCACCTCTTGAGACATGTTTAATATCTCTAGGTGGCCTGGGTACGAATCTGCCTCATCCTCAAGCGTCTCTCTTTATTAGCAAGAGGTGCGCATGCGTAGAGTGTTGTGGGACTTGCAGGAAAGGATATTCGTTTCCTGTCCTTCCCATCAGGCAGTGCAACTAAGTTTTCCTTTCTTTCTTCGAAAAGGGTTGGCAGGGAATGACTTGTGATATCGTTAAACCTGTATCTGTACAGGTAGAGATGGAAATGTTTTAGAGTAAAAAGCAAAAAAAAAAGTGTTATAAACATTAACAACTTGGCATAGTCTGACATCAGACATCGGACATCCTTTTCTCTAGGTTCCTCGCCATATTTAAAATGGTGGTTAGGCAAGAAGAAAACTTAGCCCTAAAAAGATATTCAGTAATAAAGATTTAACGAAAGAAAACCACAAATTGGTTCTTTATGTGAAAAAGCAGTGCCCTGAAGGAGTATCTGTTTATTCAGTCGAAGGAACAATTATGGTTCGAACTTCGGACAGGGTTTACGTACTGCATCAAAAGAAAGGAAGACCTGGAAAAGTATGGATTGACCGGTGATGTCCATGATGCTGAGGTTACCGAGGACGAAGAAAATGTTGAGCAGGACGGTTGAAGACTATGTTTTCTTTTGAATATTTTTCTTCTTGTTTGTTTATTTATAGCTGTAGTTTTAATATTTTAATGCAGCAGCAGCAGGTGAGCAGCTTTTTCTTCTTATTATTTTTCCCTATAGATGGGGGTTGGCATTGAATTAATCTGCTCTCCTCTGCTGCTCGCATATTTGCTGACAGGTGGTTTTCCATGTCTAAAGCACAAATAGTATCAGTTTTTCTGTTTGGATCACAGTTACTAAAATAATGATCTATTTTTTCATGTCCAGTCTTCTATATCTGAATCGAAGAGATTTTATAAAAGTACCTAGACGTGTATTTTCCACCTGTTAGCATTGCTTAATGCTGCTAATTTTGCTGCCGCTCTGACTAATTATTATTTAATGTTAATTTTTCAATTCAATGTTATTTCGAAGTGAGCCCTCTCGATGAGTATTTTTTTTCCTCTTAGGGCAAACTTCGACAATAAAATATGTTTAAATAAAAAAAAAATGGCGGTTAAGAAAAGACACTGGGTCTTGGCCGCTTCGCGAGGACCCTGGGGACGAGGGTTAAAAACAGAGGCCAGATTGATACACATTATTCATCCTTGATTACTTTTCCCCTCTTTGGCTTTCCATAATCGTCTGCGTACAATTAGCAACTGCCGTTCCAAAAAGCTCCCTACCTTTTCAGCCATCATTTGGGAACACAAATAGGGTCAGATAAATTATGCTCGAAAATTCGAGCATTATGCCTTTGAGCATCACCCTTGAAAACAAAGCATTATGTCGTAAATTATGCTCATCTTTCTGCGTTTTGCTCCATTTCGATTTAAAAGCCTTTAAGTGCTTCCCAATCACCCCCTCCCCTTGTCCGTCTATAACAGATAAAACCTACCGAAGATAAAAGGCTCGCTGAAGTTCATAATACAACATTTTATTGGACCAAATTTCTCAAAATGCAAGCTATAAAAGCCACGTTTACTGTTCACAGTGCTCAGTCGATTAAAAATAAGCGCAATATCGACCACATGCTAAAAATCGACAAAAGGTTTTTTTTGTCATTTTCTCCTACTTCCCGGCTCTCTTGGCTACTCAAATATATTAATCCAGGAGCTTATGACCATAAGCCTCAGAAACGTGTATGCTGAAAATTTCATGACAAAAGTACTACAAATGGAGCTTAAACAGCCAAATGGCTGTTTAAATGCATTTTCTACCGACTCCACGCTGAACCAGAAAGGAAATAATAATTTTCACAAACTTGCTCTCAAGACATGTAGTTTGTTGAAGAATTTCCCCACTCCCCCCCCCCCCCCCCCCCACCTACCACACATACACACGGAAGCACCGACCTATGTAATTTTGTTTCTTTCTCAAAATGTGCGTCTACTGTTGTCAAATAACTTTCTTATTTTTCTTATCTTATAGTTTTTGGAACGTATGATTAGATGGCTCCAAATTTCCGGGAAAACGATGAGCTCACGTATGATAATTACCAGTTTCTCGGAAAACGAGGAACTGCATTCTTACACGAGGTTTCTCTTCTCAGTTTCCGGTTTTATAGCCCAAGAAAATTGGAGACGTCTGCACGTACACTTCGTTCTCCGATGTTGTAGTTTATAAATGCATCACTTCTTCGTTTATGTCGATTTTTAATGGGCAAAGACTAACTAAATTCTAAATGCGGAGCATATAAAGTTATAAAACATGAGCTTCAGTACAGGGGCTCAAAAACTGAGCGAAAGATAATACTCTATTGCAACGTAATTTGTGAATTAAGACGCGCGTTTCTTTTTCTAAGGGCCACATATCAGACATCTATCAAGCGAATCTCACAAGCTTTTCCAAATTGTGTTTTAAAAGGATGTGATAAGCGAACGCGATTAAAAACCGCGACTGTTGTTAAAATCTGAAGTAATTGACTGTGCAATAATTATCTGGAGGGGGGATTCTAAAATTAGCAAAGTAGGCCTTAAAATAAAGTTGCACCCCCCCCCCCCCCCCCTGAATTAAAGTCCCTCTTTACTTTTACACTACTTCTGGTATGTCTGCATCATCAATAAATAAAACTTGGAAGCTGCGCTCCGCACAATCTTCACCTGATGAACCACCTTCATACTCGGTTGACTCCTCCTCAGAATCACTTGAGGTATCATCATGAGAACTGGAGGGTATGTTTTCATCATCATCTTTCGATGTCTTCATCAAATGTTCTTGCTACAGAACCATCTGCATGCTTAAGTATTCGTTCAACTAATTGTGCCTTGTTTCCAGATACTATTAGATCTTCTTGCCTTAGATAGACCGAAGTTGCTTGTTAGTCAATATTTCAACATCGTCTCTGCTATCCCAACAAATATCTTCTGGAATGGTGTTTCTTTCCTGATTTTTTTTGTCTGCTTTTACAGCCAAGAATTTAAGGTGCTGAAGATATCTTCTGCAAGAACTTTCGTCGATGTTAAGAGACAGTCCGCGTTAGATTCGACCGGTCAATTTGGGCCAGTCGTTCGATTTCCTTCAAATTTTCAGCAACAGACAAAGTTGATATAACATTAATGAAAACACATTTCTTTTGATTCTAAACTTAACAAGACCCGAAATTTTGAGGCGAATGTTCAACCCTCCCGAATCCCCGAAAATCGACCTTTCACCGAGTCGAAATTAACCCGTTTTCGGATGTTTGCCGCCGAAATAATATTCATCCGAAAAACCTTACATTTATACCACGAACACATACACTATACTTCTTTACAAATATGGTATATAGAACTCATATTATTGAGAACTTTTAAAAGGAGGGCATCTCAAACATACCAATGTTAACGATTCGTGCACGGAGCGTGTCAAGTGCTGCAACAAAAACCAACATTTCTCAAAATTCTGACTTACTCTGGAAGTCTCGTGTATTTTTTCAAAGAGTACTAGGATAGTGTCCTTAAACTACGGAATAATATTTAGTGGATCTCTATACTGCGAAAAGATACGGCCGCAACAATTTTGGGCAAATCTCATATTTTCCGACACATGTTGTGTGACAGCGATGGCATCCCAAGGCAACAAACTTCGACTTTTTCTGTCTTGACCGCAACTTAAAGTAGGCAAATGCAATTTAAAAGGGTAAACAATTAAAAACGTACCTTTAAAGTTCCACTGTTTTGCTTCCAAGACTTCATGTTTCACCGATTAACTGTTAGCAAATTTGATGGCCGTGTCACGGTATCTGTGTTCGTTATTTGTTGGCTTGCAGGCGACGATCATGCTAGCTAAAAACCTGAACATCTCTATAGAGTTCCGTGAAATTAGTTCTGTTATTCAACCGGGCACTCTGCAGACCAAACAGTCATAAGTTGCAGAATTTATATCGAGGAAAGACTTTTGAAAGTTGTCGTCCATCTTTGTTTTGAAATAACAACCGCTGACAGTAACAACACTTCCGGTCTGATCGAACCGGAAACAGAACATCGTCTACAGTAAGAAGTTCAATTTCTACTGTTAATTACTTGATTATTTCTAGCTTATTTTCTACTTCAAATGCATACATGTTTATGCAGGGCAACTCATTATTTAACCCTTTTACGTTATCTATGTAAAAAAAAATATATCGAAAAACTGCGAAATATATAGAAATGAGACTTCAGAAAGGTCTCAACAGCAACTGCAAATTTACGAAGCTTGCAATAAATGAGACGTCAGAATGGTCTCACCGAGAACTGCGAATTCTAATGTAAAAAGAAGAAAATGCAGGAAACTGCGAAAATTTGCAATTTTCAGTTGAAAATCGTAAACTTTGTAGCGACAATTTCGTCCTTGACCGGCATACCGCTACAATAAAAGAGGCTAAGGCTAGCAGAGTTTTTCTTTATCTTGTTTGTTTCCCGGGGGTTTTATTGAGGCTAGACTTTTCAGCGGCTCTCCTGTTTGCTATCTCCGAGAGCGACAGGTAGCTGCATGGAAGGCAATTATTAAAAACTGAGTGTACCTAAATATTATTCTGTTTCTTAGCTAAATAATTTTACAGAAAACACGAACATTTTTCAACAAAGATAGCCAAGTGCTGAACCAAATCCTTCTTTCTGTCCTTTGCTGTAAATGGGACTTCATAGTTCTTTAGAATGTTCTTTAGCATTGAAACATTAAACCGTGAAAGTTTGTTGGTTTTCCGGTACTGGCAAAGGTCATAAACGTCGTAGTAAATGGGATGTAGAAGACCGATCTCGTCAACAATGCTGTTCACCACTTCTTGTCTGTTGCTTTCTTCTTCCTATTCCAGTATTTCTTCAATTTCTGTTTTTTGTCATCAGCTGCATCTTGCCCTTTCCTCTTGGATGACACTAGCTGAGAGAAAAAGTTCTTTATCTGAACAGCTGTTAGCCATTCTTCTCTGGAAAAGCGACGCTCATTTTGTTCATCTCGGGCGTTTCGCATGTCTGCAGAGACTTGTTTTGGGTTAGTCTTCAACCCCGTTCATTCTCCTTGGTTAAACTTTGCTTTCAAGTAATCCTTCAAATTTTTAGAAAAACGAGTTGGGGCAAGTGGCTTTGAAAGGGCCCACCCCCGCGTGAGATTTGAGGGTCTGGTTGCCTGTTCTGAACCACGGGCGCTCTCTCTCGAATTATTAGAAGCTTCTTGACTGTCTTCATCTACAGTAGAGAAACGCGCGGCCCACTCTCTCCTTAGTCGATCAGAAATACTTTAAACCATTGGCTTCTTTCCATGATCTCCGATTTCAATGTGTATTTCAACAGACAAGAAGTGGTGAACAGCATTGTTGACGAGATCGGCCTTCTACATCCTATTTACTACGACGTTTATGACCTTTGCCAGTACCGGAAAACAAACAAACTCTCACAGTTTAATGTTTCAATGCTAGAGAACATTCTAAAGAACTATGAAGTCCCATTTACAGCAAAGGACAGAAAGAAGGATTTGGTTCAGCACTTGGCTATCTTTGTTGAAAAATGTTCGTGTTTCCTGTAAAATTATTTAGCTAAGAGACAGAATAATATTTAGGACATTTAGGTACACTCAGTTTTTAATAATTGCCTTCCATGCAGCTACCTGTCGCTCTCGGAGATAGCAAACAGGAGAGCCGCTGAAAAGTCTAGCCTAAATAAAACCCCCGGGAAACAAACAAGATAAAGAAAAACTCTGCTAGCCGTAGCCTCTTGTAGCGGTATGCCGGTCAAGGACGAAATTGTCGCTACAAAGTTGACGATTTTCAACTGAAAATTGCAAATTTTCGCAGTTTCCTGCATTTTCTTCTTTTTACATTAGAATTCGCAGTTCTCGGTGAGACCATTCTGACGTCTCATTTATTGCAAGCTTCGTAAATTTGCAGTTGCTGTTGAGACCTTTCTGAAGTCTCATTTCTATATATTTCGCAGTTTTTCGATATTTTTCTTTTTACAGTTTTTGTTATTATTTTAGTAAAATTGCTGGTTTTCACATGACGTAATAAAAAACTGAAATTCATATCTAAACACAATTTTGGGTTTTTATCTTCATCACATAAAAGAAAATATAAAATACCATCGGCTTGCTTGTTTTCAGAAGGAAAGCATTTTTTTTTTAAATAGAGCAGTTTGAATTTTAGATTTTCGCGCAGTGCGTGACAGAAGGATTGCTGCTCTAAACATGTCACGAATACATGAAAACATCGATTTGCCTCGTGTTTTATTAGGTCTCATCAGCTAACATGTAATAGAAACGTCTATGTTAATGTGTGAAAGTTCAGCGGAGAGAAGAAGGGCTTTGAAATAGCCAAGGTAAATTTCAGATGTTTTTGCTGGTTTCCGACCGCCATGTTGGTGTCCCTCAGACGGAACACCAACATGGCGTCCCATACTAAACTCTGTAATTTTCCGTGGTACATTTTCTTGAATAACTCGGTTATGAGATATCGCACGGCCTGTGGCTTTTACACGTTGTTTATGTATCACTCTTCTACAACATATCTATTTCTTGACTTTATCTATTGAATTGTTGAGGATTTTATTTTTTTTACTTGCGTGACGATGTGTGAGGTGAAAATCACCAATACATCTTAGATAACGTAAAAGGGTTAAATAATGAGTTGCCCGGCATAATCATGTATGCATTTGAAGTAGAAAATAAGCTAGAAATAATCAAGTAATTAACAGTACGTTAATAACAATAAAACTCTAGAAATTGAACTTAATGCACGACTTCTTACTGTAGACGATGTTCTGTTTCCGGTTCGATCAGACCGGAAGTGTTGTTACTGTCAGCGGTTGTTATTTCAAAACAAAGATGGACGACAACTTTCAAAAGTCTTTCCTCGATATAAATTCTGCAACTGATGACTGTTTGGTCGGCAGAGTGCCCGGTTGAATGACAGAACTAATTTCTCGGAACTCTGTAGAGTTGTTCAGGTTTTTAGCTAGCATGATCGTCGCCTGCAAGCCAACAAATAAAGAACACAGATACCGTGACACGGCCATCAAATTTGCTGATAGTTAATCGGTGAAACATGAAGTCTTGGAAGCAAAACAGTGGAACTTTTAAGGTACGTTTTTAATTGTTTACCCTTTTAAAACGTATTTGTCTACTTCAAGTTGCGGTCCAGACAGAAAAAGTCGAAGTTTGTTGCCTTGGGATGCCATCGCTGTCACACAACACGTGTCGGAAAATAAGAGATTTGCCAAAAATTGTTGCGGCCGTATCTTTTCGCAGTATAGAGATCCACTAAATATTATTCCGTAGTTTAAGGACACTATCCTAGTACTCTTTGAAAAAATACACGAGACTTCCAGAGTAAGTCAGAATTTTGAGAAATGTTGGTTTTTGTTGCAGCACTTGACACGCTCCGTGCACGAATCGTTAACATTGGTATGTTTGAGATGCCCTCCTTTTAAAAGTTCTCAATAATATGAGTTCTATATACCATATTTGTAAAGAAGTATAGTGTATGTGTTCGTGGTATAAATGTAAGGTTTTTCGGATAAATATTATTTCGGCGGCAAACATCCGAAAACGGGTTAATTTCGACTCGGTGAAAGGTCGATTTTCGGGGATTCGGGAGGGTTGAACATTCGCCTCAAAATTTCGGGTCTTGTTAAGTTTAGAATCAAAAGAAAAGTGTTTTCATTAATGTTATATCAACTTTGTCTGTTGCTGAAAATTTGAAGGAAATCGAACGACTGGCCCAAATTGACCGGTCGAATCTAACGCGGACTGTCTCTTAAGCTTTAAGCATGCCTAATGAGTAATCCTACCGGCCTATTCAGAAAAATATTGGTGATTTGTTAGAGAATTTAGATAAAGCAATGGACAAGTATAATGCTACCTACAGTATTGGATCTAAGTCAAAGTCATCAGTTTCAAGAAAGAAAAAGGAAAACAGGAAGAAATCCGAACATCGAAAGAAAACAGCATCCGAACGGGCTTGTATAATCTTCCAATCGCTGGGAGGAAGTCCCGTTGACTGGGAATACAACCCGGAGATATTTGGCATCCCGCAAATTGACAATATTGACCAAGAGACATTATTACTGCGGTTTACATCACATACGCACAAATCTTGTCTGAGGGACTTGCTTTCCTGTAAATGCTTCGTTGGGGAAGCGTAAGTGCTTGTTCAAAACTAACTCGGGATTTAACTCAAGTTCTTGAATATATGTTTAATATTGTTGAGATAAACTGTTCATTTTTAGTACAAGGTTTTGAAGCTGTTAAAGGGGGACAAGAACATAGCTTTCTCAACATTTAAGTGGAATTTACAGTGCCAGATACATCCATTTGAAGTAGATACAAGTTAAAACGCGCCTTTTAACATGTTAATATAACAATTAAAAAAATGAAAAATACTTTGAGCAAAATGCTCCCCCGTCTCTGCTCCCCCCTACCCCCTTCATTGGGGTAGAGTTACTGGGCGCAGAGTCTCTGCAGAGTCCCACCCTCACCGGTCCACCCGCCGAGGAAGCCAGTCCGAAAACCTGATGATGTTGAAAACATTATTTAGGACGCGATAGCGTCTTTCCCTCCCATGTGGGACACATTTTCTTAGACGTACACGAGGCACAGCCTCGTTTTGGTGCGAAGCTTGTTTTCGTCCTATAACGTCATGAAATTACTTTTTTCGTTCACGACTCTGACAGAAGTCTTGAACTCGTGGATTTCTTGACATCTTTTAGGTTGATATCGATTACATCAAGGATTTTCTTGAAAATGTTCGTCTTAATATTAATATTTCTTAGAAGATTCCAAAAATTGATTTTGATTAGCTTACGTGTAATATACATTATCTTGAGTCCATGGATTGAGATCAGCCCTCCCAGTTTAACTTCTAACCCCCCCCCCCCCTACAAATGTTTAAGAAATTACATCTTACCCCTCTTCCCTACCCTGTGCGTTGGTTTAAGTTCAGGTCCCCCCCCTCCAGATAATTATTGCACAGTCCCTAATCCCTTCCCCTCCACCACTAATACCCTAATATAGCGTAACTCTAAGCTTGAGACATCTAAGTGAACTTACCAAAAAACTAGCTGGAAGGCTAAAAAAAAAAAAAACTGGGAAATACTTCTTGTGCGACTGCTAGGTTCTGTTCATTTACTAAGGCAAAGTGCCATCGAACATTATCGAAAATATTAGGACATTCGCGACAATTTGCCGCTTTTGTTTCACAACGACGGTAATGTGAACGTTCTATTAATAACTATTCACACTCTCCCCCTCCCCCCCTCCCCTCGCCACTGCACCAGGATATAAGGCAAGAGAAGACGAGAGAACTATCTGTCGGTTGAATATTTCCATTGACCCGTTTGCGTTAGGATTTTGTCAGCTTTACAGCATCTACACAAGTATATATAATGAACATTTCTCTCTTAGATTTTCCCTTTGCTCATGGTAGCAAAACCGGAAGGGAGGGGAGGGGGTGAGACTGAGCGATGGGACCTGGGCTGGAGGGGCAACATCATTATCTGAATGATGTCGTATTAGTTTCCCTTTTAATTTGTTCAGTTCAAGCTACAGGAACGTCTTCATTTTCCTTAGAAACTGCACGACGGCTAGCTTGGGAGCATAAGCATCTAGTTTGCCGTTTGTTATCCGGCACTTTAAACACCACCATCAAGTCATCCTTTCTGAAGACAGAGTCTTCCCGACCTCTCCCCCGACAAATGACGTACGTCAGACGCTTAGTCGGAATCTATCATTTTCAGTTTAGACTTCCTCGCTTGCGAAGTTCATCTACATGATGCGCTCTATTCTTCAGCTTCTGTGAGTGCAGGTATGTTCCCTAAATAGGTAAGCTTTTCGAGGTGTTAAAACACATAAGAAGCTACTCTGTAATTATAGCATCATGGTCGCATTATGCGCGATAGAGTTTAACAAAAGCGCAGAGCGGTTTGGCGTCTGGCCAGCCGTGAGTACAACAGATCACAACAGCCCCCGCACTGACAATCAATGCTTGCCTTGTTCATTTCGTTTTTGTAACCATGATAAAATCGACAACTATAAACGACAGTCATATCTGTGATGTGCTTTCTTCCTCTCTAAAAGGAGGTTTCCAAATTTCTTCTAGGTTGCAACCTTTTTGCAGATCATATTGTGTTTTGCTTCATTTTGCTTTCAACTGGAGCAGACACTTGTGGACCTTGTACGCCTTGGCCTTCTATACAGTATTAAGGCAGTAATAAACAAATCGCGTTCATCAACTCGAAGTCACGTTGCAATTGCTGACTTCTACCAAGGGCAAAAAGACAATTTTTTGATTGGAAACGGCGGGGTTTATTGTTTCTTATTTCTCAAAATTAGGAGGATTGTTTGAAAGATTATGATCGACCCTCACACCACTAAAACAATTTGATTCGCCAGCACATTCCAAAACTTCCGTTAACGATGTTTTCTTTGGGGCCTCAAGTGATTTTTCCATTTAGAGTATTTTCGGAAAATCATTGCCTTCTCCTACAAATTATTGAGAACGTTTGTATTCGATCGTCAGTTGCTTCACAGAGAGGTAGTTTTCACAAATTCCTTTTATTTGGTTTGAACGATTGGGCAAATGCAAATGCTCTGCGCGCGGCAAAGTTCTATTAATTTCGCGACACTTGAGTGAAGGACCGTATTAAAGAATGTTTTGTCTAAGTGATTGACAAGGGAGTCACAAGACCAAAGTGAAAGGGTTTGTGTGAGGTGGGAAGGGGGGGGGGGGGGGGTTGCTGGGGGTTGCTGGGGTACTGTGCATGTAAACGTATGTCTTCATCTACGATGTTAACTTGTTATTGCTTTGTTTGTTTGTTGTTGTTTTTTTATTTGTTTCGTTTTGTGTGTGTACTGATTTAAAGGTCCAGTCTATTAGCTCCTGTAAAATCATTTGCAGTTGGTATGTTTTGAGTCTTGCACCCCACCGCTTGATACTTTACTTACCCCCCTCCCCCCCCCCACCCCCTCACTCCCCCCTCCATGTACCTATCCCGAAAATGACGTCATATACCCATGGTTGCTATGCCGCACCTATTATGAGCATCGAAACCACTTTTCATCTAACGCTGGTTTCAGTTCAAGCGTTCTGGCAAACGTATACAAATGTCAATCAAATTGATGTCCCCTCTTCTTTGAAATCTGACTTGGAATGAAGGTTTGTACTTTAGATTTTGAATTGAAGAGCACAAAAAAAACTTTTAGGCGGCATTTATAAGGCATCATCACGATCCTTAGGTATCTCATTTGCATTGACGTGACTGCAGCGTTTGCTTTGTTCACTGTTTGCATCTCTTTGAGAATACAGTATTCATACTTTTATGTTTGCAATTCTGTAAAATGACCATTGATCAAAGATCCTTTCTGGCCATGGGCTTAAATACAAGCCATTTTACCATTATAAATTATTCCATTTTTAATTTACTTTGAACTCGTGTGGAAATCAATCAGTCTTAACGGTGTTTGGCTTGCTCTCCAAATACAGATCTACTGAAAATTGGTGAAATAGCGCCCAATAGCTACTACACCATAAAGTAGACTTCAATAGCCTTTTCACAGCCGTAACAATTAACGTTGGCTTGTGTTTAGCTTTCTCCGCTAAACAACGCCTTCAAATTATCCATCGAAGCTTCTAGCACATTGACCTTTAGCCATACATTACTAGTGAAATGCATTGTATCTTTTTTCCCTAACTTACTTTCATTTTCCTTTTCGCTTCCTTTGCAGTGCTTGAAAGCGTCAAAAACTTCCGTTGCAGATTGCTGATTGTGTTTTAAAAACCAAAGAGCGTTCAACAGGTATACTTTTGATATATATTCTTTACATTCTTTTATAAGGCAGTCACGCTTAACTAGATTTTAATACATGCCATAAATTCGTGAAATGGCACAGAACGGTTTCTTCGGCACATCGAAGAAACAGAGGTTTCGCTAAATTTTCCCTAGATTAAATTGAGGGATATAGCTTCAAAGTGGCATGGGCGTGACGTCGTTCTCTAGACCGCTTTTCATCGAGAAAACATTCACAGACATACCATGCTTACTTCAGACGATATAAGATCCAGTGCATAATTGATCTTTTTTTCTCGCTTTTTTTGTTACTGAAAGCTTTGTATTTCTGAAAAGCATTGTTTCCTTTTTAGTGGGGCTCTTGATACCCTGCTATGAAGATAGCTGTATGTTTGCCTTCGGCCATTTATGGCCATTGTTAAATAACTATGGATTAATTTATGTGGTTTATTTTTAATGCTCGCGTGACATTCGAGTGAACTGTGTGTGCTGACAATTGAAAGGTGGCGTCTATAAGTTTCTTTCGCTTTATAAATGTTAATTTTTCTTTTGTTTCTTTGTTTTGAAGGCCGAAAAGAAGGACATAAACATTGTGAGCTGCGCATAAATAAGTCGAGGATCCATTACAAGTACAAATAGAATTCGGCTTTCGGTGAGTATGCTAAATGAAATAATGTTCATATTTTACTTAATAGTCCTGTTTGTACGTAGAAATTTCAAAAGGCTGAATACTTGTTTTAGTTGATCGCCCTGTTAAACGACAAAACCGAGCATTTGATAAGTAGTTCAGGGTAAGAACTAGACTGTGAACAGTCTATCTTTTTCTTGCAAAAAAAATGAGCCAGCGCGATATTCCGGGAGGGGGCGGGGGGTGGGAGTGGCGCATGCGAGCTGCGCGAGTAGTCCTTCCTCGCGGATTCTCGAGCAAAAGAGAAAGTGCTCGCAGTCTAGATAAGAATTTTATTCCACCTTAGCTCGGTAAATACGTATAGCATGCACAGAGTACTAGATTGACCAAGCTAGAAACATAGAAAATGTAGTGTTAATATAAAAGAAACCGGTTTGTAACGATAACATCAACATTGAAATTTACTGATATCATTCTTGAATCTCCTAGCTATTTATTCGCCATAACGAGCCGAACTATAAAAGGATTTAAAATAGCCGGTATAAATAGACCAAGCTGAATCTTACTTGATATCTAGATAACTCTACATGCATACAAATGTAATATGTACGTCTGGAATTTCTTTCTTCTATGTTTTGTTTTGTGTTGCGAAACTTTCACATTCTAAGCAAATTGGGATTTCCGTTGAATTAATAAATCAAGAGAGCCACAAATAGACCATTTCCGAGTTGCCGTGAACCTCATTATGAAAGCGAGGCTAAGTGCAAAACTTTTCGTATGAAAATTAGTTTTATTTGCAGACAAATGAAAAATAATTTTCATAATAAAATTTTTGCACTTAATCTTGCTTTCACAATGATATCCAAGATAAAATCGGAAATGGCCTATTTCCTTTTGAAGATGGTTGGAATGTTCTTATTTTTTGACTTACCATTCGTTTTGATTTTTTTTCAATCAAGAAACAATTTAGAATCAGATCAGCAAATCCTTCTCCCCACCCCCTTTACCAACTGACAAGGGCTGAATATAATTTAGGGATAAGATTTGTTATCGCATCTGCAGACGAATATACTATTTGTTACTGATTTTTTCTTTCGTCGTTATCTCTATCTTCAGTAACATGTCGAAAACAGTGGACAAACCTGTCAGCAGTGAAAAGATGCCTTACACTGATGATGGCCCTCCTGAGATGAGTGTGAGTCTTCCTTCCATGGGAGATGTTGAAACAAGAGCAGAAGATCCAAGTTATGCTCCACTGCCTGTTGACATTGTGTTACTGACAGTCAACGACTGCGAGTTCTTGGCTTGTTACAGGCAGTTGATCAATCCTTTTAGATGTTGGTTTGACGATATTGGTTACGTGTATTTTGAGGGTCTGGGAGAAGACGCGGATGAGAAAGTGAAAGTTGCTTTAATTCGATGCTGTAAAGGCTACAGTGGTCCTGGTGGTGCTCTGATTTCCGTGAAAAATTCCGTATATGTGCTCAGACCTAAAGCAGTCATTTCCGTTGGAGCATGCAGTAGTCTCAACGCCCAGAAAGCAAAAGTTGGCGACGTTGTTGTTTCAGCAAAATTAACAACGTATGCCTCTAAAGTAGTGACGCAAAATCAAGAACAATGGGCTGGCATGAGAAGTTATGTGAGCAGACGTTTCCTCAACGTCATCAAACATACAGCTGAGGGTTACAAGGCTCCTCTACAAAGCTCACAGTCTCGAGAGATCAAAGTTCATTGTGATGGTGAGTTTCTAAGTGGACCCGAACAGGTCCGTGCTGAGTGGCGGCGCAACCAACTGGCCGAGTCTCATCCTCAGGCGATTGCTCTTGAAATGGAAGGTGAAGGTAAGTTGACAGTTTAGTTGGGCCGCAACACAACTAATCATAACATAGATAGAGCCGTGCAAAATAAGCTTTTTGTCCTCACTATGACGTGATTTGCATGTGACATTCCCTCAATCACTTCCCATAGGCACTTACCCCAGAAACGTATGTTATCCGTTGTTTTACCTATGATTTAACCTATGATTGTGGGAACGTTTTCCGTTTTTTTTTTTTTTAATCACAAAACGCAACGCCCAAAAACATTTGGGTAACGTTTACTGGATGAAATAAAGGCCGCATGCAGAGAATCCGGCGAATCTGAGCTAAAATAGCAAAAGGCGGTGTAAAAAGCCGCAGCTTTTGGTCTGTTTTGCCCCGAGCACTCATTTAGTATGCTACACGGAGTCTGCTGCTTTCCATTTATCCATATGCATGGACTTTCTTTCATTCAATAAACTTTCAGTAAAGTACCTTCCGCTGTTCGTATTATAGGAGTGTTTACAGCGGCATTTGATGATCAGATTGAGTGGCTCATTGTCAAAGGAATAGCTGATTATGCAGATGGTGCCGAGTCAACAACAGAGAGTTGGACTCCTTTTGCTAGTGTGATGGCAGCCTCTGTTGTAAAACACATTCTAAGGGATCCTAATGTTTTCCGTACGTGGCCCCATTATCAAAGTGAAGGTAATGAATGTCTATTTAACAAGAGAGGCTATTTAATTTGTGTTCTTGTTCTTCATGCACAAAATTTTGTAAGGTGACCTATTTCGAGACCGTTGACGCTGGATACAAGGACCAAGAGAAACTCTTGACCTGGTGATGAAACACGCTAACCAACTAAATAATCAGTGGTCTAGGAACAGACCCATTTTCGTTAAAAAATCAGTTATTAGTTCAAATTCTTCTCTTTGGCAAAAAACAGTGACTGAAAGTGACCGCTAAAAATACTTAAATTATTGCAAGGACTTCTTGTCACTCTTAAATCGTGATGTCATTTTCTGATCATTTGATTTTTTTTCCTTGTAAATAAATAAAAGGCGCGGTTTCTTAGGAATGGTAAATAGAAAGTAGAAAAAAAAAATCGGTTACAATTAAATATGGCAGGGTAATTTATCTTAGGAGTTAGCGGTAGGTGTTTTTTCCATTGACTAAACAGCCCCGCTCTGTAACAAAGAAGCCCTCGAAACTCGCTCTTGGTTGTGACGAGTGCATACGTAAATCAAGAGAAGAAAAAAGTAACGGCCACGCAATACATAATAGAATAATTATGCAGTTCACGTTCCTTTATCTCCCGATATGTTCTTGTCACGGTGTGCCATTAATGCGTTTCGTTATTTTGTGTCTCTACAGAAGCTTCTTCCGATTGTCGAGGCTCAATTGATACAGAACGCGGAAGAAAGCGGAAGCGGACTGATCAGCATCCAGGTACATAGTCAAAACAGCTTCTCGATTTTCCAGTTTAAGCATCTGACCATGGTGTTTTTAGAGCGGTTTTCAATTGAGTAAATAAAGTAATTGCGTTTTTGCTTTGCTTTTGCATTACCACGCTCTGTGATTGGTTGATAAAACTCGCGCCACCTTCTCAACCAGTAAGATATACACCCAAAATCAATCGTGCCTCGCTAGCACGTGTTTTCCTACGCTTGGCGCCGGTTACATGTATTTTCTTTGAATTCTGATTGGTTCATTGCTCTGTTTGCTTCTGTTGTGATTGGCCAGAGTAATTACTTTGGTTTTGGTTTTACCACAGTCGATTGAAAACCGCTCTAGTGATCGACTATTCACTGTACTAAACTTACAGAGACTACATTCAATTGATTTAATTCACTGTAATTAGTTGCAACTTAAACGTATGGTGTAACTGTTTTCCATAGGCAGTTATTCCTATCGGTACGATAGAAGTTATATAGATGCTTGGTAGTTGAATGGAAGCTACTCTGTCATCCTTTGTTTTATGTTCATCGGGCAAGCAGGCAAACCACCTATCAATATTTTTGTTGTTGGTTGAATTTTTTTTATGAATAAGTTTTCTTCAGAACGAAACCGTCGGTGTGTAGAGAGACACATTGCTATTAAATTTCACAAATTAAACTAAGAGGTCGAAAATAATTTAAACCACATTCAGAAAGTAACAAGAAATGTACTTGCAAGTCTTCCGGCATTTCGCAACGAAAGCTTAAATAAGAGAGTTGAATTTATTGAGATATTTAATGAAAAATTCTACTCCTACCTTAAAATAGGGCAGATAAGACACGAAACTCCAGCTATTATAGCAAAACGCTGAATTGGTGCTCCCAGAGGATACCAGTTAAGCGAGCTTCTTTTCCATCGAATATCGATGTTTCCCTCGAGTCAAACATGGAAACAAACAAACTGTCTCATTTTGAATCAGCCACTACGTGTTGTTGTTAGTAAGTACCAACTTTGTCCTCTTAACGACCCAAGAATGAAGTAATCTAAGGGATTGCGCACAGCACGTGTGTTTATATCTTATTTAATCAAGTTGTATCTTTTTTTTTTCGACAGACGCTTGTTTGTCTTCTTCCCATACTCAGAGCCCCATAACAGCAACGAGTGGAAGATCTTCACCTTCTACCCAGGCTCCACAACGGACTGAGGGCAGGACAATGATTGCGGGCGACGCAGGTACGCTATAAATAATATTATTCAAGTCATCTGATCATAGTGTAAAGGTGGGTTTAAGAGTTTCCTAATGCTTTTATTTTGTATTGCTCCCATTCCGTTTTGACAGAGAAAGGGCACTATTTTAGAACTTTTCAAATCGGTGGGTAAAGTGTCCCGTTGATATGTGCAGTGAATGCTTCGTACGCGTAATTAAAATCCCAGCTGAAGAACGTTTTGGTCGAAAAACAAATAGAGGTTAAAAAAGTTCAGTGACTTCTGACTCAATAATTCTTCGAATGAAAAACTGGGAAAGCCATTAAAGATACTTGAAGATCACAGTCCTCATTAAATAGATGGGGCTTTAAAAAGATACAACGTTTAGTTGAATATTTACTTAGGAACCATATGAACGCAGGAACATCTAAGCAAATCCACACCCCCACCGTCGTGAATGAAGAAATCAGTAGAGACCAGCAGGGTTTGGCGGGTGCTCATCTATTTTGTTATGTTATGGAACGTAACAAAACCCTATGCGAAAATCTATGATGAGATAATTTCTAAATAATGCAAAAGAGAACAAACACGTCATTGTCAAATTGTGTCAATTAATAGAAATACATATAGACAATATCCACAATGGCACTAACTGGTATCTTTTGTTCCTGTAGGAGCTTCACAAATAAGCAACTTTATACAAAGGATCCGACAATTCTACCAAAGACGCGAAGCCCAGATTTTTCCACTACCTTGGCATGAAGATTTTTGCTTTCATCTGAAAGACCTTTTCACCAGACTTAGGATCGTTGAAAAAGAAAAGACACGTGGAATCCTGAAGGATGAAATCTCGAACATGACGGGTATCTTTAGAAGACACAGAGATTGCCAAAAGCCGAGGATCGTCCTCATTGAAGGGGAACCAGGCATGGGAAAGACGACCTACTGTCAAAAGCTGGCGTATGATTGGGCTACTAAACAAGATAATGAATGGGACGAGTCCTTCCCAAAAATCGAAGTGTTGTTGCTTCTCAGATGCCGTGATATCAAATCTAGCATATGGGAAGCTATCGAAGAACAAATTCTCCCTGACGATCTTGACAAAGAAGCTAAAGATATTGTTCTTCAATTCCTCCGAGAGAATCAGTCCAAAGTACTTTTGGTGCTCGATGGATTAGATGAGGCGGAACCTAGCAAACTAGACATGTACCTTAAATTAATTCAAAGTAAAGAGTTTTCCGAAAGTCACATTGTTGTCACATCTCGTCATGAAACAGGAAAGAAAGTGAGGCAATACTGTGATGCATTATGGGAGATAGCAGGTTTTACCGAAGTGGACGCGAAGAATTTCATAAGGAAATATTTCCAACACAAGGAACACTTGGCTAAAAAGCTTATCAGAAACATTTGGCCTTATCTGTTTTATAAGGATCATGATGATGAAAATGATGACGACGATGTTGATGTTGTTGTCGTACTACAAGGCTTACAGGAACTGACAAAAAATCCACTTAATACAACCTTACTCTGTGTTCTTTTTGAGGATTTTGACGGTAGTCTGCCAAACAGCAGAACGCAATTATACATCGAAATTGTCCTATGCGTTTTGCGGAGATACGAAAAAAAGAACGGTTTGTCAAGTAACAGTGGAGACCTAATTACAGTTTACAAGAAAGACCTGATACTCCTCGGGCATATGGCGCTACAGTCTCTTCGTAATGGAGAGTTACATTTCGAAAAACAGGAAGAGGTTTTCAAAGGAAGCCCTTTAATCAAGTTCGGATTTCTTTCAATCCAGACTGGTGGTAGTAAGAGAATACCTTGCATGCGTTGTGGATTTCTTCACAAGTCTCTTCAAGAATTCTTTTCCGGCCTTTATCTTACGTTTCAGATTCTCGACGGAGAAATTGACTGTGCCTCAGTAGTGACTGATGATAGATATCGGCATGAACTATTTGAAGTTTTCAGGTTCATGGGTGGAATCTTAGCCTCAAGGAGTGAGAAGGTCGCATTATCTCTTGTAAGTAGTTGGGTTGAGCATATAAATTTCAAAAGCTCCACCTCAAACGTTGACCTTGGTGGAGATCTTCTATTGGTCTTCGCCTGTTTATCGGAATGGACAGTTCAGAAAGTAAACTTTCGTGCTCAATTAGTTGATATTTTAGGAAAGCACCTTGATCTTTCTTTTGTCACTGAGTTGGATTTAAGTTCAAGGTGTTTACATTCTAATATCGGTGTTGAATCCCTTTCCCAGGCCCTCACAGTAAACTCCTCCCTGACTAATTTGAATTTGAGTCACAACAGTATTGGTGATACCGGTGCTGCATCCCTTTCCCAGGCCCTTACAGTAAACTCCTCCCTGACTAATTTGGATTTGGTTAGCAACAGTATTGGTCACACCGGTGCTGCATCCCTTTCCCAGGCCCTTACAGTAAACTCCTCCCTGACTAATTTGGATTTGAGTTGGAACAGTATTGGTCACACCGGTGCTGCATCCCTTTCTCAGGCCCTTACAGTAAACTCCTTCCTGACTAATTTAAATTTGCGTGCGAACAGTATGGGTCATCCCGGTGCTGAATCCCTTTCCCAGGCCCTCAAAGTAAACTCCTCCCTGACTAATTTGGATTTGAAAGAGAACAGTATTGGTGATATCGGGGCTGAATCCCTTTTCCAGGCCCTCACAGTAAACTCCTCCCTGACTAATTTGGATTTGAATAGCAACAGTATTCGTGAGACCGGTGTTGCATCCATCTCCCAGGCCCTTACAGTAAACTCCTCCCTGACTAATTTGGGTTTGGGTAGCAACAGTATTGGTGGTACCGGTGCCGCATCCATTTCCCAGGCCCTCACAGTAAACTCCTCCCTGACTAATTTGGATTTGAGTTGGAACAGTATTGGTCACACCGGTGCTGCATCCCTTTCCCAGGCCCTTACAGTAAACTCCTCCCTGACTATATTGGATTTGAGTTTTAACGGTATTTGTGGTACCGGTGCGGAATCCCTCTCCCAGGCCCTCAGAGTAAACTCCTCCCTAACTAATTTGGATTTAAGTTGTAACGATATTGGTGATACCGGTACTGCATCCATTTCCCAGGCCCTCAAAGAAAACTCCTCCTTGACTAATTTGAATTTGAGTCACAACAGTATTGGTGATGCCGGTGCTGCATCCCTTTCCCAGGCCCTTACAGTAAACTCCTCCCTGACTAATTTGTATTTGTATTGGAGCAGTATTGGTGATACCGGTGCTGCATCCATTTCCCAGGCCCTCAAAGAAAACTCCTCCCTGACTAATTTGGATTTGGGTCACAACAGTATTGGTGATACCGGTGCTGCATCCATTTCCCAGGCCCTCAAAGAAAACTCCTCCCTGACTAATTTGGATTTGGGTCACAACAGTATTGGTGATACCGGTGCTTCATCCCTTTCCCAGGCCCTCACAGTAAACTTCTCCCTGACTAATTTGAATTTGAGTTGTAACAGTATTGGTGATCCCGGTGCTGGATCCCTTTCCCAGTCCCTCACAGTAAACTCCTCCTTGACTAATTTGGATTTGGGATGTAACTTCAGTATTGGTGAAAAGGGTACTATTTGCGTTTCTGAGGCTTGTAAATTTAATAAAACGGTAAATGTTGTTTTACCTTGTCGAATTTTTTGATTTGACTGAAGAAAAAATTAAAGCAAGAAGTTCAAAGATATGTGGTCACCACTTAATTGACTCAGGCCTTAGTTCACAACAGATGCTTCAGCTAAGTTTAGATCTGTGGGCTTAAAACTAAAAGTATTGCTATGACACTTCTAAGGAGAGCTATACAGAAAGTTTTTTCCTGTGGTGGTGTTCAAGAAAATTCCAAATTTTGACGTCTTTTTTATAAAATGAAGCTTTTGAGAGGTACGCCGGACACGAGACGTTTTTCCAGATTACGCAAAACGATTTTATATAATTGTAAGAATGGTATCTTAATTTAAGATGTTGATGAATTTAGACGTGAAAGGCCATTTTAAGAGAGGTGTTCGCTCAGTGATCGAGGCTTAACTGTAATTCATAAATGATAATTGTAGTCAGTTACACCTTATACTTGTCATTAGTATAGACGATTTTAAACCATGTACAAAGGATTGCCTCAGTGGATTGTTTTTTGTGAACAATATATAAATATTGAAATTACTGTGACTACGTTATATAGGGACTGTTGTAAATACGTTATTTATTAAGCATACAATTTTTTTAATAGAAATAAATATGTACATGGTGATATTTTTGTCTCCTTTTTTATCTTTTCGCTTTTTTTCTTAAATCTTGGTAATGACGGTATTAATGGTAACCGTGTTTCAGAAGCGAGTAATCGACCTAGTGACAGGCACTTTCGCGTCAAGGTCGACCATGCAGTTGAATCACCACTCTACTCAGATACCAGTTTAAAAAAAAAAGAGATCGTTATTGCAGACAATATTCAAAACAATCTGACAATTGAAAACACCAATTCTGGACTGAATAAATGGATTGAGACCGATGATGGCTACCATTGTTTTAAAAGTTTTGGTTTAATACAATGAGAAAATTTTTCAAATCATTATATTTCGTCTCATAGTCATGTAATTAAATTGAATCAATACGCAACTAAAATATTAAGAATGGCCAGCGGTCAATGTTTGTGACTCACTGGGGGAAGAGTGGGAGGAGAGCAGGAATATTGGGCGAGCATTTGGGGGGGGGGGGGTGGAGGGGGAGGGAGGGGCTCTCGTGGATAAAAAACACGTGTTATAAATTGATCTCATTGTTTGGTCCTTTGCAGGAGTTTCAGTAATCCTCCAGGTATGTGTACGTCATATAAAGACTGCTTTTGGTGGCATTCACAGTCGCTGAAGTCAGCAGCACCGACAGCAGTCTTTTGAGGACGTTTACTGTGCAAAGACTAGAAACCATGCTTATAAATAATGATACCTTTTTGGTACATTTCGACGGCATATCAGGCGAGTTTGGTCGGGCCATGGTTTGTATTTTGGCGAGACGCAGTCGAGCCGAAATAACCATGGCAGGACCAAACGAGCCTGATATGCCGCCGTAGAGTACCAAAAAAGTGCAATTGGGTGTTTAATGTGCCCAAATTCAGACCAAAATCCGGTGAAATGTTTGTAGTTACGGTAATAAAATCTGTCAGGCGTCCTATCGTGTGGCCCGCGAGTAGAATAATACGAGTCAACAAACTGCTAGAAAACACCAGCTAAATCTTAAATTACGAGGATTCTGTTTTCTTGGTAGAACTTCTTTTCAGTTTATCGTATGGTAACATTACTTTACTTGAAAGTGACCATGATATCGTGCGATATCAGGTCAGTTACTTGATATCGTAGGATATCAGGACAGTAGACAAGGCTTCTGATTGGCTAATTGCGAGTTTAGGTACGGTAATGCAGCGTATTATTTGGACACTCTCTCGTTTCCACCCTCCTGTAAGTCTTTTCTCTGTTTTTACAGTTGTGAAAACAGTCTGTATAAGCACTTTTCCCCATAATTTTTTCTCATAAAATATACTAGCACCTCTTCATCTCAGGAAACGAACGAAAAGATTTATTTAGCCATTTAGCCACAGAAACCTTTCTGTGACAAACAAAGTCTGTTAAACGAAAATGTTTGATCCCCTAATTTAGCCAAATTTAGCCAACTTTTGAGGCTCCTTTTTCGCCAGAAATGTTAAAATACAAGTTAGAATGCCGTAAAATTCTGATTGATAAGTCAAAAGTTAGAAGCGTGATAGAAATTACTGCAATTTAAAATTACTGTCTGTTGGATGAAATGTGAGAAGAGTCATACATGTACATGGCAAGAATTATGTTCAAAATTGTTTTGATTGTTGAGTTATTTGGACACAAAAGAGGCAAACAACCTTCTCTTAGGCCCATAGCTAAGAATATAATAGCAGCTAATTTTATTGTTATTAGCCGAGACAAAAACAAAAATTGATATGACAACTTTGTACAGTGCTAACAAATAAGACAAATCAAACAATAATCTAATGTAATCTCAACTAAAGAAAACGCAACTTTCCTTATAGCAGAATTGAAGGCATATTAAAGCCGTATGACATGTCTGATAGCAAGTTCCTGTAGTGTAGCGGCCGAGTGGGTAACTGATCTGAGGCCGAACGTTGAAGTGTTAACCCTGGTAATAGAAAGTTTGTTTATCATCCCTTAAAATTCATTGTGTTAACCCCAAGAGTGAATAAACTACTAAGATCTTCAGTTGCATAATATCTCAAAGATCTGAAACCTATGACAAGGAAATCCTGAATTCTCCGATCGGATCCAACACACGCGTTTTAATTAGACTTTTCAGGCATTAAAGTGTTCTTTAATTTCATAAAGAGGAAACAATTTGGCAATTAGAAAAAGCTAGGAAATGAGAAAAATAACAAAATAAGAGAAAATATTAGAGATATGAGAGAGAATTTTTATGAGATGGGAATTCGGAGAGAGAATGAGAGATGAGGATATACAAGAGGACAAGAGAAAAGATTATGAAATGGGAAAATAAATAAACATAGAAGAGAACAATATGAGAGAGAAGGTGAAATGAGAATATGAGATAAAGACTGGGAGCTAAACATTTGAGGAGAATTCGATGATCATTAGCAAAAAGATGAGAGAGAAAATCAAATGAGGATAATCAAGCGGAGTATGATTTACAATTTTGCATTGTTTATAATAAGAAAAGGGGGTCCTCGCCGTTGATTGGATAACTACACCCACTGAGTCCACACAAAAAGTCATGCGGTCATTTCTGATCCTAGTTATGCGGTCGACCCTTAGCACCTCATTTCTATGGTCCATCATTTTTAATCGTAGATTCGATTTAAAAGAGAAAAAAAGTGAGACGGGAATATGAGAAAGGATGCGAGAGACAATTGGTGAATATTAAATGAACGTTTCCGTTGTGCATGCGTAAAGGAACACCGTGTACGGAGCAGTGTCTTATCATTGGCCATTACTTTTGTTTCCTAGCGCTGCCAAAGATGCGACATATAAAGTAAGTAAGATACAGTGCATTAATCCACAATGACTTTCCACTCGCCCAATACTTCAGGTTTGCCCCATACGAGTTGGGACTCGGGACACGACGGGACACGACGAAGATCCCGAGAATGAGAATACGATTAATGATCCGCACGCCTTGCCGTTCAAATCAGTTCGCAAACGAGGAGAAATGAACTGGAGATAACTTACTTACCGGTGAAGTCATTGCTGCAGTACAGACCAGCAATGATCCCGATAATGAAAATGCGATTAATGATGATCCCTCTAATCAAGGTGCAATAAAAGTATGTTATTGACTGACTAAGAGCGGTCAATTGCACCGTTGAATACGGGATGCACGTAAGTGAAATTACCTAAACCAAACAAACAAACAAACAACAACAACAACAAATAAGACAGTTCTGAAACGAAATCATAGGTTAAGAAGTGGCTAAATAATATGAGAGGAAAACTGAGCCAAGCCGGAGAATCAAGAATAGGAGATGAGAGCTAGTAACCATTTGAAGAAAGACCGCTTGACAGAACATGGGGAATAGGAAGGAAAATTAGAATAAGAAAAGAAGATTTGATATAAGCACATAACAGAGAATATTGGATGAGAATTAGAGATAAGATTGGAATAGAACACAAGAGCGAGGTAACAATATTAGGAGCCGTAGAATACAAGAGGGATCATGAGATAAGAATAGGAGAAAACAATGTGAGAGAATACAAGGTAAAAATACAAAAAATGAAAGGAGAAAGTACAAGAGGTTAAAATATCAGAACAGAACATATAGACAACATGAGACAGAATAAGATGTTTTATGAGATGAAAAGACAATACAAAATATTAGCCTCATCTAGACCGGATTTTTTCCTATTCTAGATCGGGAAAAAGTTAGGATGACGTCATATGACTGAAGCAATTACGGCATGATTTCAAAACGCCAACTTGAATTCGTTTCTTGGACTTTTTGTAAGGATTTTAGAAGGCCACCAAAGTTGACCCAAAAGTAAGAAAAGCCAGTACAAAACACAATTATGTAAAATCAAGAAAGTTGCAGAAAGAATGTTACTTGAAAACGGCAGCATTCCATTTGCTAGAAGACCCGACTGTCAAAAATAACTTGCTATGCCATAAACAAATTAAATGAACACCGAAATGACAGGTCAATTGACAATAAATTCACAAAGCTTGGAGACGCTCCGTCATATATTTGATAAGCGTAATAGTTTCAAGTTGATGAAGGCAGAATTTCCACAACCGCTATCTTCCCCTCCCTTGCCCCTTCCCAGTCTAGATTGGGTCAACGAATAATGAAGATGAACGAAATGTGGAAAAGAATATTGAAGAAAATCGTTATGAGAAACAATACGAGAAAGAAGATTAGAAATAATGTGCCAAAGTAAAAGAGACTCTGCCCTATTGCGGTACCATAAAAGATCATTTTGAAGCACTTTGATATTTTTAAAAGACTTTCCAGGGAATACTTATCATGGCGTCGCATCAGATCAGATTATAATTTTGAAGTTCACAGTCTCTGTTTTTAGACATAACAACAAAGCAGGATCACCAAGAAACCAACTTAGAGAAAATCATCGGTGAATGTACCCAGGCTTGGGAAAGAGTTATGGCTTAGCAAAAACAAACGAACGAACTAATTCACTGTAGAATTATCGCTGATATATCCAAATTGAATGGGTGTGGTATGCGGTAATAGCATTCAAAGTGGCGTAGGAATCTCAATGGCCTCCACAGTTTCTGTCGTTTGTTTTTCTTGGATGCAACTGAGGAAATGCCCTTACGACGCCTTTTTTTTAACGCAACTGACAACAAAAGCAGTGTGATTTTGTTGATCATGGCAGTCAAGCGAAAACTTCACCAAACCAGATGATTCTACGGCCATAGATATAGTCGTGGATATGAAAAGGTTAACTCGATTCGCAGAGCCTACCCACGAGTTGAGGGAGATTCCAGAGTGTGAGGTGTCTCCATTATCCTCACTAAGAGCCCTTTAAGAAGGATTACCATCCATTAGGCTATACTTGTTCAATACTTGACACTGCTCAAAAGGATGTGAGTGGAGTGACAACTGTCGTTACCATGGGAACTTTTGCTTCAACAAAAGTTAAGTAAAAGACCTTACTCATCTGCATGTTAGGGATACAGTCAAAATGCCATTATGTCGCCAAGCAGGCTGCCAAGCAACATTGTAGCTCAAAGTCGCAAAATGCTCGATTTAAAAGCTTCAGTCTATTATACCCTTATTAGGACAGATCAGCAAAGGGAACCCTCTCTGTAGTTCAGTTCAGTGGTCGATAAATACGCCAATTTTCCGCACAACGTACACTGAATTGTTCCCAATCAATATACCAGAACTTGCCATAATGACCACCTCTTGAGACATGTTTAATATCTCTAGGTGGCCTGGGTACGAATCTGCCTCATCCTCAAGCGTCTCTCTTTATTAGCAAGAGGTGCGCATGCGTAGAGTGTTGTGGGACTTGCAGGAAAGGATATTCGTTTCCTGTCCTTCCCATCAGGCAGTGCAACTAAGTTTTCCTTTCTTTCTTCGAAAAGGGTTGGCAGGGAATGACTTGTGATATCGTTAAACCTGTATCTGTACAGGTAGAGATGGAAATGTTTTAGAGTAAAAAGCAAAAAAAAAAGTGTTATAAACATTAACAACTTGGCATAGTCTGACATCAGACATCGGACATCCTTGTCCCTAGGTTCCTCGCCAAATTTAAAATGGCGGTTAGGCAAGAAGAAAGCTTAGCCCTAAAAAGATATTCATTAATAAAGATTTAACGAAAGAAAACCACAAATTGCTTCTTTATGTGAAAAAGCAGTTCCCTGAAGGAGTATCTGTTTATTCAGTCGAAGGAACAATTATGGTTCGAACTTCGGACAGGGTTTACGTACTGCATCAAAAGAAAGGAAGACCTGGAAAAGTATGGATTGACCGGTGATGTCCATGATGCTGAGGTTACCGAGGCCGAAGAAAATGTTGAGCAGGACGGTTGAAGACTATGTTT